>NC_067479.1:12179409-12516909 GCF_947179515.1 Apodemus sylvaticus
ACATTGTAGGGGAGTACCAGGACAGAGAAAAGGGAGAGGGAAAGATAGGAAAATGGATGGAAAGAACAGGACTTATGGGACATATGGGGAGGGGGGAACTGGGAAAGGGGAAAGCTTTTGAATTGTAAACAAATAATATAGAATAAATATAGAATAATAGAAAATAAATAATAATAGAAAATAAATAATATAGAATAAATATAGAATAATAGAAAAAATATATCTATTATGAAGAATTCATCCATTCAATGTCTACTATCTGCAGAAATTAAGATGGGATTGGTTGTTCTTGACTAATTAAACACATGTAAAAATTTGTTTTAGGCAATGCTTTAGAGAATAAACAAAATTATTTATTGACAATGTGAAAAATTCTAGGGTATCTTAGTTTTAGAATCAGTATCAGCCTTTTACCAATAAGCACTCTTGTAAGATGTGCTCTTGACAGAAAGGGAAGACTTTCCTGGTTACTCACTCCTCCTTCATAGTTTCACCTGTCCTGTGTTAGTTAAGGCAATATACTGTTCTTAGATACTTATTTTTAAATTTAAACTGTTTTTTCATTACACCCTGACAGAGGATGCCTGCCCTAGTAAAATATGAGAATATACAATAAAACTAGTATTGTCTTCTAAGTCTGTAGGCTATGGCTTCCCAAAAGTAGATGATTCTATATCTGAAGCTGTAATATAAAAGTGTCTTTTAGTATCAAAGACCCTGTCAACTTTTATTATGACTGATTAAGTGGAAACTCTTACAGGGGAATAATAATACACAGCTATATCATTATATTGGCAAACATCTGTTCTGCTGTGTATTATAACTCTCAGTGCTTAAAAAATGTACAGAGATTTTGGTGATATAATAGTAATTCATAGGAACAAACAGGTATATCTGGGATAATTCCCCAAAATGTAGTAACTTCCTTTGGGCAGTAACCTATGGAGGACTCAAGAAATATGTATTGGAGTAAACTAAAGATATTCTAAGTATTTACGGATCAAGAAGGAGAAACCTGCAGCAATATATTTATATACATTAGCTGCTGAGAGAATAACATGTTAATCAAGACTAGAAAAAGAACTTGTAGTCCAGCAAACCCTTATATAAACAAGATTTTAGGATAAAACTAAATCCGTTCATTACATGGATAAATTTAATGTTTTACATTCAAGAAAATTGCTTTGAACTATTCATCATTGTTTGGATATAGTAGGCTGTGGCTAAAAAATGTTGCAAGAATTTCAATAATGGAGAGTAATGTTCAGCATGTTCACACTAGAATCTACTATGAAAGATGAAGACATGATGGTGTGCAACTTTTGTAAAAATTCTTTACATACTACAAGAGAAGTTTAGATACTTGTATGTTGGAAACAGCCTATCAAACCAACCTACAATACAGTTGACTAATCTAAAAAATGACACAATTAATTATTAATCATGATTTAGGATTCATGTATATTTTCCAATTGCAACTCACTTTGATCAGAGAAAATCCAATGAAGTCCAAAAGCATGAAATTATACTAATATTTTTATTCTTGTAAGAGGTGTAGCACATTTTTTCATCAATACAGATGTCATCCCAACTGGGTTAAAAACAATACAAGCAATAGTACAATGAAAGGAACAGATTTGCCATCACTGTGTAAACTCACCTTAGTAAAGATATTGTATTCATGTTATTGTTAGGTTTAAAAAACGACGAAAGTATTCTGTATGGGTACAGAGCACAGACACCATAAGACTACACAAAATTGTGGCTCAGGGACTGTGGGACTGTCACATTAACCAGGTTACCGCTACCCAAGTTCAAATAAACATCAGGGTAAAGCTGTGGAAAACTCAAGTTTGCCCCAGGCTACCCTAACACAGCTGACATATTCACAACTTAGATGAGGATAAACTGTGTCTTATATTGGGTTTTAGTGATGTGTACAGACACCATGACCGAGACAACTCTCTCTCTCTCTCTCTCTCTCTCTCTCTCTCTCTCTCTTTCTCTTTTTAATATTGTTTGTATTTTTGAATCCATTTATTAAAAAATGTATCAGTCTTCTTTGTATATGTGAGAGGAAAACTTGCATTTTAAAATACAAAAACATTATAGAATGATTCAGCAAAGCAGTTGTACATTTGGTCAGGCTGGGTCACTGTCACCATGAGTTTATTGATCTTTTCCCTTCTTGGCTGTCCAATAACTCTCCATACTTTGATAAAGAATCAATGCTATTTGTTCAAGTTATAAAAAACAAAGTTCAATTTTTCCTTGTCCTTTTTCTAGAAATAACATGGAATCTGTGCATAAGTACATACTGATACCTTGCTCTAATTGTGTAGAATGGTTCTGTGGGGACACTTGCTCTGCAAGGTTGAATCTCCACCACTCATGTAAAAGCACAAAATAACTTCAAATGCCTTTAATCCCTGAAAGAGATGGACATTTTTGGAGGGGAAACCAGGAAAGGGATAACATTTGAAATGTAAATAAAGAAAATATCCATTAAAAAAATAAAAGAAAATTGCAGTAGTATGGCATTAGTTAAGAAAGTGTTAACACTGTGCATATGTACAGTGTTAGAAAGCCACAACCAATAATGGCAAATTGAATAATGGGCCATTTGTCATGCAAAAAAAGATTTAAGCCATTAATCACTGCCTGTAAAGACGGGGGTCTACGACATACAATGTTATGTCCATAATTATCCTTTTTCTTGTTGTAAAACGTTATTTACAATATAAATTATATAAGCATCCTTTAAATGACAGTATGCCAGTCTGTATTAAATGGTATTGCTGATCTCTGGGCCCTGGTTCTGGAAAGACTCAGTGCAAGAGTATAGGGGAATTCCAGAACAGGGAAGTGGGAAGGGGTAGATGGAAGAATAGGGGGACGGAAGAGGGCTTATGGGACTTGCGGGGAGTGGGGACCCAGAAAAGGGGAAATCATATGCAATGTAAATAAAAATAAACAAACAAACAAACAAACAAACAAATAAATAAATAAATAAATAAAAAGAAGAAATAAGCTAATCTATGTATTCCATCTCCTTTAAGGCAACTCTTATAAAGATGACGTTTACTAATGGTTGTCTTATAGTTGGGAGCATGGTGCAGAAAGACTGAGAGTTCTACATCTTCATCTGAAGGCTACTAGGAGAAGACTGGCTTCCAGGCAGCTTGGAGGAGGGTATTAAAGCTCATGTCCACAGGGACACACCTACTCCAACAAGGCAACATCTTCTACTATTCCTGCTCCCTGGGCTAAGCATATTCAAAATACCATAGACAGTGCTGTTTCCATAGAAACCCTGCTGATTTCTGGATAGTGAAGTACTTGGATATCTGAATATTTTGAACTACATGTTTGTTTTTCGATCCCCAAGTAAATATGCACACTTATTCAACCAAGTTTAATCAAGCCTCTTCTTTAGGAGTCAATAAATTACTTTCGTGACATGTGAAATCCCATTAGTCCCAGGACATGGGGACACTGAGAAGCATATCAACCCTTACTCCATAGAGATTTTTAATAATGGTAGAAATGGGTTCCACCAGCCTAAATTTTTTTTATTAAGCTTTCAGCCAAGTCTGTCACAAAGAGAACAACGACATAGAATGTATAACCTTTTAGTTTGATCAACTCATAGGCACTGTCAACCATCTGCTAATGCAAGTCTTTCCATTGCTCCTTGTATGCATCATTGCCTACAAGCTTTAGATTCTCCAGGGAGACACTAGCAACATTCAAGCCTTTCCACACAGCTACACCAGAGATTAAATTTTACAAGAACCCATCTATCACATGTTAGTGAGTAAACTCCCGTTCGTTCTTTCTCCTATCTGGTAACAGAGCCAGGCTGATTTCAGACTGTAACCATTTCTGGTGTCTTTATTTTGTGTGTGTGTGTGTGTGTGTGTGTGTGTGTGTGTTGTTGTTGTTGTTGTTGTTGTTGTGTTTTGTCTTTGTTTGTTTTTGTTTTTGTTTTGAGGAGGAGGGGAACGATTTAGTTTCCAAAGAACATAGGTCAAGATATCCACTGAGTTTGAAACAATAAGCTACTTTCAGATCCAATTGTACTTCTCAGCATTGAAAATGATGAAATTAAGGATGTTCATATTTTTCTGAATGTAATTGAGTCAACTCTCTTCCTCTTGTGGAGAGATCCCCAATGTGATAATGACAAGCTTGAAGTT
Organism: Apodemus sylvaticus; assembly: GCF_947179515.1. Classification (NCBI taxonomy): domain Eukaryota; kingdom Metazoa; phylum Chordata; class Mammalia; order Rodentia; family Muridae; genus Apodemus; species Apodemus sylvaticus. The sequence continues at coordinate 12,183,609 of NC_067479.1, forward strand.
TGCAGTCACACTATATAGTCTTGGACAGAGGCAATGTCTGATCTTAAACATAAATAGTTGATATGCTGGAGATCCATCATCTCATCCTTCATTTTGTCTTCTATGACATCAGCAATGGCAAACTCATCTCATTAAGATACTGATAGTACAAGCAGTGACAGAAACTCCAACTCCAACAACAATAATCTAGTTCTGGGACAAGGTTCTTCCTTAAGGAGTTACATAATCAGCTGCTCCTGGAAGGTTGTCATCTTGGACTAATGTCCAAAAAGGACAATAAGTATATGATTAATGGCGTTAGGTGAACAGTAGCATGGCCTAGTGGTAGGTGGCCAATAAAGACCTAGAATAGAATGTAAGATAAAATAACTACTAAGAAAATGCCTGGCTAAATGAATACTATTTTTTAAAAAATTGTTTTTTTGGTTTTTTGGATTTGGTTTTTTTCGAGACAGGTTTCTCTGTATAACCCTGGCTGTCCTGGAACTCACTCTGTAGACCAGGGTGGCCTCAAACTCTGAAATCTGCCTGTCTCTGCCTCCCAGAGTGCTGGGATTACAGGCGTGTACTACCACCGCCTGGCACTAAATATGTTTTTATATTACAAGCTACTTCGAAGAAGTCTCAGTGTTTGTAAGAATTAGGAACTGATGAAAGAGAATTTAGGGATAGCATGTTATTAAAGAGTATACTTATAGATATACACAAACATATACAAACATGAAAATGTTCACTGATATGCACAGTACACTGAATATGCTGGATGAATCACATTATAGCAACCACATACCTAAACTATATTATAAATTCTATTCAACAGTTTCAACAAACTTTGATATATATATATGTATATATACATATATAGATGTATATGTGCATACACATATATATGTATATACATATGTGTATATATATGTATGTGTGTTATATATATCTATATCTGCCATCTCGATCTTTATCTCTCTATATATACCTTTATTACACACACACAGACACACACACACACACACACATATTCTTCCTATAAAACCTTCTGGAGTCATTTTTGTCGGTCATTTTCTTGTTAATGTAGAGTTTATGAACAATAGAGTACAAACATCAAAAAAGAAATGAGAATAAAATAAGTACTCTTTTCTACACTAACTAGGTAGACAAAATAGAGCTGAATATGTAAAAATCACTTCAAATCATACTGTCCTTTAAACAACTTTTATGATATAATTTATGTATAGCATAACCATCAATTAACTCAAAACATATCAGTAACTTCTCTGACATAGCACTGATAGAAAAACATTTATTGATTAACAGAATGGAAAATATTATGAAGTTGGATCCTTATTCTGCCTACATTTACAGCTACATATGCATATATTATGCATTTACATATACATAAACAATCATATACATATATACAATCATATACATATAATCAAACACACACATATACATACACGTGTGTGTAAGTAAAAATTTTATAAATGCATTGGTTCATTTAATTGGCATAAATGTCTTATCCTTCAAATTGTGACCTTCTCTCTATATAAAAAGAAAATTAAAATGCAAACACAGTTTGTTGTTCTTTGAGTACAACTTGAAAGTTAAAGTGATGGAATAAATTTTGAAGCTCAAGCTGATTATAATTATATTTAGTGTGATATAAACTACAAATGTAAAATATACATGCTATTTGGCTTTCTTTTCACATTTTCAAAACAAAAAAAAAAGGAAATATTTCTTAGTTCATGTTTTTAGAGGTCACTTTAGATGGTAGATGGCATTGTTTCTTTAGCCTTCAGTAAGGGAACAGCATGTGGGTATTATGAGATGAAATAGAATTGCTCAATTCCTTGTGATATTAGAGAGAAAAATATTAATTTGCTCTTCCTAATGGCTGACAGTTATTATTTTAGCTGAAGGAATAGAGTCAGTATTTCCTAATCAAAATTGTATTGTTGCCATTACAAATTAACAAAATTGCATGTGCTTAAAACAATATAAATCCATAGGTTGCTATAGGTTGAAAGTTCAGGATCAGTCTTTCTATGCTAAGTACCAAGTGTTGTCAGAATCAAGTCACTCTATGGAATCTTATTAAATGCATCTCTATTCTCAATTATGACCTCATCCTCATCTCAAAAATAGTTGTTTTTCATATCTGTGACCCTTTCACCATAGGTACATAGATCTTTAACTGATTTCACACTCACATTTTTGCATTTCTTGCAGACTAACCAACAATAACCTTATTGGAGAAGGATCTGTAATCTCTATTACATTCAAAGTTTCCATTACATGTAAATAAATGTCAGTATTTTCCAGGTATGGAAAATTTAAAAAAATTAGGGCAATGAATAAAATAATTTTCCCTGTATCATTTCTCACTAATACTATACATAGAAGACATTGTTCTTAGTATTGAAATTTGATATCATATCTTAAGCAGCATTAAATAGGCTTAAACTAACATGAAATATTTTAGTAATGTTATTAGCCTTTTAATGTGGGTATTATGTATATTAATTATAATACTACCACTATACTAGTTCAAATTATAAAAATGTTGAGTAAAGTATTGAGACGTATTCCCACCAATTTTATAAAATAAGTGATATATTGATACAATTCTAATAGGAATATTGAATCTCATTATGGTGTAGATTATCAACGGGTTAGCAAGCATGAGCACTGGAGTTATCACTGGAAATCACATAAATGCTTCAGATGCATGGTTGCTTGCATAAAATTAGCCATCAGAAATCAGGAACAGGAAATCCCCAAAGTAATGTGTTTAACCACATTAAGTGAAACTACAAACTCCATGTTCATTTTGTGTAGTAATGCCTCAAGGAATAAGGTGGAAAACAATGAATACTTGTGAATGTCATCCTTGGGCTTCTACAAACATATGAACTTAAGTTTACTGGTCCACACACATACACACCTTTGCATCAACACATGTGAAATATAAGGATATTCTGTAGATATATAAAATAAATAGCAATGAAAGAACATTAATGTATGTTTATATACATTAATGTTTAATTGTGCTAAAAACAAATATCAACATTTTCAAATATCTTGACAACTTTAAGCTATAATTAAACTGAAACAACTCCCAAACTTTAATAATCATTTGCCATGACATCATTTTCTGAATCCATTCTTTGTACTGTAGGGAAAGAGGCAGAGTGTGAAACCTCCATGTGTTATGGTTTGAATCAGAAATGCCTGCCATGGGCTCATTTATGTGTACTTTGTACCCAGATTTGGAATTATTAAGGAAAATATAGGAGGTGTTTTCTTTTTGTAAGATATATGTCACTGGCTTTGAATTATCTATCTATCTATCTATCTATCTATCTATCTATCTATCTATCTATCTAATTTATCTATCTACCATCTATCATCATCATCTATCTATTCATCTGGTTAGTAGAATGTCACAGATTCAGCCTCTGAAACTGTAATCCCCAATAAATTACCTATTTATAAATTTCTTTGTTCATAGTGTGTCAGAATAAGTAAAAGGTTACTAAGGTACATGAATAAACACATGCAAAACCTAACTAACCCTTCTGAAACTGTTTCAGTCTTCAGAATCGTAAAGCACTCAACTTACACTATACTATATTGTATTAGCTAAAATTACACATCTGTGGAATGGCATGCATTGGAATGCTCTGGGAATCTGTAACATTCTTGGATTTCTTACAAAACAGGCCCCTCCAAATCTTTTATTAATGAGGGGCCCAAGACAAGCAGCTTCCTCATTGTTAGAGTAGGTCAAATATTCTGCTGTCCCTAGGTCCTTTGCTTCAGTTTGTTCCGTTCAATTTTTGAAATTATAATGAGAAGAAAATTTCAAGCTTCCCTGGAAAGCAGGCAGCATCCTTTCCCTTTGATATTCACAGACTATAGGCTAACTCCAAGACATTTTAAAGCCTCATCAGTCATCTGGCCTTGAAGTCTGTTTTTGTAGTCCACATCATTCAAAACTCCCAAGGTCATTATGCTGTGGCATGTCTTCCTGCCAGCTAATTGGCCATCCTGCTCAGTAGCCTTTTTGGCTACCTCCTTTGCCCACCAGTCAAACTATAAGTAAAAAACAGAGAAGTACTCACTCACTCATTCACTCACCGCACTTGACCTTAAGTCAAGTCCTACAAACCAGGTGGTCATGAATGTCCACTCAGAGGGTGGTCTCAGATCCAGGACAAGCCCCCAGAATTAAAGCCACCAAGGGTCTTTACCTACTAGGAGAACACGATTGAGACAAAGAGATTCCGACTGATGCAAAAATGAGAGGATTATTTTTTCTGGGCACACCATCAACCTTCAGCAATCTCTGAAGCAAGACACCAGAGGAGACCCCAATTCTAACTTACAAGTACCCCTTTTGCATATTTTAGAGGGCAGATTACAGTAAAAGCAACTAGGTACTTGGTGATGGGTAGTTAGGCTGATCTTTTGGCAAATTGGCTGCACCAATATTAGATTATCCTGGGATAGTACCTTTGTTCCCCAGAAGGCCCAGGTGGCCTTAGGCTAGTACATTTTACAGATTTTCTGAGAGATGTATTGTCAGAGTCATTTCTGGGAAATCATTCTGGGGCTGGAAACATGAAACTCTCTCTTGGGGCCTAACAACCTTTCCTGGAGCCAACTCAGGGTTGGGTCAGAGTTGCTTAATCTTGTCAGTATCAATATACTATTTCAAAATATAAAATTTGGAATAAGCCATGGAAGATATGCTCACAAATTTATGAAAAATAAAATAGAAGATTTATTGATGTTATGATCCTAATAAGAATACTAAATGTATGAGTGAAGGTTAGCAAATCTATACAATTGAATAAAACTTACCTAATACACAGTCTCAAACATCTTTAAAGTTTAAAAGTTGTCCCTCAAATACAGTTAATCCTTCTGTGAATTAAAGTATAAATATACACACAGGTTGACTGGCTGGCTAAATATTTGTCAGTGTGAATAATTAGAATTTTGAAGATCTACAGCCATATTCTAGAAGCTCTAGTCTCTTTAATAATATATATCAATCACTGCTAACCTAATATTCCTATTACTATCAGATCATATTTCATTTACCAGTCTCCATCAACTCCAAGGATGAGAATGGTAACAGTTAACATATGAGACCTACAGCAAGCATATTCTCAATTTTGTAACCTACATACCTGATATTTACACAAATATATTTTAAAAACTGTCTTGATTTATGAGTTTATTTAGTTTTGCAAATATAATAAGCTCATGAAACTAATACAACAAGGTAACATGATATTTGGTACAAGCAGACCCATCATATTCCTGGCATAATCAACTCCTCAAGAAAAAACTATCTTTTTATGACAAGAACTGCAAACACATCAGTGTATGCATAGTATTACAAGGTAATGAGAGGACAGTTAAGAAAAAAAATAAAACTATAAAATGTTTGAGACTATATATCAACTCAATAGTAGCATTAAAATAAAGACTCAGAGAAGAACAAAATGGAATTGATATGGCTGAAGAACTGCTCTTAGTATGAGTCAAGATATTTTTTTAAATGTCTTTGTGCAGAAGAGAACCATGCAAGTGAAATGGACCTTTGATAAACACAGTACATGAAAGGAGAAAGGTTATTGAATGGTCTCTCATAAAGAGACACAAGGTCCTTGTACATTCAGACATTATAGTCAAATATGTAAATGTTAGAGTAGTCAGCTAAGAAAATTCATCCCTAAGGTAGACAAAACTCTCACTGCATCACTGAAAAAAAATCTGAATTAGTGCAGTCTGAGACAACAACATAACAAAGGAGCAGAAGATTTCCCAGAGGTAGGGAATCAAGGTCTGGACTGTGAGGTGAGTAAAGTTGTCAGTAAAATAAAGCCGGAAGTGTGCTTCTTGGAAAAGAGAGAATACTAAAAGTGTGAGATGAGGTACATGGTTAAATAAATTCCTCATATGTATACTCATAGATTACTGCAGCTCTTACTGTGATAACTCTCATTGTCAAGAACAATAGGAAGATTCTCATATAAAACTCATCCTATTGTTCTTGACAGCTCACAGACTCACACCTAGTCAAAGGACAGGAAACAAGTAACAGTGGAGTGTTGCACCAGCTATAAGACCTTAATATTGGCCTTCACAGCGAAGGTCAAAGAACACTATGAAGGATGGATGGAAAGATTGTAAAGAGTCAAAATTCAGCAAGGGGTGCTGAGAAATATTCGTTTGGACATGGCAGTTGTACTGGCTTGTTTTGTGTGTCAACACAAGGCTGATTCATCAGCAAAGAATCAACACTGGTTGAAGAAATGCCTCCATGACAACCAGCTATGCAGCATTTTCTCAACTAGTGATTAATGCGGGAAGACCGAGTCATGGGCTGGTGGTCCTGGATTCTATAAGAAATCTACCTCAGCAAGCCATGTGAAGCAAACCAGTAAGCAGCAGCCCTCCCAGACTTCTGCATCAGCTTCTGCTCTATTTTCATGACTATACTGACTTCCCTTGGTGATGACCTGAAATTTAGAAGACTAAGTTGAATAAACCATTTGTTCCTCAACTTGTTTCTTGGGAATGGAGTTTTTCCACTGCAAAAGAAACCATAAGACACCCGGGCTTTTGCACTTATGAACCCACAGGGGCTGCAGCTACGAGAATGGGATATACACAAGATCAAACCAGTTAACATTCAACAATGGATGAGGAAAGGGATTGTAAACCTCACCCTACGTGAGGTCTCTACACATTGATGGCTATGAAAGATGGATGGTCAGTTTCTTTCAGCATAAGTGTGACCACTGCTAGGTTGTACATGTTCTAGCAGGTGAACTATATTCATATAGATGCTATTTGAAATACATATTCATAATATACATATCGATAGTTATTATAGATGTACCTTATATTCTTTGCTAATTTGTAAAACTATTTTTAACTTTTAATTTATTCTTTGTGAGCTTCACATCTTGTATACTAGTCTTCTTCTCCCCTTCCCCTCATATCTACCCTTTACTCTAGCAACCCCAAAATAAACAAGTATGGAAAACTCACTGTAGAAGCTGTAGTATGCCACAGTGAGTACCACAGGGTATCCTTATGTCTGCACATTGTCACTTGCACATGCTTAGTGCAATGAGTAATTGGTCTAGTTTAATAACTCTAGCTTTGGTCAAACTATCAGATCTTTGCCAAGACTCCTTCATGTTAGTTACCCTGTTGTTTCCCTGTGTCACGGAGCTCCTGTGGCTTTGGAACAGCAGGATTGGCCCTTTCACACATTCAACTGTTCATAGATGATATAGATTTTGGATTATGCCAACTCAAAGCCCTAGATCTGGGTCTGGGTGTTATCTGAGCTGGTAAACCTATGGGCTCTCTTTTGATCTGTACTAGTAGGTTGAGTTCTCCAGTACCGTTCTGGTTAGGCCACCTAATTCTCCCATTATCAAGAAGCATGGTCCCCTCTCCTAGTTTCATGCCCTTAGGGACAGCTCAACCATAACCACACCTCCATAGTCAGCTCCTCTATGTTGACCAGTCAAGGTGTGGCTGACTCTCCCAAGTGCTGCAGCTTGTGAGGGTCATGAACTGATCTGCTGTTCTCACAAACTGGGAGCTCTGTCACACATTTTCAGATGAAATCTAAGAAAGGCTACAGTGAGCAAATGATTTTTTTGAAGATAGCCCACCATTTTCATGGTGGGCTGTGATCCTGAGATGCAAGGTCCTCAGATACTTCATCCAGGCTTGCTTTTTGCTTCTGATATGCCTTTTCTGCCACAATTACATACATTACATTACTAAAGGTGGGTAATAGGCATCACCTCTGCCCCCATGCCACCTCATGGCAGAGGAGTGGAAGGCTTAGTTCGCCCAGATCCCAGTCACTAGGATCAGCTCCATTGTGCTGCCTGAGTAGGTTATCCAATTTCCCAAGTGCTAACTCTGGTAAGAGATGGGCCCAGCTCTTTATAATGAGTATCCAGTGAGGTGAGTGCCAGTTGTGCAAAATCATGGACATCTACATAGATACTGATGACAGCCTTTCCCAGGAACACCCCCGTGTTTTCTCGTGGTATTATGAGCCCCAGAGGTTGACACTAACCCTTGCCACTGGCTAGCCACAGAGTTAGGCATGGCTCAGGCTGGGACCTCCACATGCCCCCAGGTGGCAGGGCTGGCTGCTCACAAGCGTGTACTCCTCTCTACCGCTTAGTCTCCAATTCCATCTCTCTTTATAATGCTCAAGGTGCTCCATTCCTCTTTCTCTCCCAACTGAACACAACATAATCACACACTGTGGTGTCTCTAGCTGCAGACTCTCCATGTGGTTGGTGTGTTTCTGGGTGGCATCCTCCATCCATGCTACATGGTGTGGCAACAAGCAGTTGCCTATGGTCAGCTTGTGCTATGCACTAGAGAGCACGTCTGTGGGCAGATTGATGGTCTACAAATATCTGTCTGTTTTCCTTGTCCCATGCTGTTTTGGCTGGATTTGTTTTGATTTGACTCGGTTTTTATGAATCATCAGTATGAAATAGCTTTTGACACCAAGGAAAGCTTCAAGCTAGGATGAATAAGGACTGCCATCTGCTCTGCCCCTAGCTGATATAACAGCAAAATCTCCCCAAGTTGTCTCCTTGTCCATTGAGGTGGTGGTGTTTTTAATTATGTACATATGACTCTGTGCACATCTGTATGATGTTCACTTGAAACAAAGTGTCTGAAGAGACACTTTGGATAACAGATGGTTGTGGCCTATATGACTACAGAATGCAGGTCCCCTGCAAGAACAGTAGATGCTTTTAAATTACCACCCATCTCACTAGCCCCTGAAATTTGTATTTTCTGAACCAAGAAATTACTGATGATAAATTTGGTCATTTAATAAAACTAATTTTTAAAAAAAGATTTATTTAAGGTATAGGAGTGCTTTCTTTGATGGTGAGCCATTACATGTTTTTTGGGCTGGGTCTTCTGTGGGAGCCATAGTTCCACTTTAGTGCTGAGTCATTCTTTGAGATCCCAGAATTCAGATATGACCTATTCTCTGATGCAAGATATTTTCTATCCATTCACACTGAGGCAGTAAGAGTCCAGTGATTGGAGGGGAGAGAGGAGGAGGAGATAAGAGAAGGAGGGACAGAGAGAAAAGGATCCTGGGAAAGGCAATAGGGAGTGGAGGAGGAGACGCAGATCCAGATGGTGTCAGATGTATTTCTGCTGTGCTGAGAGGTTAGAAATATTGGGTTAAAACTTTATCATTGTAATTTGTCATTATGTAATTGGGAGTTTCATATGCATAAATATGTTTGATTAACTACTCATGTTTAAGAGTCATGCTTTGCCAGATACTTGGAAGGAATGGGTGCTGGCAGGAAAGAGAGACCTGCTGGAAGAAGAGGCCTGGTGTGGCGATACTATATTGTAGCTGTTTCCCACTACAATTCCCATCCATTTAGAATTAAAGATTTTGTTCTACATCCCTGAGCCTGCTACTCCACGCTCTAGGAAACAGTAGTATTGCTTTTGGTCATCAATTTAGTATATAATAATTTTTTATATTTTTTTATTCGATATATTTTTTATTTACATTTCAAATGATTTCCCCTTTTAAACTGTTTATCTGAATAATCAATTTCCTTAAAAATAAATGACAATAAATTGACTTCTCAATATATATAAATATATGCATATGTATATATATAATATTTCCTAATACCTATATTATCACCATTTTTGAATGTCTTACCCACCCTAGACTAGTGTGAATTTGTGGGCCATGCATTGAGTGTTAATAGTTTGACATTATATAGTACAAAATATAAGTTCTTCTGTCAACCACCTAAAATATTTCAGAATGTTAACTTTCCAACCAAGATTTTCAAGCATCTTGCTTTCATATGACATAGCAAATTATAGATTAAATTACATTCAGTAAGTATATAAAGCATGCATAAAACCAGAACTAAATGAAAAAGATTCTGCCATTTTTGAGCTAATTATAAATGCCTCTTCCATTAGTATTCCCAAACTTAATTGGGAATTCAAAAACACAGAGTGAACTGAAAACTCAATACTTCAGCTTCTAACAGATTTAGCATTCTCTAGGGATAGAAAAATACGAAGGGAAAAAGAAATAGATAAAATATCTTGTTATAGTTCACTGACTTGTGATTGAAATTCATACCATCTTTTAGAGTTTAATAACAGTGAGGCTATTTTTTTTTAAATGCTGTTAACAACAAGATTAATTTTTCTGCCTCATGAGTGTGCCCAAAATCAAAATCTAATTATCATGAGAATTATTTAGGGATAACTTCAGGGTATCCAATCTTTATTGTACTTACTACTTATTTCAGGATTCCTATGGAGAAAATTAACCAAGAATTTATCATAGTAAATAGAACCTAAGAGGTGTTTACTGAAACAAATACCCACACTGCATCTTGACATAGGTCATTGGTGTAGAAGGCACAGAGATATCAAACTACTCTCCCAAGATCACAGGAAGAGTGAGTGGATATAAAAGGACCCTTCCAAGTCCTTGCTCTGTCCCTTATGTGATCCGTTCTCTTTTGATAAATGACACAAAAAATACTTGACTTACACTTATCTTTGGATAGATAAATACATGAGAAACAAGGCTTTTTTTTAAAGATAAGAGGACATTCTGTATATAGCATTGATTCTCTAATGTGCCAGATATTTATGAAGGATTGCCATGTCCTAGGTACAGTTCAAGGAAGATCTCCATTAAATGAAAACAAAAAATGTAACCTATTCCTTTATGAGGTAATGATTAGAAAAGAAAAGAGGTCAATGGGAATATATATACTTAATTAAACATGTTAAAACAGAGGAGATTTCCCAAAGAAAAAATGATAATAGTAATATGAAAATAATTTCTATTTACATAAAGGCTGTTACAGCAAGTAGAAAAATTAGTTAAGATGTCATTGGTATGATTGATATAAACATAGATGTTGTCTCAATTTAATACTTTGACTCCTTACTGGCTTAGTGCAGGAAGGAATAGATTTCATTTTATCAGCAACCACAACAAAACTTGCCACAGTTGGAATATTACCTAGAGGGTAGAGAAAACACCATAATATTATTTCTTTATATTCTCCCTACCTAGTCTACTTGCATTCTTACTGTTAAGAAATAATATCTGAAATCAGCTAGAGAAGTTCTCTGTAGGGCAGCTCCTGCTCACAGCAGGAGCCTAGGAAGGAGTAAAGCAAACTTGAGGCTCTACATCTCCTGGGGAACAGTGTTCCCTGAGCAGAACACTAATAATCTGAGGGAACAGCACCAGGAAGTTAAGAGTGAATGCTTCTTGCAAAACTCTGAAAAGTAAATATGTTTTCTACTTATCACCACCTCATGCTGAGCCATTGATGGCTCTGCCCAGTGTACAATTTTTCACTTCAACATACTGCAGGCCCTGCCATGAATCTTGAATTATATATTTTTAATCAAAGAAAAACAAAAGAAAACAAACAAAAATACCTACCACCGTGGCATTATTTTTAAAAGTATAATTTGTAACCCAAGTTCTATTTATAGATGGCTACATGTGTAAATAGAGGTCATTTGACATAATGCATTTATCTTTTTGTCAAAGGCACATAGGTCTGTGGTAAGTAGTCATAAATTGTTATACCCATTCTTATTCATTATATAACACAAACTTATGATAGTTGTTTTCCTTATATAAGTATTGAAAGACTATCATATACTATAAATTTTAGAATTTCCTAAAATGTACAAGATGAGTTATTTCCAATTTAAAGTTTCTCAAATATTTTTACTTGTCATATAGAACAGTGAAATTTAAGATAATGCTGATTAACAAAATTAGATTTCATCGATAGTAATATACAGATATTTTTTATGATTAAAAATCTGTAAAGCACAAACACTAATAAATAACTAGACAGTTATTGAACAGGTGAATTAGTTAAGTTCATTGAATTTTCTATCACATGATTAATTAAGAACTTCAGCTATTTAATTGCAAAAAAAACCCACAAAACCAAAGACATAAATTTATCTTTATTCTATTATTTTCAAATCCTGTGCAATTGCGAAGAAATGTTGTAGGTAATGGGCTAATCCTGGTTGCAAGAATCAGTAGGAAATTGGAGCAAGACTTGCTCTAAATTTCAGCAACTGCAAATTAACAAACCCTTAGAAATTGTCTTGAATATATCTTATGTCATAGTTAAGTAAATCCAACAGTGATGGGGTTAGACTAGTTCATGATCACAATATTTTATTTTCCTTGTTAACAATAAAAATGTTAATACAGAAAGAGCTTTGTGGCTAAACATGTTGATAAAACCAATATTAATGATTTACTGTCTTTCTGTCTCTCTTAACTGTATTCTTTCTTAAGAATAGAGTATAAACAGAAAAAAAATCCCTTTGAATTCATCCGATTTTTTTTACTGTTGTTGTAAGTACAAGATTTTCTTAATATATCAGAATTCAACATTTCACTTAAAATTAGATGACATTTTAATAGTATTAAAAGCGTATTAAGAAAATGTGTTAATGCCTAGATAATCAATTTAAATGGTATCTACCTTTGGGTTGAGTCTGGCAACTGTTCCCTACTAGAAGAATTCATAGTAATGGATAGATGAGAGAAGCTGCAATAATAGTGATGGCAGGGAGAGAAAGGCCAAAGAAGGAATAAGTGGAGAGACAAATAAAATTGAAGATCATTAGGGCAACTATGGAAAAGTAGTACAGTGGAAACTTCCTAAAATATATACTTTTATGAAAGTGATTTAAATGAAATTGCCAAATAATGGGGGAGACAGAGACCCAACTGGCCTTATCTTGTCATAAAATGAAACTTTTTTTTTTTTACTGGGAATTCAATAACATCTATTTGAGTTGTTGGCCAAATAGTTCAAAAGGAAATCCCAAATCATAATCCCATGTGCTGAGACTACAAGTTGTTCTCCCTAAACTGGCAGCAGGGTTTCATTCCTCATGACATTTTGTACAACTTTTTCATGAACATAAAAAACCAAGATGGTGCCTACATAAAGAAGAACCACTATATGCTAGTATATTTAATATAGAATATCCCTCTGCTAACTATCAAGTGAGAAACATAAAAACCAATCCAACCATAAATCCTCTGACCCACAATATTGTCCTCCCTGCAACATACTAGAGCAATTGTTGTACAAACCTTGTAGGTGTAGCAAACCAATTATGTGATTTCTTTAAAGGCTCTCTCCATGATATGAAATACATCCTTGATACTGTTCATATGGCCAATAACCTGAGACCAGACAGGCCATGGACCTAGGGAAAAAAATACAACCATTATGCTAAAGGTATGTAACAACAAAATGACTTCCAACATATACTGGTATGCACATAGGTCAGTGCCTTGTTCAGCTACCATAAGAGAAGCTCCTTTATGCAGATGGCAACAAATGCAGAGACCGTTAGCCAGACATTATAAAAAGAATGAGAACCTTTGAACACTCAGCCCTAAATGAAATGTCGCCATCACTTTCTTCCACCAGAGCTCAGGGAACCAAGTGTAAGAGGAAGAAATAAGTATTTAAGAGCCAGAGGGAATGGCTGACACCATGAAAACAAAGTTTTCCTCCTCCTTTTCTTCCTTCTCTCTCCCTATCCTACCTGCTTTCCTCCTTCTTACTGACAAGAACCTAAGAAGGTTTTAAAGTGTTTCTGCTTCTTATTCTTCCTCTAATACCTGGCTCCATCCCAATAGGCTGATTCACCAAAGGGCTTCAGGACAGGAGAATCAATAATACATATTGTTTATTAAAATGACATAACAAGTACCCATGCATTATGAAAATTACAATATGAATATTAGGACAATGATGAATATTATAGTGTATTTGAAACCATATTATAGGCTTACATTTAAAAATATCTAAACTATTCCTAGCATGATTGTTTTCCTCAATTTGACTGTAAACATTTTCTATGCATTTATTTCAAATTTTCTAACAAACTCAAAATTAGAGTGTGCCTGTGGGACATAATATGTAAAGTGCCTACAGAGTATGTCTTGAATTGTCCTGTTATTAAATGTAGAATATAAATGTTCTTATCACTTCTGATGAGAAGATGGCAGGTATGTGGCTCAAAAATGTAAAAAAAATTAAAATCTATTAATTTTCTAAGGCATATATTTATTTCATGAAATTCAATATCACTGTTACCTTGCTCATTACATGAAGAAATACAGGCACTATAATTAGCACTGAGTTTATTTTCTAGCATACAAGGCAGAAATGTAGCCCCCCATAGGATGATAAAAATGGAAAAGCAAATTAAAATGGAATTGAGCCAGGGTATTGCTAGATCAATATCTGGCACACATAGACCTGTTTAGACAAAGTTCTATGTATTCAGCAATCTTTTTACCTCAGCCAAATACCGACTGCAACCCATGCATATTTACAAAAATGCAGTGAATAAAATGAGAAAAAAGATGATTAACCCTCAAAATTATCTTAATATTAACATATATAAAATAACTAAGTCATTAATATTTCTTGCAAACTTGTATAAATTAGAAGAAATGTATAATATTTCTATTTGCATGTTTTCAAGGTTTTTTAAACTCTTGTACAATTAATTTGGTACATAAACAGTACAAACCATGATCTTCAGTGAATTCATTAAATAGTCAATAATGATTATATAACATCTCATCCAATATTCATGTGTGATTAATTTCCATCTGACAAACATGTTTAGTAAAACTTTTCTGCTTGGAGAATTCTACCCTCCCAAAGTAAAACACAATTTTCACATGTGACAGGAGAACGTCTATCTTCAATGCTTTATAAAAAAAAAAAAAACAGGCTTATTTTAAAATTTATATGCACTGTGAAATGAGTTATCCTAATTAATTGATATGTTTTAAATCTACATACCACTCTTTTTATGTTAAGAACCCACAAAATATTTCTAGATGATTTTCAAACACTATATTATTAGAATTATATTCAAACTGTTGTTCAATTAAACTTTTGAACTTAATCCTACATTTGTGTGATATTTTGTATAGTTGTCCAAAACTTCTCCTCACACCTTTGCAACCTTGGGACCCTCATAATAATTATTCTTTTAAATTCTATGTGAACACTCTGAAAATTGAACATGTAAAATCATTAGTATCTTTACAAATGCTGAATGTAGTCTACTAAAAGTATTTATTGCAAGATTCTCCATATTATGACAAATGACAAAGTTTTCTTCTTTTAATGGTTGAAGTAATATTGGGATATGTGTACATGTGAATATGCATTTATATTGCATTATGTATAGACTATTACATATGTAATACAGATATCTTTATGTATATTTTGATACATACTGTTAGATTTGATATTGTGAAAACTATAAATAATTTTCAATAAATAATAGGTACAGACAACTCTTCAACCTACCAACTTCCTTTCTTTTGTATATACAACATTCAATAAAACTATATGTGTAGTGTAAATATTATTTAGCCATATGCCATTCCGTTTTTAAATTTTGAGGAACTTACTTGCATACTCTTTTTTTAACTGGATATTTTCTTTATTTTTCAAATGTTATCCCCTTTCCCGATTTCCCCTGGAAACCCTTCTTCCTTCCACTCTCCCTCTGCTTCTATAAGGGTGTTCGTGCCATGCACCCACCCACTCCAGCCTCACTCTTTCTTATATTAGCATACACACATTTCACTAGCAACCCTGAAAGTGTTACTTTTACTTGTCATCTGCCTCATTGCCTGTGTTTATGGATATTTTTCATGACATTTACCCATTAAATTGTGCATTAAAAAGGACTACACTTTTTTGTGGCAAGGAACTGGAAACTGTTGCTTTAGAATCTGTAAAGGAACAGAAAATAAGTTGGGGAATCACATGGTATACATGTGGAATGAGGTGAAGGTTTGAATGAGAGCTTACATTTTAACATTCTTATTTCTATAGTACCTAGTTACATATATTATTTGTTTAATTACTCTTGTATTTTACTAGAATGTATGTTTGAATTTTCTAACAAGTACTCCATAATAATAAATGTACAAAAATTCTAGTACACAAATGCTATATATTCACAAATGTAGCTGTTATTATAAAATATCAACTAAGTCATACAATGAATTCTTTGGCTCTTTTGAAAGATTATTTGAGTAAGAGGTTAATTAAAAAACTGGTGGGACAAGTATATATATATATATATATATATATATATATATATATTCTACATTTTCAGAAATAATATATTAATTTCTAATCTATATGTCTTTAAATATTTGTGTGTTGTTGCTCTTGAACATGAGAACTACATAATTTAGAGGTATGTTAAAATTTTCATGTACATATTCTTTTTTTTAAGTTAGTGCCTTTGAGATAATAATTAAAGAACACAGCCAGGCAGTGGTGGTGCATGCCTTTAATCCCAGCACTTGGGAGGCAGAGGTAGGCAGATTTCTGAGTTCGAGGCCAGCCTGGTCTACAGAGTGAGTTCCAGGATAGCCAGGGCTACACAGAGAAACCCTGTCTTGAAAAAACAAAACAAAAAATAAACAAAACAAAAAATAATTAAAGAACACATCTATTCAATTAGAAATATCTAGTTGCTCTTCATTAAAAAATGCCTGTACATAATTTCACATAAATATTTTGTTCAAGATATTATCATAACTCAGAATTTATCAGCTCTTAGAGTCTTAAAAGTCATATCTTGGTTTAATCTTTCTTACTGAATATTGCTATTTATGTAAGTGCAATTGAAAATAGAACTTTACTATATTAGTGTCACAACATAGTTCTTTCAAAAGAAATGAGAATGTGGCATATGATTAGAAAATAATTAATTTTGATATATATTTTTCAAAAGTTGATGCACATCTATTGATTTCCCTCATTTCAGATCGAAGTGATACATTCTAGTATTTGAAGTTTAAAGTGGGAGCCACAACAATGATAGCTTAAGAATGTATCTCATTAATGCAGTGTTAGAGAAGAATAATGTGAGAAAATCCCATTGCATTACAGTATTTCAGGACTAGAATCATGTCAATAAATGTAGAAAAATTGGTCTGGAGAAAAGGAAATGAATATCAGACATACTAGTGATTTGAACATATTGAAATGTCTATGAAATTGAAGTCTCACACTGAAGTGTGAGCATGTGCATGTGTGTGTGAGTGTGTGTGTATGTGTGTGTAAGAGATAAAGAGAAGATGCAGAGAGTGTAATATTTCTTTTGAGTTTTTTTGGTTGTCCAAAGAAATTCAGAAGGCTCCAAGGGCAGGTGACTCTGAAACAACAAATTACAATAAGCCACACCAAAATACAATTATAATTATACAGATTCACTCTGTCTACATTAAAAGGGGGGGGCGGCATTCCATTTCATTCTAGAGCAAGCTGGTCAATCAGTAGGGAACCATGACTGAGGGAGTGAGGATGAGTATAGGAAAAGCAGAAAGAAGATGCAAGAGACAGAAGAGACAGGGAGGGTTATTTGTTAATGCCACACCAGCTAGCAAGTTTATTTTCTCAGTGTCTTTTAAAGGCAAGCAACACAAAGCATGACCAATCCCAGCAGGACAAACAATGACCACAAATGCTTATGTGGCAAATTTGTAGTACACAGTATCTATGTTTGACTAAGGCCATTTCCTTTAGGCTAGGACAGTCTCTCAAGGACTTATGCTTAAGGAGGTTATAAAGCACACACACACACACACACACACACATTTAAATTATTTAATGTATTTATTTTTATACTCCATATTTTAGTCCCCCATTCCTTGTCTACCCTCTAAATGTTCCACATCCCATACCTCCTCCCTACCTTCTGTCCGCATGTGGATGCCCCCCCCCCCATGTCTAGTGACCTCCAAACTCCCTGGGGCCTCCAGTCTCTTGAGGGTTAGGTTCATCATCACTGAATGAACACATACCTAGCATTCCTCTTGTGTATGTGTGTTGGAAGCCTCATATCAACGGATGTGTGCTGCCTATTTGGTGGTCCAGTGTTTCAGAGATCTCAGAGGTCCTGAATAAATGAGACTGCTGGTGCTCCTCTAGGCTTGCCCTTCTCCTCAGCTTCTTTCAGGCTTCCCTAATCCAACAACAGGGGTCAGCTTCTTCTGTCCATTTGTTGGGTGAATATATCTGCATCTGACTCTTTCAGCTGATGTTGGGTCTTCTGAAGTGAGGTCATGCTTGGACCTTTTTTGTGAGCTCTCCTTAGCCTCACTAATAGTGTCAGGACTTGGGACCTCCCTTGAAATAAAGTGCATCTTAATTAAAAACAAAGACAGATGTCAGCAGATTCAGTCATGCTTAATCTCGAGCACAAAGCCAGTCAAAGTTGACTTCAAAAATACTCTTCACATGTCCCTCTTCTTGTATCTGTACAAGCCAAAGCAGCTTAGGGGTTGTTGCAGAAAGCCTGCATCAATCTTCGGCATCCTACTAAGAACGATGGATCTTGTCTGTCATTGGTATATGAATCAGAGCATGCCATCCCTGGCTTAGGTTGATCCACCTCTGAGAAAATCTTTTTTATCTATAAGAACAGCACACATTATTCAATCATGGAGCAGAATGTTGTGCTTCTCTTAGGTTGCTATCTGAAAGCACAGCTCTTACCCACATGAATAGTCTTGTATTCATGGCCTGTGTTATGTTGAAAGTGTTTTCAAGACAATCTTACCCTTCATTGACTACCAACTTCTGCTAGGGTAGATATTGGAGTTTGGACTTCTGTAACTCTGCTTTGATATGCAAAAGCTTTGACCATTCCTCTCAAAGGAACATGTAATAGATAAAAGCATAATAAAGTCAAGTCCTGCTATGCCCAATAAGGGAGCTGTATAAGAGGACCTTGAAGGAAAACAACCTGTAACGTTTTTAAGAATATTATTTGGAATTCTAGCATCATCAAAAGACAAAGACTTTGCATTTCTTAAACTTACAATCTCCTGATGCAGGCCTAAAAAAACTAAAGTAGTATTAGTATTATGCCAAATACCCTTTAGGTGCCTTCTTACTCTGGTCCAATTACACTGACTCTCATTTTACATGTTTGGAGTTACACAAATCCAGAGATATCAAGCATGACATTCCAAAGGTTTCTGACTTTCATTCCTTGTACCTCATCTCCCATTATCTGTACTATATTATATAATGTGTCATTTTTTGTTCTAACCACTTATCCAAATTTGCTTATATGCTCAGGGTGTTGGTTACATTTTCTGTGAGGTGATTAACTAAACTAGCTGTGTGTATCTCTTATGCTAAAGCTAAGGAAGAAGTAGTAGCACTGGATCTATATATTATGAGAACAACAGTACCAGCAATGATCAACCCAATCATACATTTAACATACATAATTCTTCCAATATTTGTAAGACTTTTGCAGAAAACAAGGGTTCAGAAAAATTTACAGGAATCAAAATAAAATCTTGTTTTGGTACTACCATTACTAATTGACCGTCATACAATGTAGAAATACAACTGGACAAAGGAAAACACAAGAAACATTGAAATTATTGTATTTTGAGAGACAATTATAAAGTTAACATTCTCTGTTAGCAAAAGATTGGGTGGAGTAATGTAGGTTGGTACATTTTCTTTAACCCTAGAAACTGATCCAATTTTATACACAGCAAACATAACATCATACAAAGCAGCTACCTATTTCCAAATATGATTCCAAAAAAATATCAGAACAAGCTCTTCAAATGCCCAGTTATTTCCTTCTGTCCATTATTGGATTAATTTCCAGAGCAATCCATGATTGAACCATGATAAATATTCACATTAAAGGAAGGAGGAGGGTCATTATAACAACTTTTCCATTTGACTGCTTTTTATAAAGTTTCATAGCTCCTTGTTTTCTGTCCCACCAGGTCTAAATGCCTGAGGCAAGGTAGGTTGTCGAGTCTGAGATATAGGCATTCCTATCTTAATGTTTTGCACTACAGTTTTAGATTCTTCTACCAAGTCTAAGTATGCACAGAAACACATTCAGCATTGTACTATTTCAAGTAAAAAGTAATAGGTAGGACCAGACACATAACAGTAATTCACCAATTTGGAATATATTTTGCTCTCAGACTAAGGGAATACTTACAACTAAATATTAGTTCATGTCACAAAGTATTTCTGGATTTGACCATACAGAGGGTGTAGCAAATGTGGGTCAGAAACATGTGCCAACGCACTCAGCAAGATCATGGTCAGCATCATTCTTTGTCTCAGTATTGGCATGTCTCACCAATTACTCTGGCATCCACCTGGCACTTTTAGCATCCTTCAAAAGAAAACCATAATCATGGCTACTTACCCATACTAATACTGGATTGGGACCATGACATTTGCTAATGGTGAGTTGTAGAGTGCCATAGACACTCAGCAGCAGAGACTCCATGTCAACAAAGGTCAGAAAATGTAAAATAAAATTTTGTGGTGAAGGAGTATACAATTCTCCATTTTATTTTCATGTAACTGATATTTTCTAGAGCTCCATGGGCTTGTTCCATAATTCCTTATCCTTTAGAACATGCAAAATTCTGTATATTATATAGATTATTACTTGTATTTTATAGATTTAACTAATATTTAATTTATATTTGAACTTACATAATTAATATTTAATGTATATAATTTTCATTTTAAATGCATAATCAATATTTAAGGCATATGATATTTACTGTATATAATATACATATTAATATATTCAAATTATTTTCAAGTTTTCTTTATATTTAACTTGTATAATTTACATTTAAAGTATTATGTATACTTAATAGGAATAATTTGTATATACATATGAATGTGCTAATATACCTATAGTTATTATATACATGTTTCAATGTGTATAATTTCTATTTTGTATAATATGTGTTCATTTATATAATTTAAATTTGTGGCTACATTCTGGATTGGATCAGAAGAGGCAAGTACACCTATCTTGAGTCCATTTGACATGTGATAAGTGGGTCCAAGTCCGAGAACACTTGATTCTCTAAAGCGTATGTGAACTTTAGTTTACAAAAGAGTGTACATTGGTATTTACTATTGAATTGCAATGTATTATTTTAGAAATAGATTTAATAGGTGTCTATTAGACAGCAAGCATAGATTCTAGGCCTTTGAGGCCTAGTAAAAGTTACATATTTGCAGTATAGGTATACAGATTGAACAGAGTTGTTTCTACCATGATGAGAAGTGGATATTTAGGAGACAAGCAAAAATAAATAAACTTTTGTGAGCTTGTGACTGAATGTAAACTGCCAGTATTCCATTAACTTCTCAGAACTCCATTCATGGATGTCAACATTCTAAACTTTGAAATAACAATTGCATGTAAGGAGAATATGGAGCACTTTTCATATTTAGAAAGCCATTACTTACATATCTTATAAGTTGCATTTATATACCTTAAAACATCTTCTTTGACACTCCAACATTTATAACTTGCATTTCCCAACGTTTAACACCTTTACTCGCATTTATAAACTTTAAACATCTTTCATCTGAAGCATGTTTTGTTTCTAAATCATCATCAATATGTTTTCTTATCATTATCACTTGTATTTACCACCCTCAAATGGTTTTTGTACACATTTTTTTCTTAGGCCTTAACTTGCTGAATCACAACATTGTTGCCTCAGCCTCCAGCCAAGAAGGGAAGTGCTGAGCCAGCTCTGGCTGCTGCTTCAGGACTGTTCACCTTTGCTTTCTCTCCTCTTCCACGAAAGCATCCCCAAACGGGGGAGGACGGCTTCTCTGAAACCCATTTCTCTCTTCTATTCCTAAACAGGGTCCAAAGACTAAAGGTATCTGCAAGCATTTTACCTAGCCCATGCACATTAGAATTATTTTGAAGTCTTTCTCCAACTTTTGTTCTGGGTTGCTAAATTTATTTTATCTTTCTCAGGAAACCAAGGATAAACCTTCTCTCTAAAGTCTAAAAAATATGTAATTGATATTTCCCTTCTTTAGCAAGACATATTAAGCATTTGTACAAACACATATGAGCATTTCCATTTCCTATTTTTTCTTGTTGAGTGAAATATTAAAAAAGTAGAATTGGCACATTCTCATTCTTATGCCTCTGCCCTGGCAATGCCCTGGCGAGCATTGGCCAACCTGGTTTTATCTCGTGAAGATTCACTTGCCCACCACAGCTCTGGAAACATATCAACCCATCTCACTAGGCTCCTAGTGGTGAGTAGTTACCCTGCCAACCCAGTGCTTCAATTCCTCATGGCCTTTGTGGAGTACCTCAGGCAAACGCAAGCTTGGCTGCCATACCTTTCTCTCTTGAACCCAGATGAGCCACTGTATGAAGGGAAACGCAACAGGAGCTAAGTTCAGAAACAATGGTAACCCAATCTCTGGGTGCAACAACTAAAACCTAATCTTGTTAAGTCTTATTAAAATCTGATCCCTTTGGTTGCAGATCCTTGCAGATCTGCCATGAGACTAGAAAACTCTAGCAACTACATATTACCCATCTGCTGTCCAAGTTCCAAAAGGAAGTCACTTTCCCCTGCTTCCTCTCTTCCTCAGTCCAGTCCAGAAGTCTGTCTACTCACCCAGTCATTGGCTCCTTTATACTTAGGAGATTGATTTATAAGAATAGCACCCAGCCCATTCACAACATTTTACATTTTTATTTTTCTCTTTCTCTGTTTAACTGTTACTTTTTATGAGTTCCCTTACTTTTTCTAAGGTCCTTTACTGTTTTAGAGCTCTCTGACTTTTGCTGAGTCCCCTTATCTATGGTTTCCTCTTTCCTTTGCTCATGAATGTTACTCACGGCTGCCAATACTTTTTTTCCCCAAATGCTCAGCTTTCAGCAGTGTCCTTCATTGTGTTCCCTTAGTACCTCATGCTGAACACTATTCTGCCAGAGGACTGTAGTCACCAGTCAGTCATCTCAGGAACTAGGAATGACAATGATTATAGGAGAAGCAGGAAGAAGATACAAGAGACAGAGATGGGAGGGTTGCTGGTTAATGCCATGCCAGTGAGCAAGTTTACTTTCTCAGTGTTGGTACTAATTTATGATTAATCCCAAGCAATTTAACTCTGGAGTGCTCCACACAATTTCAGATCTCTTGAGAGTGAGATTTGGACCTGAGGGGATACAAAGGATACTTGAATAAGTAATCACAGGACTTATAGCATCTGTAACTACCAGAGTAATTACCTGCATACTTTCAATTGCAATCTTTATATATTTCTTCCCCAAAAAAGTTGAAAAATATCTGTACAACATGAAAAAATAGCTATGCAACAAGTAAACTAATTATGATAGCAAGCAGCTTGAGAAACAAACTACAGAGGAAGTAAGAGAATAGGAAGTGCTTTAATTGTGAACCTAGGGTACCTAATGAAATTGAGAATCAAGGCAGATAGATAACTGAACCTATAGCACTGTCGCTTAATGAAATTAAGGAAAGAAACCTACCCCTACTAGTTTAACAGTTACCGGGGAAAAATGCCAGAAAATGCTGAAAATAAATGAACAACTAGTTTGGAATCCTGTTAAAACACAAGATCTTAAACATTTCAAAGAATCAATAGTAACTTTTGGAATGCACTTACCCTATTTGAGACAGATGTTAAATACTTGGGCTACCTAAAATGGGATTATCCCCCTAAGAAGGAAAGAAGCTACAATGGTTTAAGTAATTCATGAAACAATAGCCTTGTAAGTTGGTCAATTGGAGTTTAGAGTACTCCAGATGAAAGATAGTAAGGAATAACTCGGGGTTATTGATAGGAAAGTAGAGTATAATAGCATAATCTGCCCAAATCTTGTGCTGTTAAGACTTATAAATTTAAAGGTTGTGTGTGCCATCGATCCTGGGACTAAATGGTCAAAGGTGGGATAGAAACCCAGGATTGGGATTAAAAATTTTGGCAACATCTCTGGCTACAATATAGACATGCTTTTAGTACACACTTTTTATTCCAAAAAGTGATGTATAATTGGGGGACAGACAAAATAACTAATCAGAGAAATAGTAGGCAGTATGACTCAATGATAGGATATGTTCAAATCTCATGAGAACAGGGAAGAAAAAGAATCTACTGAAGAGAGAGAGAGTTCAGAGGAATTCAACTGAGTTCAGTTCAGTTATGTTTGAAAGAATTCACTTTGGTTCCAATCAGATCTGTTCAGAGAAGTTCAGTTTGCAGCATTTAGAGTAAGTCTTTCTAAGCAGATTAATTCAGTCAGAAACAGAAAGAAGCCAATTTGAATTACTTAGCTTGGAAAGGAGTTTGAACAAGAATACCTATATTGAACCAGCTAGCCACAGTTGAGAAAGAGCTAGAAAGAGTGAGACTATTCAGCACTAAGTCTCAGAGGATGAAATATTTTAGGCCTGGACCAGGGTCCAGCCTTGCAGAAGCTTATATTGTATGGAGGCTAGAAGCTTCAAGTCCTAGGTTTAGGGATAGTTAGATAGAAACAATCTGGGCTTAGGCCAAGCCACGTATTAGTAAATGTTGGGTATGGCTCTCATCTCATTACTTCATCACTTCATCCTAAGATAGAAAAGTGACGTTTAAATTTACAGCATGTAGAAAAACTTAGGGAATAAAGGAGTTCAGTATTCTACCTACTTAAGTGAACAATCTATCAGTTACTAGGGAGGACTATGCCTAGCTCTCACAGTGAGTTAGAAGAGAAAGGGTGGGTGTCTAGGAGGTGCTTCTTTCCTCAGGTCAGCGTCAGAATAGGACTAACTGCACCTACTACTCTATCCAGCAATGTAGCATCCTGAATCACAGGAAACATATATGATTTTCTCTGAGACTCAATGCAAAGAAAGGAAAGGCTTTATAACACTCCATAAAATATTTTCACTGTGTAGATCCTATTTCAGACATGTATAAATCAGCAAATTTCATAATTATATATTAACTCTCCCTATAATACTGTTGTTTAACAGAAAGAACGAAACTAGGTAAACTTGAAGGAAATTCTACTATAATATTGCATGAGGTAAGACAGAATCAGAAATAAAAATCATAATTAAAACTCAATATATGAGAACTTTGAGTATGAGTTTGATTTCACATAACTTTTTTTTATTTGCCCAGATCAAACTACTCCCAGAATTTCTATGAAATAAAGAATAATATTCCTATAGAAATACTTTGTGAATTAAAATTCCTGAAAATATGTTCACCTTTATCCCTGAACCTTCTACAAGACTAACAGAATAGAAGTTCTCTGAGTGAGAAAAAGTTCCTCTTTCTCCACATCCTTGCCAGTACCTGCTGTCACCTGGAAAGTTGATCAATGTAATCCACTACATAAACAAACTCAAAGAAATAAACCACATGGACTTTTCATTAGATGCTGAAAAATCATTTGACAAAATTCAACATCCCATCATGATAAAAGTCTTGGAAGGGTCAGGAATTCAAGGCCCACACCTAAACATAGTAAAAGCAATAAACAGCAAACCAGTATCCAATATAAAACTAAAAGGAGAGAAACTTGAAGCAATTCCATGAAAATCAGGGACTAGACAGGTTGACCTTTCTCTCCATATCTATTAAATATAGTACTTGAAGTTCTAGCTAGAGCAATTAGACAACAAAAAGGGGTCAAATGAATACAAACTGGAAAGGAAGAAGTCAAATTATCACTATTTGCAAATGATATGATTGTATTCTTAAGTGACCAAAAAATCTCCATCAGAGAACACTTACAGCTTATAAACACCTTCAGCAAAGTGTCCAGATATAAAATTAACTCAAATCAGTAGCCTTCCTATACTCAAAGGATAAAAAGGCTGACAAAGAAATTAGCGAAATGACATTCTTCACAATAGTCACAAACAATATAAAGTATCTTGATGTGACTCTAAGTAAAGAAGTAAAAGATCTGTATGAAAAGAAATTCAAATCTTTGAAGAAAGAAATCGAAGAAGACCTAAGAAATGGAAAGATTTTCCTTGCTCATAGATTGGTAGGATTAATATAGTAAAAATGACCATTTTGCCAAAAGCAATCCACAGATTCAATGAAAACTCCATCAAAATTCCACCTCAATTCTTCATAGAGTTAGAAAGAGAAATCCTCAAATTCACCTGGAATAAGAAAAAAAGGCAGGATAACTAAAAGTATTCTTAATAATAAAAGAACTTCTGGGAGAATCAATATCCCAGATATCAAGCAGTACTACAGAGCAATAGTGTTAAAAACTGCATGGTACTGGTTCAGTGACAGGCAGGTAGATCAATGGAATAGAATTGAAGACCCAGAAATGAACCCACACACCTAGGGTTACTTGATCTTTGACAAAACACATCCAGTGGAAAAAGGATAGTCTTTTCAACAATTGGTGCTGGTTAAACTGGCAGCATGCAGAAGAATGCAAATCAATCCATTTTTATCTTCCTCTACAAAGTTCAAGTCTAAGTGCATCAAGGACCTCCACATAAAACCAGACACACTGAACCTAATAGAAAAGAAACTGGGGAAGAACCTTGAGCACATCGACACAGGGGAAAATTTTCTGAACAGAATACCAATAGCTTATGCTCTAAGATCAAGAATTAATAAGCAGAACCTCATAAAATTACAAAGTTTCTGTAAGGCAAATGATACTGTCAATAGGACAAAATGGCAACCAACAATTTGGAAAAAGATCTTTACCAATCCTACATCTGACAGAAGGTTAATATCCAATAATCACAAAGAACTCAAGAAGTTAGACTCCAGAGAACCAAATAACTCTATTAAAATACAGGATACAGAGTTAAACAAAGAATTTTCAAGCACCTAAAGAAATGTTAAACATCCTTAGTCATCAGGGAAATGCAAATCAAAACAACCCTGACATTTCACCTTACACAAGTCAGCATGGCTAAGATTAAAATCTCAGGAGACAGCAGGTGCTGATGAGGATGTAGAGAAAGAGGAATACTCCTCCACTACTGGTAGGATTGCAAGCTGGTAAAACCACTCTGGAAATCAGTTTGGTGGTACCTCAGAAAACTGAACATAGTACTACCTGAGGACCCAGCTAAACTAGTCCTTGACATATAACATATACCCAGAAGATGTTACAAAATGTATTTAGGACATATACTCCACTATGTTCACAGTAACCTTATTTATAATAGCCAGAAGCTGGAAAGAACCCAGGTGTCCCTTAACAGAGGAATGGATACAGAAAATGTGGTGTATTTACACAATGGAATACCACTCAGCTATTAAAAAGAATGAATTCATGAAATTCTTATGCTAATGTGTGAAACTGGAAAATATCATCCTAAGTAAGGAAATTCAATAAAAAGATAACACTCATGCCATGCACACTCACAGTTTAGTAGATATTAGCCCAGAAGTTTGGAATTGATAAGACACAATTCATACATCAAATGAACCTTAAGAAGAAGGAAGAACAAAGTATGGATACTCTGGTCCCTCTTAGAAAGGGGAAAAATACCCACAAAAGGAGATACAAAATGTGGAGCAGAATCTGAGCGAAAGATCATCCACAGACTGCCCCACGTAAGGATCTATCCCATATAGTTACAAAACCCAGATACTATTGTGGATGCCCATAAGTGCTTGCTGAATGGAGCCTGATAGAGCTGTCACCTGGGAGGCTCTGTGAGTGCTTGAACAATACAGATGGGGACACTCTCACGCAACCATTGAGCTGAGCACAGGGTCCCCAAACAGAAGAGCTAAGACAAAAGGACCCAATGAGCTGAAGGTATTTGCAGTGCCATAGGAGGTACAACAATATGAATCACCCAGTAACTCTAGTGCTCCAAGGCACTAAACCATTAACCAAAGAGTACACATGGAGTCATCCATGGTGCCGTTGCATAGGCAGCAGATGATGGCTTTGTTGGACATCAAAGGGAGGAGAGGCCCTTGGTAAGGGGAAGGCTTGATGCCACAGTGTAGTGGAATTCCAGGACAGGGAAGTGGGTATTTGTTGGTTGTGGAATAGGGGGATGGGAGTTGGGTTAGGGGATTTTCCAGGGGGTCAGGGGGACCAGGAAAGGGAACAACATTTGAAATGTAAATAAAAAATTAAACAAAGCAAATGTAGAAATGTTACTGTTCAAGTACCTTATGATTTATTTAATTATTTTATATCCATTCCCTGTATACTTTGGTGTGTGATCTAGCATTCTTCATACTAACAACTAAAATCCTGAGGAATGTACTTAAAATGAACTTGAAACATAACTTGATAGCTTTGGTTTTTCTTCTGTTAGTGTAAAATTTCATCAAACTGTCAACATAGTGGGGCAGTGAATTTAGGATAACATATATCTGCGTTCCTGGGACATGATTACTTATATATGACTATATTCTCTTCGAGGTGAGAGTTGTGGTTTGTATGGACAAGTTAAAAAAAATCTCATCTCATTATAACATCTATATCACTGTATTCAAATTAATGCAACTAATACATTTTTATTCAGGTTATTTCTGATTTGTGCAGATTTATACTATGGTAAATTTTTAATGTAATTATGAAGAAAATAGTTTATTCAGTGATAGTATTGCAGTGAAAAGAAATGTCTCAAATTCAAAATATTGCCCCTGAATAACATGGAGCCTTTTGTTTAAGTTATCTTAGGAAATGTGAGATGAGTTAATTTTGAGTTTCCAGTGATTTCTGACTGAAAAACTGTTTTAAAGATTACTTTTCAGTAAACAAATATATCTGGGGTCATGTGTTCCTTTGAATGATATGGGAGAATGGAGAAAATGAATGTCATTTATAAGATTTAAAATACAAGTGTCATACCTAGGCATTGTTGAAATTGCTGGCTTACAGAGTTTGAGTGTGGAAGAAAACACAGAGCTGGTACAAACCTCTTGTCTCATAATGTCTTACTTTAAAAGTGTTCCAACACTAGGATTAGTAGAAAAAGAATTCCGTCATCTGATTCACTGAACAGGACTCAGAAGGTTTTTCTAAGAAATTGCAAGCTCCACAAACCCTTGTACAAGGCATTACAAAGAGAAATGGTGAAGTGGAAATTGACAGGCCAAGGAGATGGAGAGCAGTTACAAACAAAACACAGAAAATCGGGTCCAAAGCAGAGAACAAAGGCAGTTAAGCAAGCAATCTGCCAGGAACCAGACTTCCAGTCCTCCATTCCATGTGTGTTTCTTCTACCTCACTTTAAAATGTTTAATTGTGCAACCTAAGTTCTTATAAAGCTAATAATTGCTATTATAGCATGGAGAGGGTTTAGGACTATCTGTAGGGTTACATGACAAAAGTTTAATATGTATTCATTGATATTATGATACCCTGTATTAAAATAAAACAAATGTTTTTAACTTCATACTGTACCATGAGTAAATGCTTGTACCTTTTACATTATAATTGCAATGATTATTTTTGTCAGAGTGAAGTTTACTTGATTATTGATATTCTTATTGTCTGATTCTTAACTTGCAATATTGAGTTCATGACAGAGAACTGAATAGATAGCAGTTACTCCAAGAAATTTCTGAAGTTTCTGACTTTAGTACTAACATCTCATCAGTACTAAACTGAGCACCTTAGTAAATGTTAGTAGTCGTTTGCCCCATGGATTAATGTAATGTTCTATTGTTATTAGACTTTCCAAAATCTTTACCACATTAGAACTTTCATTTAAGTAACCTAAAATAGTTTAAGGAAGATAAGACAAAAGTCTAAAATATGTGAATTCACTGAGTTTCCAGGAGAGTGTTGGACTTGAATAATGAACGCTAATGGTGATTTATGGAAAAGAAAAAGAGAAAACTACACAAAAAATTATCATTAACCTTTATCCAGTAAAAATGCCCCCTCAATTCATCTTAAATAAGTATTGTGTAAGTTTTTATGTAAGCCATACAATCTAGGGTTTATTCTCTAATTAAGGTATTTTAGGTACAACTACATATAATTCTAAAACAATGGACCCCTGTTAGATTCTGAGAGTGTAGCTAGTCCAGATTGTAGAAGTTTTACACTGTGAAGCAGTCATCCCTAAATCCAAAATAGAAGTCTAGAATATAAAATTAGTAAAAGCTTAGCTTATATGGGTATTTATAGTTTGGGATTGGTTGTATGACCAATAAACTCCAATGTTATCAGGATGTAGCACAAATCTTCATGGTTGCTACTATTCTCATTGTTGAGAAAAATATAAATAATAAGATAAAAGAGCAAAAGATAAGATATAGCTGACATAGAGGGTGGAACCCTCCTGATTACTCACCTAAAGATGAAAGAGTTGGAGGAGGTATTTGCTTGAATCAGGTTTAAAATCTGTGTAATGCATACAATGAGATCTTTGACCTTCTGGACTCACACTCAAAGTTCTAAAACAAACTGTGCTTCATTTGTGTTCTGAATTTACAGTCCTCTTAGCTATAAGCTGGAATTTTACTTACGGTTTTTAGATTACATTTCTAACCAAATGAAAACACAACAAAGGGTAATAATTGGCAATAATTTCTTATCTACTTTTCCTATACTGTTTTATTGAATACATTTCAAGCCAAATCCAAACCACAAAAGATAAGCCTAAAACTCAATAACAAAAGCTCACATATAGGACTTGCATCCATATAGTGTAAAAATAGAAAAACAGGAGGGGGGAGTTGGAGAAATGAAGGAACAAAGGAAGGAAGGATGCATTTGATACATGTAAAAGATATTTTATTATATTTTCAAATTATGATACAAATAGTAATTTTTATGGCAGTATATCCATAATTGGACTTTCTCACCCTATAAGCCTACCTAATTTTTTCTAACCACAACCCAAAGAATTGTCTAGCAACTAATGGTTAGTAACTTAGCTGTGGTTGGATAAGCTCTGTCATCAACTACCTATAGTTGTTTTATTACCATTTTAATCAACCCACCCTTGTGTTGTTTCTGTAGCTTATGAAAATGGTGTGTTGAATGTTTTCTACATATAGGCAACAATAATTTCTCATTCATAAAATCATCTCCTGTCTTAACTGGGTTATCTTAATATATGACATTATAGTGTCATTTCTGCTTTACTTAAGTAAACATTTTAAACTCATCATATATACTTTTCCATACACCATTTACAAACTACTACTATATGTTACAGCACCAAAAAGGTAACTAAGTTTTTCAATGCAGCAATATGAACTATTAGAAAATCAACATTTGAAAATAATCTAAAACCCAACAAACTCTGATGATCATGCTTTTTTAAAATATCCAGACACTATTTATCTGTGAAAAGATATTTTTATCTTCATGCTTAACAGAACCTATTGTTAAATATTGAACTTATTATTCAATGTGCCTGCCAAGGTTGTTTTATGTCTCATGCCATATCTTTTAGATATTTTCTGCAATGAATTCACCTGAAACATCTGCATAATCCTTATATGAGGTAAAGGATCAGAAGAACTGATATAAATTTAGTGTTGTATGTTAGGGTCATAAACACAGGCCCTGTGTGATCTTGAAGTCCCTTTAGTCTGGTAGTGTATATGAAAGAATGGTAAACTAAGATGATTAAAGCACAGTATACAGTAAACACAATTTCATTGTCGGCAAAAATATAACTGTTCAATAACTGAAATAATATGCTAGATCCTGTGAATATAAAATGTGACCTTTGCATCATGTAATTGCTTTAGTATTTTATTTATTTACATTTTAGGAAGATCATGATATATAAACATATTAGAATAACAAAACATTGTTTGAATTTTGGAAATAATTTGTAAGAAACATTTTTATAATATTATTTAAGCCATAACAATCCTCGACAAAGGGGCTGAAAACATCCAATGGAAAAAATATAGCCTTTTCAACAAATGGTGCTGGTTCAACTGGAGGGCAGCATGCAGAAGAATGTGAATTGATCCATCCTTGTCTCCTTGTACTAAGCTCAAATCCAAATGGATCAAGGACCTCCACATAAAGCCAGACATTCTGAAGCTAATAGAAAAGAAACTGGGGAAGACCCTTGAGGACATCGGTACAGGAAGAAAATTTATGAACAGAACACCAATAGCGTATGCTCTAAGAGCAAGAATTGACAAATGGGACCTAATAAAATTACAAAGTTTCTGTAAGGCAAAGGACACCATCAAAAGGACAAATCGGGAACTAACAAATTGGGAAAAGATCTTCACCAATCCTACATCAGATAGAGGGCTAATATCCAATATATATAAAGAACTCAAGAAGTTAGACTCCAGAAAATCAAACAACCCTATTAAAAATGGGGTACAGAGTTAAACAAAGAATTCTCACCTGAAGAACTGATGGCAGAGAAGCATCGTAAAAAATGCTCAACTTCATTAGTCATTAGGGAAATGCAAATCAAAACAACCCTGAGATTTCATCTTACACTAGTCAGAATGGCTAAGATTAAAAATTCAGGAGACAGCAGGTGTTGGAGAGGGTGTGGAGAAAGAGGAACACTCCTCCACTGCTGGTGGGGTTGCAAATTGGTACAACCACTCTGGAAATCAGTCTGGCGGTTCCTCAGAAAACTGGGCACCTCACTTCCAGAAGATCCTGCTATACCACTCCTGGGCATATACCCAGAGGATTCCCCACCATATAATAAGGATGCATGCTCTACTATGTTCATAGCAGCCCTATTTATAATTGCCAGATGCTGGAAAGAACCCAGGTATCCCTCAACAGAAGAGTGGATGCAAAAAATGTGGTATATCTACACAATGGAGTACTATTCAGCCATTAGAAACAATGAATTCATGAAATTCTTAGGCAAATGGATGGAGCTAGAAAACATCATACTAAGTGAGGTAACCCAGACTCAAAGGGTGACTCATGGTATGCACTCACTAATAAGTGGATATTAACCTAGAAAACTGGAATACCCCAAACATAATCCATACATCAAATGAGGTACAAAAAGAAAGGAGGAGTGGCCCCTTGTTCTGGAAAGACTCAGTGAAGTAGTATGGCGCAAAACCAGAACAGGGAAGTGGGAAGGGGTGGGTGGGAGGACAGGGGGAGAGAAGGGGGCTTATGGGATTTTCGGGTAGTGGGGGGCTAGAAAAGGGGAAATCATTTGAAATGTAAATAAAAAATATATCAAATAAAAAGAAAAGAAAAAAGATAACAACTCCAATAAAAAAAACAATCACTATATAATAAGGGAATAAGGTTTTTATATGTGTACTTAAATAACTTATAAAGGCTAAAATTGCTGCTTTAAATCTTATTGACTTATAACAAAACACAATAGGCAAACGGTGTTGCTAATTTGTCCATGAATACAATGTATTTGATCTTACCACCTGTCTCCTCCAAGACATATCTTTCTCCCAACACCATTCCTTTTTCTGTTTTAGTACACCGAGTACAAACAGTACTTCCCACATATGTGATCCACTGACTGGAGTGTGGTAAACCTACCATCAGAGATATCACTTAGGAAAAATTGGGGTCTTGTATCAACTACCATAGAAACTGTAAGGAGACAATGAGGTTAGTACATACTAAAGACTTGGTTTCCTATCAGTATTCTCCAAGAATAGGTTCTTTCCCTTGTTTTCTGAGGCATAAAGGAGACTGTGTGATAAATTTATTTAACACTCAAAGGAACAATTTTCCATCCTTCAGTTTACAAATGTTCTTGGATCTGACAATTCACATCACTAAAAAGAAAATTGACCTTACTAAATCGGGAATGACCAGTTATTTTGCTTTTACAGATGAAGAAAGAGTTTGTATCCATATTTACAAGCCCTAATGTGTGTCTAAAACAGTAATTCTCAGTCAGGCATGTGTGACACAACTGTTGGTTACATGCGACTGTATTTATATGCATCCACCTTTTATACCTCATATGCATGTGTGGAGCAGCACACTGGTATTGGAAAATTTTGTTTGTTTACTTACTTAACCAGTTATACCTTGTCCTATAGTTAAGAATGTTAACTGATAATATATAACGTGTTTGTTTAAACTTACATTGATTTTTACATCAAGAGTGATTTTAGACAGAGCTGACCTTTGAAGCTTCAACCTAATTTCAATTGATTCTTCTTGATTCTGTGATGCACTGCAGCTTGTCCTTCTTATTACAGTCCAAAATTACAAATGTCTCCAGCATAATAATACAATTTACAATTTAATTATAAATGATTTTGATTTTCCAAATTAATTCATGTCATTTGTATATTATGTTTTCTGCCATTTCAGAGTATTTATAATTTTTTCATTAGATTGTGACTGCTGACTTCTTCAGAAGAGTCTGCAAGTCTAGTACTTAGAAAGAATATGAGACTAAACACTAACAACGTGAATCCATTGAGTCAATTAAAATCTCATTTAATGATTATGTATTGCTAAGCATCATTTCAAGGTCCAACCTTAAATTTAAAATATACTTAAAGATATTATTCGAAGGTATCTTTATTTAGTACTCTACCTACCTCAACACCTCATAGGATGCTAATGTTTAACACTCTTGAAATTGTACATATAAAGCTATGGAATCAAGAAGATGTTGCTAATAAGTTTTTTATTTAATATTTTTCATAAATTATTCAAAATTTTAATTAATTCATTCATTATTTATAAAATAATCTGTTATTAAAACTTTACCTGATGTTTCCACTTAATGGGAAAGACAATGCCCTGACAAGATATACTATGCTGCTTAAGAAACTGACCAATACCAGGAGTAAGTTTTGTATCTTTTAGTCATTGGCCAAAGGGTCCCATCCAATGGACACTCCCCAACAAAATATTGCCAGTTCTGTTGGTTACCATACCCAGCTTGACAATAAGACCCTTCTGCTGAAGACACCACAGTTTTAGGCCAAAAGCATGGAGAAATCTAGCTGGAATTCAACTAGAAGATTCCTTGCCTATAGGCTACCATTAATAATGTTAGAAGGTACTCTATATACTTGAGCAAAAATGTATCAGGGTCATCCAGCTATGAACCCTACTATCTACAATAGTGACTTGTCTGTGAAACAGGCCCCTGGCTTGTGAAATTGGGGCACAAATGATAGTGAAGTATCTAGACATTCTTTGACTGGATATAAGGTCAGCTGTGTGTACCCCATATATTTTATTGTTAATAGGGCCAAGAACCGCAAACTAAATAGGTCATAGCCTCCAGAGGACAAAATAATCTATTCCTGTGAAATGAACTGAGTAATAAAATGTCCCTTAATGACATCTAGGTATACTTGTAAATTATTTTATTTCTCGTGCCTCATCACATACAACTGGACAATGTACAAAGAATGAGAGATTGTGGAGTAGTCATCCACAAATGGGCTATGTGAAATCATGTCAAAGATGGTCCCGGCCAGTAAGATAGTTTCTGTAGGCAACACTGTTTTAAGTACTTAGACATTTAAGAGATTAGAACTTACCTTAATTCCCATTATAATAATATAAAATTAAAACAGTACTAACTAGCAAGATTTCATATGACTCTGAAGCCAACATCCTGAACATTCTGCACATTCTCAAATGTCTCCTGAAAATACATAATGAGAATCCCTTATAAAATCTAATCCAAAGTACTGATGAAAGAATGCTCACAATGAATGTGTCATCTGTAGGATGATAATTTGCAGTTTAAACATAAACTTTATGGTGAATAACTGACAATGTATTTTAGTTAAAAAATATTTCATTTGAAATTATTGGCATCATACTGAATATAGCTAAATTCTGACATAAGTGAAGATAGAATTTAGTAGTATATTATGAATTTGTAATTGTGGAAATAGATCAAAAGATACTTTATTATCATTAACATGGTTATAGTAAAAGTGCTCTTGATGAGAATCAAGATACCACTATTTTGATTAATACATATTGAAACATTTTTGTACAAAGAAATGGCTACTCAAAAAATAATGAAACAAAGTCCTCCAGATATAGTGCATTTGTTCACATTAAGATTTGTCTGAATTTAAAAATGAGTATTTTCCAAACATTATACTTTATTGTAATAGAGGTCAACTATTTGTAAATATATAAATATATTTATTTGTAAATATGCATAAAAATCAAGTTAATATATATTTTACAAGCCATATTGTTCCTAAAGTAATCAACTGACATCCTATCTTAGAAAAATTTTCCTGGAGTTTGTTAAGTTTCCAATAATCCAAAGCATTTTGATTACTGAGAACATCAGAAGGAACTAGGAGAAAACCTTATCAATAAATGTGAGTGAATAACAACTGATTTTTAATACTAATTACAAGATGAACCATTTACACAAAATTTTTAATTCAGTAAAATATATTTTGTATTTAGTAGTTATGTTGTATAAACTAGAAGCAGTTTGTCTTTGATGTTGAGTTTTTTAATCCTCGCTGCAAATGTGTACAGTCATTTTTTTTATAGAAAAGACATTTTACATGTACAACTCCATGTTAAGTTTATACTCCTTGAGTATCTCCCCAGAACTCTATCAATGAAATGCTTTTCTACACTGAACTGAGATAAAGAGCTGAGCTTCAATCTTCATTTAAAAGATTCCAGGGAGTAAAGTATAAGAGCTGCTCCCTGGAGATAGATGATATGAGCCATCTCGGAACACGAGTCTCCCACCTTTGTCAGCGCCAACCTTGCTACATCAATTACTGGTACTTTCACATGTAAAATAATTATACTAGATCATAGGGATTTCATTGCTACGAGACATTATCTAGAGATTTCAATAAGACCAGACTGGTCACTGTCTTTACTAGAACAAGAAATACAGGCTACAGAACACAATTCATTTAAACTGTCTGAAAACCTGTGCCCCAGGGATAATCATGAATGAAGACTAAGTAAAATACTCAGGACATGACATCAGTTAGAATATTTACCATTTTTAACCCAGTTTGGTGGAATACCTCTTTAATCGCAGACCGTGAGAGGCAAAGGCAGGCAGGTATTATTGAGTTCAAAGGTAACCTGGTTTGCACAAAAGCTCCTGAATAGCCAAGACTACATAGAGAGATAATGTATCAAAAATAAAACAAAATATTTGACCATTTTTAGTGATAAGTAAATTTGAATAAATTGTGGAACAGATAAATTAAAAAGTACAATATTTTGATATATAAATTCCATAGAGAAATTTTTATATTTGTGTAAACATATCAATCACCCCAAATAGAGATCTTTACTTCATGATCAAAACATAGACAATACTTAATCTAATATTTTGGAATATATTATAATACATAGTACCACAACTGTGAAAAAATTTGAAGCATGCTTTTCTTTTCTATTACTTAATAAAAGCTAACCATTTTATAATATTAGTCATTGATATTTTAAAAACTTTCTAATCAAATTATAAATTACTGCATATCTTTACTAAAATATTTGTATGATTGTATGGAAATTAACATTTTTGATAAACTATTGCTTATAAACCCCATCAGGAAGATTACTAATTTGATGTTTTTGCTTAGTGGCTTATACATACTCTTATTTTCTTTACTTTTTTCCTTTCTCCTTCCTCCCAGTATATATTTACAACTATTACTTGTTGAGGGGCAGATTTCATTGACACAGCCTCAGATAAATGGCCAAAACTCCACAAAAACAAAATAAAAAAGAAAAAGTAAAATTAAAATATCCAAACAAAGAAAAGAAAAAAACATGAATTTGACTATTTATCAGAAAAGTGAGAATTTTTCTACCTCAAGACCCATTTATGCCACTCTTAGGCATATACATTAAGGAACACATCAAAATGACACTTGCTTAACTATGTTTACAGCAGTTTATTTGTAATAGCCAGACTGGAAACACCTTAGATATCAGTCAAGTAAAGAATGGATAAAGAGAATGTACATTTACACTATGGAATACGAGTCAACTATATAAAACAGTGATGTAATGAAATTTTCAGTCAAATGCATGGAACTGGAAAAGATTACCCTGAGTGAAGTAACCCAGAACCAGAAAGAAAACATGCTATGTTGTCATTTATAAATGCATATTAACCACAAAGTAAAGGATACTAATGCTTTAATCCACAAGCTCAAAGATGCTAAATAACAAGGAGGGCCCAAGGATGAGTGCTTGAATTTCACTGAGAAGAGAACACAGGATAGGCATGATTGGACTTTGGGTGAAGGTACAGATAGGAACAGCAGGAATCAGAAGGTAAAGAGAGAGCAGGAGAAAACTGGCAGAGGCAACTGTGATTGCAAACATGTTGGGGATGAGTTAGAAGCCTAAGGCAGTAGAAGCTTCTATGAATGGATGAAGATGCCCTGCGCTAAGACACTTAGGAATGAGGATATGTAACTTGCACCAGCCATCTCCTATAAGCAAGCAAGACATCTAATGGGGAGACTGGACACCAACCCAACTGTTAAACCTTCCATCTATAATTTGTCCTACCTATAAAATGTGCACAAGTAAGACAGAAGGAGCTGAAGGGTTTTGAAGCCCCATTGAAGGAACAAAAATATGAACTACCCAGTCCTCCCAGAGCTCCCCGGGACTAAACTCCAAACTAGTAAGTACACATGGAGAACCCATGGCTCCAGCTGCATATGTAACAGAGGATGGCCTTGTCAGACATCAATGAAAAGAGAGGCCCTTCGTCGTGTGAAAGCTTTATGCCCCAGTATACAGGAATGCCAGGTTAGGGAAGTAGGAGTGGGTGGATTGGTGAGCAGGGGGAGGGGAAATGCTATAGGGAGTTTTCAGAGGGAAAAGCAGGAAACATTTGAAATGTAAATAAAATATCTAATTAAAAAAAGAAAACCAATGACTGGTCCAGCTTGAAATCATTGCCAGCCCTAACAGATCATGAAGGCCAGGAGATAGTTTGGATAATCCAGAGATGTGGGATAGAACCAAAGGTGACTAGCAAAGCATACAAACACACAAACCAAGAAAAAGTCAATGAAATCATTCCTAATGATACTGTTCTATACTTATAGATTATCCTCTAGACCAATTTCCATCAAAGAGGCTTTCCGCAGAAACTGAAACAGATGCAGTGGTACACAATCAAACATTAGTTGGAGCTTTGGGCAACATATAGAGGAATGGAGGAAGTATTGTAGGAGTGAGAGATTCAAGGACACTGCAACAACAACAAAAGAATAACCTGAGACCATAGTGGCACACAGAGTGAACAGCCAATCGAAAAGCCTGTATAGGACTGATCTAGGCCTTCCACAGATGCATTACACTTGTGTAGCTTGGTTTTCATGTGGGACTTCTAACAACAGAATCAGGAGCTGTCTGCCTGCCAGCTGCTTTGAAATCCTTTGTCCCAACTAAGTTGCCTCATCAAGCCTTACTATAAAAGGAAGTGTCTTACTGCAACTTCATAAGCATGGCTAGTTGAAATCTATGCAAGGCTGGCCCTATGCTGAAGAGAACTGGAGAAGGACGGATGGAGGGTGTGGGAGGATACTAGAAGAGAGGAGGGAGAACACTGAATGTAATATTAATATTTCCCAACCATTGAGTAGAGTCCAGTTTCCATGTGTATGTGGGCTTTCAGTTGTTTTTGCTGTTTTTTGAAGACCAGCTGTAAGATGCATGGAATTATTTCAATCTTCTTGTATTGATTGAGGGTTGTTTTGTGACCAATTTTATGCTCAATTTTGGAGAAGTTACCATGAGGTGCTGGGAAGAAGGTGTATTCTTTTGTTTTAGGGTGAAATGTTCTATAGATATCTATTAAAATCATTTGGTTTATAATCTCTATTAGTTTTACTGTGTTTCTGTTTACCTTCTGTTTCAATGACCTGTCTTTTGTTGATGTCTCCCCATATTATTGTTTGGAGAAAGAGGAACACTCTTCCATTGCTGGTGGGATTGCAAACTCGTACAACCACTCTGAAAATCTGGAGTTTCCTCAAAAAATTAGAAATAGA
This sequence comes from Apodemus sylvaticus, assembly GCF_947179515.1. Taxonomy (NCBI): domain Eukaryota; kingdom Metazoa; phylum Chordata; class Mammalia; order Rodentia; family Muridae; genus Apodemus; species Apodemus sylvaticus. Next base: position 12,223,565 of record NC_067479.1, read on the forward strand.
TCTACCTGAAGACCCAGCAATACTTCTCTTGGGAATATACCCAAAAGATGCCTGACCATGCAACATGGGCACATGTTACACTATGTTCACAGCATCTTTGTTTGTGATAACCAGAAGCTGGAAATAACTCAGATGTCCCACCACAGAAGAATGTATACAGAAAATGCGGTTCATTTACACAATGAAATAATACTCAGCTTTTAAGAATGAGGACAACCTGAGTTTTTTAGGCAAATTGATGGAACTAGAAAATCTCTTCCTGAGTGAGGTATCTCAGACTCAAAATGACATGTATGGTGCATACTCACTAATAAGTGGATATTAGCCAAGACAAAAACAAGCAAAAACCAAAACAAAACAAAACAACAAAACAAAAAAATGTGTCAAATACCCAAGATACATCCCACAGAACTCAGAAAGGTCAACAAGATGAAGGGTCCAAGTGAGGATGCCTCAGTCCCAATTGGGAGGGAGAAGAGAGCAACCAGAAGGGGAAAGTGAAGGACATGGGAGGGAAATGGGAAAAGGGGGTTGAGAGGGGAACATGACTTGGATATTTGGTGGGGGAATAGGACTGAAATCCTCGAGGACCAGCTGAAAGAATGAAAGCATGCAACCTCAGGAGGTAGAAGGTTGATGGGACCATCCAGAATGTACCAGATACCTGGGAGGTTGGTGAGAATGAACTTGTAGAGTAGATCTTCAGCAGAAAGACAGGGCATCAAGTGAGGGATGGGGTTGCCATCCCACAGTCCAAACTGACCCATAATTTTCCCGTCTGAAAGAACTGCAGGGATAGAGATGGAGAGGAGCTTGAGGAAAAGATGGTCCAATGACAGGCCCAAAGTAGGATCCTGCTCAAGGGGAGGCCCCAAGACCTGACATTATTATTGATGTAATGGAGAACTAACAAAAAGGGACCTATAATGCCTGCCCTCTGAAAGACTCACCAAGCAGCTGAAAGAGTCAGAGGCAGATATTTTTACCCAATCAAAGGATAGAAGTTGCTGACCCCACCCAGTAAGGGCCACCCAGTAAAAGGACCATCAGTCTCAATTAACCTGGTCCCAGGAGATCTCTCACATACTGGGCCACTAGCCAGGCAGCATACAGCAGCTGATATGAGACCCCCAGCACATATACAGAAGAGGACTGCTGGGCACCTAACTGTGAAGACACTGGTGGTCCCATGGTGTTTAGATGTCTGGTCGGGTTGTGGCAGGGGGTGGGGATATCCTCATGGAAACAAGGGTGGGGAGGAGGTATGGCATGTGGTATGTGCACTGGGAGGGGAATAAAATCTTGAGTTTAAAATAAATAAATATGAAAATAAAATGTAAAAAAATGTTTACCAGTATTTTGTGACCTTAGAAATGTTTGTGATACTTAACATGTATAAATAAATGAGCAAAATTCAGATACCCAATACTATAAACCTTTATATAATATTTAAAGATGTTCACTACATCCTTTGACTGCACATCATATATAAATATATATGTATACATACATATACGTGTATATATAATGACCTCTAATATATATATATATATATTACATATATATATACATATATTAATATAAATACATATACATATATTACTATTATTATCAAGGCTTGTTTGTCACAGGAAAAACTTCCTAAAAACAATGCATTGAGTGAAAAAGATACATTTTTCATTTCCTCCATGAAAAGATTTCACTCTTTACTGATTAGTATTCTCCTATACATTCTTTTTATAATATATTAATGTGTAAGGATTTCTCTTTGATATAATTGGCTATTTCTACCTAGTGTACCTTCCAACTTCATCTTCTAAAATTTGTTGTGAGCATGTCACATAAAAAGAGGGGTAAGTAAAAAAAAATAAACATTTGCATTTATAAATACAATGGAATTTGATATGAGTAAAATTAAATGTGCTCACTTATATACTGAGGAATAACATTTCCTCTTCTTTAACTTCTTATCACACATGTTCTTTTCATTTCCATCATGCTCGTTATTTCTTGTGGCCAGGTTATTGTTTGCAGATTTGTTTCTTTCTGTTGAGGAAACTCAACCTTTCATTCTTATAAGCTATCAAATATTAAATTATGAATAACTGAAGCACTAGTTGCCTTTTAATATTTGATATGGAGATATTAAATTATATTTCATATGGCAGCCCAAGATATAAGTAATAGCGCTTATATGATAGCCATTTTGACAGATATAAATAGAAAGAGTTACTAAACATGATCCCTGTGTCTTTTTTCCGCACATCAATGTGATTACAGTCAAAATCATTAAATTCTAGTAAAACTTATTATTTCATAGGAGCTGTTTTCTAAACTCAGTAGTGCTCAAATAAGGGAAGGGAAACAAATACATTTATAAAGCTCTTCTTAAATTTAGTAAACATACCCCTTTCTCACTATTCAAGTCTTTAATTTGTTTTCAAGGTTAAAAGAGTATTAATTACAGTGATATATTTTTCAGATCATACAGCACATTAAATGCATCAGTTTTTTAGGTTATAGTCCTTCAGGGAGATGTACTACTATGCCTTTATTAATTGTTTTAGAATTGTTTAGCGTAGCTAGATGAAGTCTATCTTATTAACACTATACATTTTACATATGTGATACCATTTCTCCACATTCATTAATGATTCTTAAGAAATTTATTCTGCAAATAATAATACCAGTTAAAGTAATTTAAAATCAAGTACTTCTTCTTGAGTCAAGCAAGTCTTTTATCTTCTCATAACATTAGGAATAAAATGTGAGTATTTCACCTCAGATAAATGGCTTATTGTTAAGTATTGGATTTTCTTGCTGGCAGGAATTGCCTTCAGCCATGGCAGCAGCAGGGTGTACCTTCGGATGCCAGCTTCTGTCAACACGGTTTCTAGAGACACTGGGAGCACACGCTAGCAATCAACACATCTATGCACCATCATTTTGGTAAATTTCAAAATAAAATAACTCACATTTAAAAAAAAAAGAAAAAGAAAAATACAAAATAATGGAACCAAAAGCAAATAAAGAAATAATGTCTTGAAGTATTTGTCAAGGGCCAAGCTATGTATATTATGAAGAAAATAGAAACAATAGGTTTACAGTCCTGTTAGGGAGCAATAGAGTATTTGCTGAATTTTGCCAAGAATCATCTTGAAAGTAGTCCAAATGCCTTCTATGCTTACAGCACTGAGGTTGGACAAAGAACTATGCTGGCTCATGGTCCTTTCAGGATTAAGAGAAAGTAGTCATTAAATGTTTTCTACCATAGGGGAAAAATAAAACATTATTCAAAAACAGATAGACTCAAAATTCAGAAAATTCATTCACCTAGAATTTGTTTGAAATAGAAATAAGAACAAATACAATTTAAGTCTAAAAAAAGCAATCTTGTGGAAAATAAAACAACAGGAATTATGGTTTTCCTCTATTCTATTACCATAGAAATATATTAAGGCACATAATATAATTTCTATATCAGGAAACTCAATTAATATAAGTCAAATTGGTGTACTACGAGAGTTCATTTTTCTTTCCCATTCCTTACTTAATAGAGACTGAGATAATCCTTAGAGATGCAGTTAGGATGTTGTTCCACAATTTGTTTGGACTATCTATGTCCAGGGAATTCACTCTCCAGCCTATATCACTGGGACAAAATTTGGCCATATTCTCTTAGTATAATTAAAACTTATAGAATTCAGTCTAGAATTAAGATTCAACACTTAGAGAATCACTATTAACAAGTTGAAACTTCTAACTAGATGGCTGCTCTCTGGTCCTGAAACAGAGCACAAAAACCTTCTGTCCTGTAGAATGATAGAGGTTTATATTACAGTGATTACAAATTATATTAGAATTTCTGGAAGGTTATCTAACATTACAATGTATTGTTAGATGTATTTTCATCTATGTATTTTCTCATTTATAGAATGTATTTTCTCATTTATAGATGAGAAAATTATGCCTCCTATGGTAAGCAATCATGATATACTCCACAACCAGTGACTAAAATGAATTTTATGAATTTTTCCTTTAAAATTCTCTTTCAAAAACTACAATAAAAACTAGAATAAAAAATATAGTTAGGTGTTAACTGAGAACAAAGATGATAAAAATAATCATAGAAGTCTCATCAACCTCCTCATTCTTGTTTTTTTTTTTTTTTTTTCCAGAATCTGGTAAAATCATAACATGTCCCACATCTGGTGCCTTGTTTAAATCTTGTTTTCTTCTTGCCATATTCCTGTGCAGGCTTTCCCGACCAGCCCCACGTCAACCACGCTATTTCAACAGGACCTGAAAGCATTTAAAAAAAACCTCCATGTTACTGGTATCAAAACAGATACGCTGATCATTGAAACAAAATGAAGACGGTGATGGTCTGTATAAGATTGACCTATGAAGTGGCATTATTGGGAGGTGTGACCTTGTTGGAGTAGGTGTAGCCTTGTGGGTGTAAGCTTTAATACCCTTGTCCTAGTTGCTTCAGGGTCAGTCTTTCACTAGCAGCCTTCAGATGAAGATGCGGAACTCCTAGCTTTGCCTGCACCATACCTGCCTGGATGCTGCCATGCTTCCTGCCTTGATGGTAATGGTTGAACCTCTGAACCTGTAAGACAGTTCCAATTAAATGTTGCCCTTATAAGAGTTGCCTTGTTAATGGTGTTTGTCATGGCAATAAAACCCTAAGTCAAAGACTCAGACATAAATCCACACACCGATGGACCTCTAATCTTTGATAAAGAAACCAGATAAACACAGTGTAATAAAAAGAGGGCATCCTCAGCAAAGGCTGCAGATCTAACTGAATGTGATCATGTAGAGAAATGCAAATAGACCCATATCTATCACCCCAAAAAAACTCAAGTCCAAGTGGATAAACAACCTCAACATTAAAAAAGACACACTGAACTAGATAAAAGAGCATTTGGGAATACCATTGAATACATCTTCATGGAGACAACTTCTTAAACTGAACACCAATAACCCAAGCACTAAAGCTGAAAATTAGTAAATCAAATCTAATAAAACTTAAAATAGTATGAAAGGCAAAGATCAGCATAAATAGGACAGTATAGCAGCTGTGGTAGTTTGATCATGGTCAACCCAGGGAGTAGCATTATTAGGAGGTTTGGTCTTGTTGCAGGAAGTGTGTCACTGTGGGAGTTAGGATTTGAGACCCTCCTTCTAGCTGCCTGGAAGACAGTCTTTCCTATTTGAGTTTAAAACAAGATGCAGAAGTCTCAGTTCCTTCTCTGGCATGGTGTGTGCCTGCCTGCCTGCTGCCATGCTTCCTGCTGTGATAATAGACTAGACCTCTGACACTGTAATCCAGCACCAAATAAATGTTTGTCTTTGAAACAGTTGCCTTGGTCATGGTGTATTTTCATAGCAATGAAAACCCTTGAACAGTAGGTACCAGGGCCTAGGGTACTGTTGTGGTAGGTCTCACTATGCTTTTGATTTGAGGAATATGGACTTTGGTACACTGGAGTATTGCTGTGATAGGCCTGACCATGTTTTTCTTTGGGGAAGTGTGATTTTTGAGACTTTGGAAAGCCATGGGATGCTTTAAGTGAGATTCCCATGCCTGCCGTTCTTTCAAAGGAACAGCTATGGGTCAGAGTTTTGACTGTGGGATGGCAATCCCATCCCTCACTTGATACCCTGTCTTTCTGCTGGAGGTAGGCTCTACAGGTTGCCTCTCCCCACTGTGCTTGCTCTCATTGAAAATTTTTATATGATGTCTGTCTGATTTCATCAGGAAGCCTGCTCTTTTCTGAAGGAATATGTAGGAGGCATGGATCTTGGGGAGAAGGGAGGTAAGGGGGAGCTGGGAAGAGTTGAGGGGAGCCTGAGGGTGGAATATATGGTATGAGAGAATAATAAATATGAAAATAAGACACTTAAAATATCTGGGGAAGATGTGTTTGAATTATTATCTCTTCAGGGAGGAAGAGTTTAATAATACTGATTATCGATCTGAGGGCCTATATTATCAACTGCGCGTGTTCCAGAGTACTACTAGCCTGCTGAAATGACAGCAAACATATCTGATTGGTTGATAAGATTAAATTTTGTTTTGTTTTTGTTTTTTGGGTTTTTTGCATCTATTGCAGTAATCTGGATTTCAGCTTCCTTGGCTATTTGGCCCATGTACGTTTTCTGACAGTCTATGCATTGAATAGTGGTTAAGGGATACTGCATTTCAGATGAACAAGAGGTCTTCACTCATTTCGCTCTTGTTGTGCTTTCTACTTGGAGTTTAAATTATTGTTTTTTACTGGAAGTGCATTTCGAACTTGCCTTATTCTCCCATGGCTATTAAACTGCCAATAACTTACTGTGTGGTAGACTGTATTGATTTTTTGTTTTTACCAATTACATATTCTAGATTAATACTGCCTTTTGGATCTATTTCTCAGTGTATTTGTTACACTGCTAGTGTCGGATTACAAGCTGGAATAACATGGTTTAATCACTGATGATTCTCATAAATTTCAGTATCTGGAAAATAAAATCTTTTCATATTTATAGATTATAGTTAGATTTGTTAAAAATTTGAATATTTAGATATTTCCTAAATCTAGAAGATAACTTAAAGACATATTAGCCTATCTTAAGCTTATGTTGAATTCAAGATAATTTGATATTTTTAGATTATGAATCTTTCTAACCACTTTGCAGTTATTCAAATCTCCTTATTTCTGGATGAAATAGATTCAAATGCAGTATAACATAAATTTTATATAGTTATAAATTATTGCATGATTTATTGATGCATATGTCAAATTTTCTTTTTTTTATAATCATATATATATGATTTATTTAAATTTCTTTTTTTCTATATTCTTTTTTTATTATATTTTTTTATTCGATATAATTTATTTACATTTCAAATGATTTCCCCTTTTCTAGCCCCCGATTCCCCGAAAGTCCCATAAGTCCCCTTCTCTTCCCCTGTCCTCCCACCCACCCCTTCCCACTCCCCCGTTCTGGTTCTGCCGAATACTGTTTCACTGAGTCTTTCCAGAACCAGGGGCCACTCCTCCTTTCTTCTTGTACCTCATTTGATGTGTGGATTATGTTTTGGGTATTCCAGTTTTCTAGGTTAATAACCACTTATTAGTGAGTGCAGACCATGATTCACCTTTTGAGTCTGGGTTACCTCACTTAGTATGATGTTCTCTAGCTCCATCCATTTGCCTAAGAATTTCATGAATTCATTGTTTCTAATGGCTGAATAGTACTCCATTGTGTAGATATACCACATTTTTTGCATCCACTCTTCTGTTGAGGGATACCTGGGTTCTTTCCAGCATCTGGCAATTATAAATAGGCCTGCTATGAACATAGTAGAGCATGTATCCTTATTACATGGTGGGGAATCCTCTGGGTATATGCCCAGGAGTGGTATAGCAGGATCTTCTGGAAGTGAGGTGCCCAGTTTTCGGAGGAACCGCCAGACTGATTTCCAGAGTGGTTGTACCAATTTGCAACCCCACCAGCAGTGGAGGAGTGTTCCTCTTTCTCCACACCCTCTCCAACACCTGCTGTCTCCTGAATTTTTAATCTTAGCCATTCTGACTGGTGTAAGATGAAATCTTAGGGTTGTTTTGATTTGCATTTCCCTGATGATTAATGCAGTTGAGCATTTTTTAAGATGCTTCTCCGCCATCTGAATTTCTTCAGGTGAGAATTCCTTGTTTAACTCTGTACCCCATTTTTTAATAGGGTTGTTCAGTTTTCTGGAGTCTAACTTCTTGAGTTCTTTATATATATTGGATATTAGCCCTCTATCTGATGTAGGATTGGTGAAGATCTTTTCCCAATTTGTTGGTTGGCGATTTGTCCTCTTGATGGTGTCCTTTGCCTTACAGAAACTTTGTAATTTTATGAGGTCCCATTTGTCAATTCTTGCTCTTAGAGCATACGCTATTGGTGTTCTGTTCAGAAATTTTCTCCCTGTACCAATGTCCTCAAGGGTCTTCCCCAGTTTCTATTCTATTAGCTTCAGAGTGTCTGGCTTTATGTGGAGGTCCTTGATCCATTTGGATTTGAGCTTAGTACAAGGAGACAAGGATGGATCAATTCCCATTCTTCTGCATGCTGACCTCCAGTTGAACCAGCACCATTTGTTGAAAAGGCTATCTTTTTTCCATTGGATGTTTTCAGCCTCTTTGTCGAGGATCAAGTGGCCATAGGTGTGTGGGTTCATTTCTGGATCTTCAATCCTGTTCCATTGATCCTCCTGCCTGTCACTGTACCAATACCATGCAGTTTTTACTACTATTGCTCTGTAGTATTGCTTGAGGTCAGTGATACTGATTCCCCCAGATTTTCTTTTGTTGCTGAGAATAGTTTTAGCTATCCTGGTTTTTTTGTTGTTCCAGATGAATTTGATATTTGCTCTTTCTAACTCTGTGAAGAATTGAGTTGGGATTTTGATGGGTATTGCATTGAATCTGTATATTGCTTTTGGCAAAATGGCCATTTTAACTATATTGATTCTACCGATCCATGAGTATGGGAGGTTTTCCCATTTTTTGAGGTCTTCTTCCATTTCCTTCTTCAGAGTCTTGAAGTTCTTGTCCTAAAGATCTTTCACATGTTTGGTAAGAGTCACCCCAAGATACTTTATACTGTTTGTGGCTATTGTGAAGGGGGTCATTTCCCTAGCGTATGTCAAATTTTCTATTCAAGATGCAAAGTAATCCTTTATTTAATTTACTGAATTATTTTATATGCCACATAGTGTTTTTGAAAAGTAGTTTTACTTGTGAACTTCTGCAAACTTAACTGCATCTGTTTGCCAGTGTCCCAGTAATTACAACAAATGTTTGCAATTACAATATTCTAAATCACTCAGGATTTTAGAAAACAAATTCTTTATGTGGCTCATTTTTATTAATCAATTATATATAAATGTTGCATCTCTCAGATTTCAGGAACACATCTTTTAACTATAAAGAAAAATTTCTAAAAATGAGAAATTATAGATGAGAAATAAAAGGCCCTTTTACTTTTGAGACAAGTTCTGTTTTTCTATTATGTAGCTCTGGCTGTTGTGATAGTTATCTCTCTGTTTAGAGCATGCTGATCTTGAACTCACAGAGATCTACCTGCCTCTGTCTCCCAAGTGCTGGAATTAGTGATGTGAACCCCCACAACTGGGAGAAAGGATGTTCTCCTGAAAGAAGGATGTGTAATGAAACAAAACGTATATTCATATAGGTTTACAACATTTCATACAACTTTAAAACATTTAAACTCCTGCAATTCTTATCATTACACTATGCTCTTCCAAAGGTTCAAAGTGTCTTCTTTGTTGTACTGTCTAATTATTTTGAAGAACAGTCTTTAACTGAAGAATTAAATGAAATATGGTAGATCACTAGATAGGTCAATTTCTTTTTATGGCAATTGTTTAATTTGTGCAGTTCCTTTATTAAAAGGAAAATATAATTAGATCATTTCCTCATTTCCATGTTTTGTCTTTTCTCTCCCCAAATCCGCCCATACCCTCACATAACCTCATTCTATCTCAAATCCCTGGATTCTTCTTTTTTAACTCTTATTGCTATGTACCAACACACACACACACACACACACACACACACACACACGCACACACACACATGCACACACATGCACACACGTGCACACACACACACACACATACTCACACACACATAAAATCACTGAAACTATTCAGTGTAGATTGGACTTTGAAAAATAAATTATTTACATTCTTAGCAATTGACCATATCTCTTAATTACTCGTTTGCATGGTGCCTCTTTTTTTAAAAAATATTGTTTGCTTGATTTCAGTATTTAGAGAGCTTTTATGGAGTACTGTGCTTTATAAGCTTGGACTTGCCACATAATATAGAATGTGTTCAGGCTTTTGGCTTTTTGTTGAAAGTATGCAACAAAGTATGCAACAAAAAAGTATGTTTTGGGTTCTTAAATAAGTTGAACTGTGATTTCAGCTGTGTAATTAACTAATTAATTATACGGTTTAATTTTAATAACTTACTCATTTTTCTTATTTTGATTTTTGAAATGATAATGTAATTACAACATTTTATCCTTCCATTACATTCCTCCAAACTCCAATATGATTAATTTATAAAATTATGAATTGAAATAATTAACTTTTAATAAAGAATTAAATTTATACATATCACGTTATTATTAAAGATTCAAATTTGAGCATAATTCACTCAATCACTACATATCAAGTTGTTTTAGATATATTTGTGGAAATTTAAGTTATTAGACCAATTTAAATATATGCTCAATTTATTTACAATATTAAAAAATTATTGGATGAAAAAATGTGATGTATTAACCTGGGAAATATATATATTTATGTATGTGTGTATGTATGTATGTATGTATGTATACACACATACACAAACACACAGACACACAGACACACACCCATATATTCATTCTTTAAACCTTCTTTTACAGTCCAGTCTTTATCCCCTTCCTGGTTCACCATCTGACTGTTTCACATTCCATACCTCATCCCCCTTTCCCCCCCTACCTCTGTATCCAAGAGGATGTCCTCTCCACCCCTACCCCACCAGATCTCCCAACTCCCTGGGGCCTCAAGTCTCTTGAAGGATAGGGGCATATTGTCTGACTGAGTCCAGACAAGTCATTCTGCTGTGTATTTGTTGGGGGCCAGATAATAGCTGGTGTTTGCTGCCTTGTTGGTGGCTTAGTGTTAGAGCAATCTCAGGAGTCCTCCTATAGGGTCATCCTCCTCCTCAGCTTCTTCTAGCTTTTTCATAATTCAGCCACAGGGGTCACCATCTTCTGTCCATGGTTGGATCCCCTTGAGCTAGAACTCAATTTGGGCCTGTCACTGGATTTCCTTTCCCTCAGGCTTTTCTCCATTTTTGATCCTGCACTTCTTTTAGACAGGAACAAATTTGATATAATAACTTGGGTAATATTTTCAAAACATCTGTATTCAATAGAATTAAAAAACTAACTTCTGTGCATTCATCTAATTTGGAATCATTTCCAGTTTTACAACAAACAGAAGGAAGGATATTATAATAATAAGGATGCCCTCATTTACAGTAAAATTTCTACACCAAATTTAAGAAAGAATAATAGTAAAATAGATTTTTTTCATTAGTATAACAGGATCTTATAATCCTAGTATATATGATTAGGCAAATGCCTTATTCAAAGGTGTTAATGTTCATAGGCAGAACATACACTCACTCCATACCACAAGGCTTGGGTTTTCTGGAATAATTTATAGTCATAATCCCTTTTTAGGAATTTATAATTTGCGTAGAAGGTATTCAAAGTGAGAAAATATTGATTTGGTGGGTCTCTCCAGTACAGAGGTTATATTTTCTATGTGATGACCTAAGTTTGATTCTTAAAAAGTAAAGCAAGATAACATTACTAGTAAAGGACTCATCATGTACAAAGGAAGAAATTATATATATATAATAAATAAGTATAATATATATAATATACTATATAATATAATTAAACATATATGTATCATATGTAAATATTTTATAGGTACTGCCATTCTATTTTATATGTTTGACTTTAAATATAATTCACTAGCAATATAAACTTATAAAATTGTGTGAATTATATTTCTTCTTGATTTTATCTTTGATGTCTATGTGTACACATAAACACACTCGTATTTGCACATGTAAGTGTGTGTATGTGTATATATATATATATATATATATATTTACATGTGTGTGTATGTACATGTCTTCTCACTAGTGTCCCTTGTTAATAATTTGTCTCTGGAATGTCATAGTAACCATATTGTCTTAGTTAAGTTTTTATTGCTTTATGAAACAAACAAAGGAATGAGCAAGCAAGCAGAAACTAACAGAAAAGCCATGACCAAAAATAAAATTGGGATGAAGACGTTCATTTAACTTATATATCAATGAAAACAGTCCATTAAGAAATTCATGGCATAATTTAGGAAGCAGGACCACTTGTAGAGGAGTTTTAATCCAACAAGATGGGTGCTCTGGAAAAGATCACATCCAAAGAAATGCTCTGTCTGGAATACAGACACACCATACACAGTACAGACATGTCTTTAGTACAAACCTTTAATCCCAGGCAATGATTGAGTGGCAGATAAAAGTGGCTAATCAGAGAAAGATTTAACAGATTAAGTCAGAGATAGTGTGCACTCTCTCGAGAGAATGGATTTGAAAGTGGCTGTATAAGAGCAATGAGAAGGGAGAAGCGGATCAGTGCAATTTGATTCAGAGAGTTCAGTTTGGAGGAGTTAAGTGCACAGCAGAGCACTTCGGTTCATAGCAGTTCTGTGTAGAGCAGTACAGTTGAGTTTAGAGCAGTTCAGTAGATAGCAGAACCATCTTACCACGTCGAATAATTCAATAAGATGCCAAGAGAAGTTAATTTGAATCTGTCAGTTCAGAGAGGATTTTGAGCCAGAACAGCTGTGTTGAACCAGCAAACTAGCATTAGGAGGCTGAAATGTTCTTGACTTGGTTTAGCAGATGTAGGCTAGAAGCTTCCTGGCCTAGGGCTAAGGATAGATAAAAAGAGAAATGCCCATCTAATCTCTTCATCTGAGGAAATGAAAGTGACATTTACATTTACAACCATGAATGCATATTACTTATTGCCTTGTACCATGGCTTGCTCAGTTAGTTTTCTTACTTATACTGTCCAATCACCAACTGCTCATGGAATTACCACCATCAGTGAGTGGGCAGGGTCATCCCAGGTAAATAATTACTAAAGAAAACACCTCACAGTCTTGACTACAGGCCAAAGGATGAAGACTAGTCCTCAACTAATATTCTAATTATCAGATAATTATAATTTGTGCCACAGACAAAGAAAGAAAGAAAAAGAAAGAAAAGAAAAGAAAAGAAAAAGAAAGGAAAAGAAAAATATATTCTATTTCCTTTGTAATTATAAAAATACTGTAATGGATTTTATATTTTTATATTTTTTCATGAGGAAATGTTTTTGCCAGACAATTGTACTTTGAATGTAATAAATGGCAAATATTTACAGTTCTGACTCATGAAGCCACTTTGCAACATAAAGCATAAAGAAAACCAAAACACTCATGCCAGAATAGTTAATATCAAAGATGATTGTGAAATATTCTGCTTCTGCCTTTATTTTAACTATATCATTTTTCTTTATGTCTTCCTTTGATTTACAAATAATGCCTAATATGTGCTGGAGTGTTGGGTCATGTTTGAGAATGCTCATTTCACTTACTAGGGCCTTGAGTTTGTTTCACAAAACCCACATATTCAGAACTGCTTGTAACCCGAGTTCCACTGAATCTGACAGTTTTTCCGGCTTCTGAGGGCTACACTGTATGCACAAAAACTCTTAAAGGAACACACACATGCATGCAATAAATAGAACATTAAAAATAGTCTCAGAAGTCAAACAATTTTGCATTGCAATATTACCTTTTCTCCAAATACTAAGAATATTTGACAAGATAAATGTATTTAATTGTTCTATTATCTTTTCTTTATTATAAAAAGAACTAATTTTCTCCTTTTCTTTGAGATATAACAGATAAGAGACAGTAGTATTTATTAAAATAATAGAAAATTTGCCATTTTCCGGTGCTAAGTGTTTTAAATGTGTTTTTAAGTAGCCATAGCAATACTTTTGAAGGAATAAGTAACTTTTTCCCTTTCTTTCATTGTCCAGCAATTTCCTATTACATTTATTTATCACCTTTAATTTTCAGCATTCAATGCTTTTTATACATTGATCACAAGAATGTTTGTTTTCTTACACGACCTTAGCTCACAATTGAAGCTTCCTTTAAAAAATCACCATAAAACCTTGATCTCAAGCTGCAATGATTTTACTTTCATAATGTGCATGTCGGTTGTCATAGAGACAAACAGTCGTTGCTTGCCTTTCCAGAGCCTACTTTGCTATTCACTTGTTTCTATTTGATCTTCTTCCCCTAACTGAAGGGCTAATAATTCTGCATGTTTATCACACTGCTCCTGATTTATAGAAATATCACTGCCCAAATTTAGATATTATTCAGAAAACAATCTGAGTCATAGACCTTGTAAAGTGACCCACAAAGAGCCTAAGTTTTGCTTCTTGTCTGCCAGGGTGTTGATCTTCAAACATGAAGGTGAAATCTCTGAACTTATGTATCAGATAGTCATGGTTGGGCCAATAGTGGTGATACAAACCTTTATCCCTCGTTTTGGGAGATGGAGGCAGCCTGATCTCTGTGAGTTTAATGACAGGCTGGTATATAAAGTGTGTTTCAGGATAGCCAAGGCTGTTACACAGAGACACCAACACCACCACCAACAACAAAAATAATCATGGGAAGATTTTGGATAGTCTGTTAAAGTTGTTAGATAGGATTTGCTCAAGAAACCCAGGGCTGGCTGAATTCTCATAGATGTGCATTGCAGAATTCTGAAATACACTTTTGTGATTAAACCAACATCAGGTTGCTGATAGGTCTTTTTACCCTCTCCACAAACAAAGGTGTCACTGTGTTTTCTCAAGTTTGTATAACAACAGAGTCTGAATCTTGAAAGACATCAGATTTACTATTTCATCATGTATAATGTTGATGCGACAACACATCAACTTTCCTAGAAAATCATGAGCAGAAATACCCTTAAACATAAAAAGAACCTTTCTATCTCAATTGGGATTAAGAACATGTTTTTTTAAACACATGAATATTCATCAACCCTCCTTAATATGATAATTCAGAGCCTATTTTACTCTCCCTCTTTTTGAGTAGTCATTTCTAATCTTCTTTGGAGTGCTTGCTGTCTTTGTTTTACTAAGTAAACCTCCAATTGAAATCTGCACCTTTGTATTTAATTCTTTCCTTCAAGAAGATATAGCCACTCTGACCTGTGCAAGATGGAATATCTCAGTTGTTTTGATTTGCATTTTCCTTATGATTAAGAACTTCCAATATTTCTTTAAGTGCTTCTCAGCCATTCGAAATTCCTCTGTTGAGAATTCTGTTTAGCTCTGAACCCCATCTTTAGTTGGGTTATTTGTGTTGTTGGTGTATAACATTGAGTTCTTTATAAATTTTGAATGTCAGTCCTGTCAGATGTAGGGTTAGTTAAGATCCTTTCCCAATCTGTAAGCTCCAGTTTTGTCCCATTGACAGTGTCCTTCACCTTACAGATGTTTTTCAGTTTCATGAGATCCTGTTTATGATTTGTTGATTTTAGAGCTTGAGCCATTGGTATTCTGTTCAGGAAATTTCCTCCTGTACAAATGCATTCAAGGCCTCCTACACACATGTAGGAGATGTGCAGATCAGTCTTCTAGTGGGCCCCAAACAAATGGAATGGGGGCCTATCCCCAAAACTGTTGCCTGTCAGTGGGATATGTTCTTCTAGCAAGGCTGCCTTGTCTGCCCTCAGTAGCAGATGAGACTTGATGTGCCAGGACGTGTGGGAAGAACCCATTGTGTCCTCAGAGGATAAGGGGAGAAGGGAGATGGGGGGGAAGAATTGTAGGAGGAAGTGACTAGGAGGGGAGCAGTGAGCAGCATGTAAGTCAATAAAAGATAAATACATGCATACATACATACATACATACATACATACATACATAAGAAAGACATATCCACAGTATCTTCTATCTCATTGATGACTTACTTGCCTAGCAACCTGAGTTCTGGCTGTAGCCTTGACAATGTTATGAGTCATGCCTTCCTTTCACAGAAGAGTGTCCTCATTTACAAGTACAGAGGCATTAAAGAGTCTGGTAGATCATGGTGATTTCAAAGTAAGGTACGTCAAAGCAATAATAACATTTATTCAACACTCAAACCAGGCCAACTTTCTCCAGTGCTAGTTTTACAGACCATAAACTTGTTGATTTATATCTGCACGCTGGTGACACATTTTCAATTCTTTCTTTCTCTGATTTCCTTGTGCTTCCTACTCACCACTTCAGTGTGAACAGCTACCTAGTCATTTTATATGCCCTACCAGTGCTTAAGAGAAAAGATGATAATGAGGGTGATGTGGGAGAGTTTGGAGGAAGAGAATCAAAAAGGAAAATGGTAGAATTGTAATATAGTCTCAAACAGCAAAGAAAATAATAATAATAATAGATGTAATACATTTGTGCAGTCTTTTCTTGCCCTATTGGAAGCTGGTCTACTGAGAATATTGAGAAAACCTCTAGGGGGCACTGTTGTGTTATACCTCTAAGTCAAGTAGACAGTTCTGACCCCAGCAAGATGTACTATAGACGAGAGTCAATGAGTAGACTAAATTTATAAATTTCATAGACATATTTATGTAAAAGATGTCACATATTAAGTTTGCACCTTAGTAATAACTAACGTGGTATTTTGTATCATGACTCTTATAGACATTAGATATCTGTGAATAGAATTTTATTTTTACCATTTAAAATACTAAATATGATATTAAGCCTATGTCTGTCTTTAACCAAAGTATTTTTTTTATAAAAATAAAGTTGCTCTTCCTTAGTGTTTTATTGACCATAGGCTATTTACTAAGTTATTTTAATAATTTATTTTTATATTCTATTTAAATTATTTTTGAAAGAAATTCCTTTGATATTTTTTAACATTTAATAACTCAATATTTGGTTTATCAGGACATAAAGGCATTTGAATGTGTTTAGCTCACCAAATATTTTCTTTTATAGTAGAACAGAATAGCTTACTTCAAAAAATAATTAAAATGTCTTTCATATGAAGTGTACAATGAATAAACATAATTATGCTTTTAAGAATTTATATAGGCACTTATTTATTTTGGCAATCTTAAAGATATATAATCATGATAGGTACAGAGACAGATTTTAGATATAATCCAAAATATAATTATATACCTTATAAAACAAAGAAGAAAAATGTATTGATCACTGTCTGCTAATTCAATTAGAGTGGTGCCTTTCTTAGTAACATGTCTCCAGACTGAGTTTTATCTACTTTGCTCTTATACATTCTACAGAGAAATGCCATCAAATAAAACAGTGGTTCAACTTATGCTCTCTTCAGTAAACATGTTGCTGTTCCTTGTCCCTGCTGTTCTTTTCAGAAGGAATCTGAACCATGACAATAAGGGCTAGGCCGAGCAGCTATCTGTCATGAGGTAAAGGAATCATACATGCACTTAGTGAATTGGTGTGTGAACTTAAACATCAGGAAAATTTGAAGCTGATTTCTGTGTGCAGAGAGGTTATCATATTGCATGCTGTTCTGATGGTGCCAAAAGCAGAAACTGATTCACAGTAGCAAGTGAAGGAACAAATTTAGGCTAACTTCAGCATCTTATAACAGATCAGATTATAATGTAAACAGTTTTTCTATCTCATGTTTACAAGAGAAAGAGTAAAGCTTAGTAATAATTTTATGAATGCATACATTAACATATGGGCAATCTACTGAATGCATAAAACCTTGTGACCCTAGCTAATATAAACTTTGGCTACAGAAAATTTACAGCCAAGTATGTTTTTGAAAAGACTTCCTGCCAAAATTTGAATACTCTGTGTTGTGATGGCTCCTATCAGTGTCATTCTTATTTCTACATAAACTTGCAAGCAGAGAAATTATGTCCTGTAAGGACGAATACACATTAAGCATATTTGTAATGAAGAGATACGCCATGTTTATATGAAGAAAAGGTTATTTAAAGTCTTAGAAGACAAGGATATAATCTCCATTAGTAGCAAGCACAGTCATGTTTGTTGGCTGTCTTTGAATGAGGCATCGTCACCTGAATTTGCATGTGAAGTTTAATATCTTTCCTCTCATGGTTTCCAATGGAATTTAATGGTAAAGGAAACTGGCTTATGCTTTAACAGAATTAAGCTTGTTTTAAAGATGCCAACCTTAAATGGATAAACAAATGGACAAGCAAAACAATATACCTCAGTTTTCCTTTCCATTAAAGTGTCTAATGGCTTCTTTCAGCAGCACCGTTACTGTAGGAGATGGGTTTGTCTGCTTGTTGGTTAGGTAAATACTCAGAATCTTTGCCACTTTTGTTGTCTTATCAGTAACTAAAGCCAAGATTTCCTGGAGGATAAGCAGAAGTTGCATTCTTAACGCAGAAAATTTTTTTGTTTTCTTACTCAGTTCTAATTCTCTCATTTAGTCCCAGTGATGATCAAAGTACCACAGAACCGAGAGTCTTCCAAGTAAATTTATATTTAGAATGGTCCTAGTGTGTATGATGGGATGGTTCTCCAGGAGAGTGTGAAGTTAGATTTTTCCTGCTCATTTATGGAGAAGGTTTTCATCACTAATATTCTGAAGTGTTTTCTAGCAGTAAAACTATTTAAAATGTTAATATTGTAAATGAAAGTGTTGTAATGTATTATGTAGTTGCTTTATCAATCAGAGTTTCATCAAGGAGAAACTTCAAGAAAAGATGAATGAAAATACAATAAGGAACTTGATTTATACTTGCTCTTAGATGTTTATTGTTATTTTTGACATGAAAGTTGAAGTAAGTAAGCAGAAAAATTGGAAGAATGCATGTAAAGTTTAAGAACCAGGAGAATAATCTGATATCCTAATTATCTATTTTTTCCTCTTAATACTATGGGCTCTCTACAGAAGCAGCATGGGTCCTTCATCGAGTGACTATTTATACATGCCGCAGACATGAAAGACACCAGGTCCAGCGAAAGCGTCAAGAATGTTTACAGCTTTGGCATTTATTTCATGCCAGTAGGCTGAGGCAGCCTATAAGAAATACACATGAACCACACATGCATGTTTGGTATCCCAAACAAAAAAAATACTGAAAAAAATTACATATTCTGGGGTTGGGAGGATTACTCAGTGGGTAATGTATTTGCTGTGTAAGCATCTGTGAGTACAGTTGGAATTCTAACACCAAGTGCAAATTAAATATATATGATGTTACACAACTATAAGTATCAGGTGGTAGCCAGAGACAATTGATTTTTATCAAAATGTTGAGGTCTAGCTTTAGTGAGAAATATTGTCTAAACAGATTAGAGAGAAATAGAGGAAATTTCAACATTGGCACTGTCCCACACTCATATACATAGATACGTGTGTGTATACACGTGTGTGTATATGTATGTACATATGCATATGTATATGATGTATATTTATGCATACATATGCATGATTATAGGGTGTAAATATATGTATATATACATATAGCACACACACATACTAATAAGCAACTAAATGAATGGTTTATTATGGACTTCCAAGTGTCCTAACGGAAGGTCTAGTTTGGCCCTTGCTCATTGTTAAGAAGAAATATCCAGGAACTAGCATTCTGGGAAACCTAGGCCATACTCTATAAGTTGACACAAGATTATAGCATAGTTGAAATATCCAAGCCATGTGCACGGCTCAGGAGATTATCCATTAATATCAAGAAAGTGGAATATAGTGGCTGCTTCTTGGCGTTTCTGAGTACTGTCGATGCACTGGAAAAAGACTAAATGTCTGAGCATGATTAATCACCAAATTAAAGCCAAATGGGAGAGTTAGAGAGTTTCCTTTGACACATTTAATGAAATTTTCATCTCAATTAGCTAGAGGGCAATGCAAATAAACTGAGTTTAAGACCCAGGAATTAATTATATGGGTAAGAAAGTTAGGATGAAGGTTGAATTTTTAGTAGGTCAGGGCCCTGGCTGGGAGAGTTGGAGACCTTGAGATTAGGAGAGGACTGTGATAGCCTGCTCTCTCTGGGTGTGAAGACATACAGAGCTCCTGCTCTGAATATCAATATGTGCCATGCTCAAAATCCTCTTTACCCTGATTTCTGCCAGTTTCATGACTTAGGTCAAGTCACAAAATTAGAGTGAATCAAGAATATTTTAGGCCAATTAAAGGAAAAAGTAGATTGGCATCAATGTTATAGAAGTTAGCCAAAAATAGTAAAGAAAATGACAGGATGGCAAGACCAAAGGGACCATGCGAAAGAAGACACAACATTGTAAGGAATGGTTTTCAAAACTGTGTCATTAGAACTACACCTGTGGGAAGAACTTTTACGCTCCTTTTGTTGAAGATGCTGAAGACTGCTTGATTGGAACGGCCTGGCTGTGAAGAGCTGAAATGCTACAGATTGGCAGCTAAAATTAATCTTACTAAGGCATTTTCTCAACTGAGGTTCTGTACTCTGAGATCACTCTAGCTTCTGTCAATGTGACAAAAAATGTTCCACAGTGAACAGACAAAACGCACTGTGATTCTTAGTAAATCCCTGGTTTTTGAATAAATCAAATCTAAAAATATCAACAAGTAGCATCTACAAAATGCTGCAAAATTTACCCCAATTTTTGTCATCTGCCTTACAGTTTTTCTCACCAATATATTTGATAAATGCATTAGGTCATGTGTTATTTTTTTCATGTATTTTCATTTTCAGCATGAGCAAGATAAGCTCAATCCACTTTTCCAAGCCGTTATTCTTCAAATTAGTCTCACAATAAGTTTTGTTATAATCTTTTGAAAAATAACTATGTTTTATACTGATGGAGCCTTAGAAAAATAACAGCCTCATTGATAAAATAGAAATGTCTGGCTTAGCCATTTACCTCTATGCCCAAAATGAAGTTTTGGTCTATGCTAGTGTAATAATAAATGGAAAACAGTTTGAATAGTAGTAGAAAAGTCATTGTGTGACAATGAATAAATTACCAGGCTGTGGAGGCTGGGAAGTAGGTCAGTAGTAGAGAAATTACATTTTATGTGCAAAGGTCTGTGTGGTTTCTCCACATCACACACAGAACCTCATCAACATGAATGATGAGAAGGATGTAGAGAACACTAACTGCCCTTCATGTAAATGAGCACACTAGTGTGCAGGATGGTGTTACTGTTATGTATATGAGTGATTGTCATCTATCATAGGGAAGAAGAAATAAGGTACCATGGCATAGCTCAGTATATTGAAACAAAGGTGATCGCAGAAGCACATATTTATGGAGGGGGGTTTATGAATGTATCTAACCATAATCCATAAACTACATGGAAAGAGAGGAATAAGCAAGAAAATACAAGTGCTTGCTACTAAAGAGGGAACAGAGATATTTTAAAAGGAACTTTCCGGTGTATAATGCAGTGCTACGCTGGTTTAGTGTAAGCAGTCATCAGACAGTGAAAGCATTCTCAGATAGATCTGTAGATGGCTGGTCTAGAAACAGAAGCTGAAGCCCAGGTTAAGTAAAAGGAAGCAAAGTTTTCTATTCTACTTTTCAGACTCCCTCCTCTGCCTTACCTCATATCCCCTCTCATATTTGTTAACCTTACTCCTTCTATTCCCCATTTCCCCATATTATCTTGTGTTCTAATATTCATCCTTTCTTAAAACCTTTCTTGTCCCTCCCTACCAATGTTCCAATGTACCAAAGATGGCATAAAGTTTAAATGTTCTGTTTGTGTTTGAATGGATATGTGATTGTGCTTTTCATAAATACCCTTTACACCTAAAAAATGTCTCCACTTTAACTTGTAGTAGGGCATTATTCCACTACTTCTTTTAAAAACCTTTAATTCTTTTCATGTGTTTAATACCAGCTCATTTTTATTTAAGGGTATCCATTTTCATTATTTTGAGGCTATGGTAGTAAAAATATTGTTTTGTTTTATCATAATGACAATACATGCCATATGAAAATAATTAAATCTATAAGAAAAAAATGATATTTTATTTTAGCTAGCATGTTGTAATTTTTCCTGAATATTGTATGAATGCATTGAATATATTTGTTTTGAACTTAAAGTGTTTTTGGATTTTTAAAAAATATTTTATTATTTTTATTTTTAATTACATACAAATTTATCACTTTAATTCTTATAGTTCATCCTTTCTTATGCTCTCCTACTCTTATGTCCCTTTCACTTTCTCTTATTTTACTTTGATGACTATTGTCACACCCAAATACACACACACACACATGTATACACACACTATATATATAAATTATTTATTATATATTACTGTATATTAACCATAGATATAATATATAAAGATATTTACATATATGGTTTATATAAATTATATATTAAACATGCATTTATAACTAAATATATATTTAATGCATACAATACACAAAATATGTAACAACATATGTATATATACATCATATTTATATGTGTGTATACAATATGTTATATATGTATATCTACATAAAATATAGATATAGATTTATATATCTATATTTTATAGATTATATGTGTGTATACAATATGTTATATATGTATATCTACATAAAATATAGATATAGATTTCAGAGTTGACCTTTGGTTAATCTCCCTCTTTTCCTATTTCTTTCCCTTTTAACATGTCTTAGTTGCCTCTAGTTCATTGTCTATGGGCAGGGCACTGTGAAATTTTCCCCTTCCATGTTTTCAGGGTTATTGATGTTGTCTCTTTTGAATCCATGTTTAGGCAGCTCTATTAATAAGATAATAGGAATGTTGCTTCCCTGTCATAGGTTAGACTGTATTATCTCATAGCAGATTTACTGCTTCTCTGGCTCTTACAATCTTCTAATCCACCCTTTGATGTTTCCTGAACTTTAAGTAAAGCGATCATAGTAGCTGCATCAAATGGAACTCAGTTTTCCATGATTAGTTGATCTCTGCATTTCAAATAATTGTGATTTTTCTGGAATAGTATCTCTTTGCTTCAAAGAGAGTAGTCTTTGATGAGCGTTTGTGGATATAAGGAAAGGGTTTAGGGTACAGTTACAAATCATGCTGTTCTTCAAGATCTGTAACCTTAATAACACAGGGTAGTTGGACAGGTTTCTTTGACCATAAATTATTTTCCTCCTGTTGACTGGGTATTGTGTCCTCTTAAATAGAAGCTGCTAACTGCCAAGATTTAAGTGTCAACTTTAGATACTTACAACTTTCTTACGATGTTGTTCACAATTGAGCTTTATTCAGTCAGAGCTGGGTTTGAGTATTTGTTACTTTGCTCCTTTGGCTGCTGATATAAAAATTCTGGGGTTACAAATGCTAGTCCTGAGGGAGGAGGCTTTCAGTTCAGTCCTGGCTTGAATCTCCATAATCCTCTCATATTTTTTTAAAAAATATGTAAAATATGATTGCATCATTTTGTCTACCCACTTCTTCCTCCAGTAGCATCCGTGCTAGCCCCACCTCTCCCACCCTGGCAACACCTCCGATGCAAGCCCCACCCCTCTCACGCTAGCTCCACCAATCCCATGCTAGTCCCACAGTTCTAAGTATATTGTCTCCTTCCTTTTTTTATTATGTATTTTTATTTTCTATATTCTTTGTTTACATTCCAAATGATTTCCCCTTTTCCAGTTCCCCTCTCCCCATATGTCCCATACACCTTCTTCTTTCCAATGACCTTTCTCCTTTTTCTCTGTCCTGATACTCCCCTCCAATGCTAGATCAAGCCTTTCCAGGATCAGGACCCTCTCCTTACTTCTTCATGGGAGTCGTTTGTTATGTTAATTGTGCCTTGGGTATTCAGAGCTTCTTGTACAACCACTTTGGAAATCAGTCTGGCAGTTCCTCAGAAAACTGGACATGACACTTCCCCAGGACGATGCTATACCTCTCCTGGGCATATACCCAAAGGATTCCCTGGCATGCAATAAAGACACACGCTCCATTATGCTCATAGCAGCCTTATTTATAATAACCAGAAGCTGGGAAGAACCCAGATGTCCCTCAATGGAGGAATGGATACAGAAAATGAGGTATATTTGCACAATGAAATACTACTCAGCAATTAAAAACAATGAATTCACAAAATTTTAGGCAAATGATTGGATCTGGAAAATATCATCCTAAGTGAAGTAACCCAATCACAAAAGAATACACATGGAATGCAATCTCTGATAAGTGGATATTAATTAGCCCAGAAGCTCTGAATACCAAAGCACAATTAGTCTCCTTCTTTTAATCATTGTCATTTTATATTTGTAGGTATATACGAATAAACGTGAATACAATCTGCTCAGTTCAATGATCCGTACATGCATATATTTCTAGAACTAGCCTGTTGTAGAAATACATATGTCTAGGTGGTATATATCAGGTGGCTCACCACTGGGGAAGAAAAATTATTCCTCCATCAGCAGTGCATACATTGGTGAAACCTTTCACTTTAAATTGCTTGTCCTTAGTATATTTCTGTTTCACCATTAGTAATATATATCTTGCAATATTTTGATTCAAACTATATTTGTCATATGGTGAAATAAGCAACAATTATATTTATAGTTACTGAACTGATAATTTATGTATGATCTGTCACTTCCTTGCTTACATTTTCCCTTCTCTTGGCGGGATACATAGGGATTAGAAACTTCTTTTTTTTTTTTTTTTTTGTATTCTACTTTGCAATATCAATTTCAAAGGTTATATGGAGGCTTACATTTTTCTTAACTTACTTTATTTAGGGTTCTTGAATGCTTCAACCTCCCTTCTAATCCACTGTCCCAAAGTTGGGGAATAAGGAAGTTAATAGGAAAAAGGGGTTGTTCTGAAGGCAAATGGATGGAACTAGAAAATATAATCCTGAGTGAAGTAATTCAGACCCAAAAGGACATGGAATGGTACGTACTCACTAATAAGTGAATATTAGCTAAAAATAAAGTACATCTCCACTATACCTAAGATATAGTGGAGAGGGGGGAACATGATCTGGTGTTGGGTCAGGGAAAAGGACTGAAGCACTGAGGGCCAGCAGAAAGAGTGGAAGCAAGCATCCTGGGGCAGGTAGGAGGTTGGGGAGACCTCCAGAGTTTACTAGAGACCTGGGACAGGAGATACTCTCAGGAATCAAAAGGAGGGACCTTAGATAAGACTCCCTACAGTGCGGAGAGGTATCTTGTAGAGCCCACGTCCAGCAGAAAGTCAGGGCATCAAGTGAGGGATGGGTTGCTATCCTACAGTCAAATCTCTGAGGCATATAACCCTCAAAAGATTGGGGCCCCCAGGGCATTTAGAGCTCTGATTGGATTGGGGGTTGGGGGTTGGGAACATCCTCATCTTTCTAGTGACAGTGGGAAGGGGCAGGGAGGAATTATGGGATGTGGAACAGTTGGAGGGTGGACCATGAGGGAGATAAAGTCTGGAGTTTAAAATACATAAAAGATTTTTTAAAACAGTAGTTTTTGGGGCAATTTATCTTTTCATTGTCAGGATACCAGCAGTCTGGTCCAACAGCAAACAAGGAACACAATTAAGTAACAGTGGCTTGATCCAGGAGAAACTATACAAATGAGCAGAAGCAGTAGGACTCAGCCATGATATAAGAAGCTATTTGGCACATTTTTGTCTATGAAGTGAAGACCAACAAAGACCAGTGAAGTCCCAAGAAGCATTCCATGGCATCACAATGCTGGAGAATTCTCTCACTGTTTGTGGGGTTCCATTTCTATTTCTTTACAGGCATCACAGACATTTCAAGTGTCCAGTCCAGGGAAAAATCACATATCCTCCCACATACCTGTTTCAGCAAAACATCTTTCACCAGACTGCTTCCAGAAAAACATCACATGAAACAACTGAGTCTCCAAAGAAACCAGAAATTTCCACCTCAGTTATACATTTTTCCCAGCATGTATGCTTCATTGAGATTATGATATAGGTAATTTATAAGAGTTAAAGAAGTTATTTTCTATCCATAATTCCTGATAGTAAAAGTTTATATATCATTATATATTAATATATATTATATATTATTATATAATAAACAAGCTTTCAATCAACTTAGCAATTCAAAATATATATTCATTTTACCTCTTTTTATCTTAATATCCAGTCTTACATATATAAATATTTATATCCATAAGAAATTGTCTTAAATACATAGCTTAATTTTGCAGAAGGTACTATAATTAAAACGTCTATCTGTTCTTTTTTCTGAGTCAACTCACACCTACTTTTGTAAAATATTAATTTTCTGAATTTTTCTGGAATCTATTCTCAAGAAATCTGCAAATGCTTATTCAATTCTTATTTTAAACATATTCAGTTCCACATATCTCCCTTTCAGCCAGCCTAATTTTTCTCCCTCAATGTTTTTCATACTGCCTTTTTGTTTTAATGAATATTTTCTATTCAAATGCTTCTTACGATCTATTACCCCTGTAGTGGGTAATAATTAATAAAGAGTACCGTCCCACCAGGCTTCTGCTCCACATCCTGGTGGGTCTCTCCTGCCCAGCACCCAGTCCTTCCAAGTATCCAGCAAATCATGACTCTTAAACTTGAGTAGTTAACCAAATATATTTATGCATATGAAACTCCCAAGCCTCTCTCCCTGCCCCTCTCTTCTCTTAGCTCCTTCTCCTCTCTCCCCTCCAATCACTGGCCTCTCACTGCCTCAATGTGAATGGCAGCAAACCCTAATGATTGAATATATATATTTGTATCTATGTACAACAAAATGGATAATATATTCATAAAAATACTTATCAGAAGAAATATAAACATCAACACCTTTCAGTATAAATTTGTGTAGTTCAAGTAGTTCTTTGTTTGGGGACCATGATAATAGGTCATTACTATAAAGCTGGAGGCATTAGCTTCAACTTCTACTATCTGAAATTTATTTTCATTTCACTGGGTTATGAAATTTCACTTTCGTGCTTCTTCTGTGTGTTCTCATAAGTACTTTTATTTTAAAGCTTTAAATCGTCCAATATCAAAAGCTTGCATCATTTCATTACACAGGACTGTTAGACACCGCACCTTCTTCCCTGTGTGCTCAATAACATTTTACTATAAATTATTAAATTTAATTGGTCTTTTATTTGTGAGGTTAATTTGAGTCTGACACATGTTGAGGGTCTCTAGAAGAAAGGCATCTTGATATGTAATGGTTAATATAGCTTCCTTTTCCCAATATTCAATTTCTAGTCATGTTTACTTATTTCATTATTTTGGATTGTTTCAAATCTTAATCTAGAATAATTTATGCTTTTAATTTGGGGCAGGGGAATTGATGTCCACCTTCTAACTACTTTATTATTAGTCATACATCCTAAAATTTCAAATGTATTGAATTGGCTCTATATTTTAAATTGAATTTTTGTTTATTAGTAGTTTAAACGGCATAGGTCATCTAAAACAAATGCATAAATGGAAATAGAATTTATATTCTGAACCTTAAACTCCATGTAATGTTAAACTGATGACTGACCTTTTAAAAATATATTTTTATTTTGTTTTAAAATTTTATTTATGGGTACTACCTTTGCATCATTTCCACCCAGATCCATCCTTTATATATTATTGCTGAGTTTCACCAGAATCTATAGTGAAAATATTGCTACAGTTTCATCAAGTTAGGTATACTTTATAATCTTGATTTAAATACAAATAACCCCATAAGCAGTCAATATTTAGGAAGGATATGTTATGCCAAGAAACTTTGTCATGGTGATGAGTAACGAGTGAACTATATAATGAGAAAGAAGACAAATATGTAAAAAGATAATGGTTCATATATAATTAATTGGTACTATGTGAAGGTGAACACTGGCTAATGGTGGAAGCTGTGGTTGCATAGTCAATGGAAAACCCACTGAAAGTATGCCTTTTCAGGAATGTCTTAAAATAACATGGGAAGGTCTTAGAGCCAACTATAATTTCAAGCAGATACTAGCCCTTGAGTCAAGGTGTAGACAACATCTAGAATATGTCTAGAAGACAAGGACAGTGACAAGAAAGGCTGGCATTTGCTACATCTCAGGTGTGGAAAAGAGTTTTGCAGTATTGAGTGTAAAACAGTAAAAGGGTTTAAATATTATTCCCTATTTTTATTAATCAAACAAGTGGATTTATGTGGCAATAAACAAGAGATAGATATAAACCAGAGATTAAAAAGTAAGGAAACATCTTCCTAAATACGTTTGTAGAACAGTTGAAAGCAAGAGATGTCATAAAAAAATTTATTAGATGACTGTATGTATATTGGTAGGCAATATACATATACATACCCAAAGAAATATATGTGTCTTAATTATATATAACTTAGTTATATATAGTATATATAATTAA
Organism: Apodemus sylvaticus; assembly: GCF_947179515.1. Taxonomy (NCBI): domain Eukaryota; kingdom Metazoa; phylum Chordata; class Mammalia; order Rodentia; family Muridae; genus Apodemus; species Apodemus sylvaticus. The sequence goes on from NC_067479.1 coordinate 12,251,640, forward strand.
AGCATAATATATTAATAAAATATACTTATAAATTTAAGTAATTTTAAGGGTTTCTGACAGCACATATACTTACTATTTCCAAGTTACTTGAAAGAAATCCAAGTGGAACTGAGATTTGGTATCTCTCGGAAACCTATCTGTTGCTGGGCTGGCAAAGAACATAGGTCTTATTTGATGTGCAACTGGGTAGGATATGTTTGCAGTTTGACATGGTTGTTGGTATGACTCCATTACTTGTAGGCTGTCCTGATAAGAACTCTGGTCTTTTCTGCATGCATAATTGTCATGTTCTTGCCATTTGTATTTCTGTGTATGGTAGTTCACTTTCCTAAAACACAAGGAAATGAGAGGGAAAAAGTACATGTTACCATATAAATAAATAAATTTCGTGATAATTCCTCTTCTAATTGCTCAGTTTTAGAATATTTTTAGATATTCATTTTAGTGGCATTTTTTTCTCTCTCTCCCCTTCCCTTCCTCTCATCCCCCGTCTCTCTCTGTCTCTGTCTCTCTCCGTCTCTCTCTCTCTCTCTCTCTCTCTCTCTCTGTGTGTGTGTGTGTGTGTGTGTGTGCGTGTGTGTGTGCGTGTGTGTTTGTGTGTGTGTGTGTGTGTGTGTGTGTGTATAACAGACAGAGAGACAGAGTAGGATCTGATTTCAAACTGCCCAACTCTGAGTAAATCACACCATTTTTTAAGCACTTTTGTGTTCAAGAACCAAGATATGCTTTTAAGTTTCAAGACTTATTCTCAATCCAAATACCAGGCATGGCTTGTAATACATGTGAAATTCAAATGGTGAAAAATATACCTCCAAAATCATGCGTTTCTTGGCAAGAATATCCCCGGCCTGTGGGGCAGTGAGCTGTGCATAGGTAGCCTGGTCCCAGGTTAAGCTCAGACTTAAAACCCTGGAGTCCTAGTAGGTGACTGCTGCCTGCAAAGGGTTCGCAGGTGTCCGGCCACGCCCCTCTGGCCCCAGGCTCCTTTTTCATCTACAACTTTCCACAGTCTGCCCCCTCCCTCTTCCCCCTCCCCCTCAGAGTGGTATGTGGCCATCAGTCACAAAGGAGCGGCACCAAACCCTCCCACATACAAATAAGGTTTTCCTAAGCCAATGAGAAGTACCTGCTGTCAGACCCTGACCCACCCCAGAACTGTATATAAGAATCCTCTCAGAAGGATTAAAGGTGTGCTAGAACTACTCCATTGTCTGAGAGCTTCTGTCATAAGATCTGTAACACCTGGGAAGAAAGTCAGCTCTCCCAAAATTCCACCTGAAGCTCTTCTGCACTACTCCCTGGTTTAACAGCCTCTGGTCTGTAGCTGCCCGCAGCCACATGTAAACCGGGTTACCTGTTGAGAGAATTTTGGGGTCATAGGGAAGAGAAGCGAAAAGAACGCGCGGCCAAGTCAATGTTCACTGATCAAAGCCGTAAACTTTAATGGCGCCAGACCTTTTAACAGTTCGGGCAAACCCTTCCCCCCAGACTCCAGGCTGAGTTCCGGTGGAAGTTGTCTAGCTTCTCTTGGAGGTCTTCGTCTTGACTGCTCCGGCAGCTGGGTGGGTCACTTGCTTAATTCAGGAATCCCTATACCTGGAGGAACAATGAACTTAACCTTTACTACGAGCGCTCCACCCTAGGTGGAGCAGGATCCTGGCTAACTGGGAGAAGTTAACCTTGACCAAAGTCAAACTCTGACGAAGTGCAAGACTGCCCCAATATGGCTCTGTACACTGGTCTGCCCAGCCTAACTCAGTGCAGGGCAATGTGGAACAACCTAGACAGCAAGGCAGAGACAGAGGTGGAGCCAACTGCAGCAGGCAAAAAAACGGCAGAAGTGGATTCCCCTCTCTGCTGGCAGAAGAGAGCTCCCTGGAAAGACTTCCCTGGCCCTCCCGCCCCCACCTCCCTGGGATATCAGTTGTCTCTGTTTCTTTCTGAGATTGAGTGTTCTTAGCATCACTATTTCCCCTACAGGTCTCAAGGTATGCTCACAATATCAGAGCAAATTGTTAAGTGATATAGTAGAGAAAGATGGAAAACATGATAAAATATGTAGTAGCATAAGAATAATAAAGGAAATGCCATCCTATGTGCATTTTTATACCTCCGAAGTAATGAGTATATGTAAATATGTTGCAGAAAATAAAAGTGGCTCAGAACATTTTAAATCAGCTTGTTATACACTTGGCTCCCCATTCAAGGCCAAGGACACTCAATTAAGAGATTTATAAAGCTAATTCATTCTTTTGAAAATAGAAATTTAAGATTAATCTTGGTTGTCTGTTATCATCTATCTGTGTGAGTATGCATATGTGTCTGCAAGTGTCCAGAAACAAATGTCATATAGGTTGGAATAACTGACATTTTGAGCTACCTGACAAGACTGTGGAAAACGAGCTAGAGAACAGAAGAACAGAAACAGTTAACCCTCTTTCCAGCATTGTTATCAATAGATTTGAACATATTGAAGGTTTGGCAAGGGAAGGTAACTTAGGAAACATATCTATACATCATATAAACTTAATCAAAAACCTTTAACTCGAATAATTCTATCATGGCTACTGTGTGGTTATTTAATTATTTCCCATGATTCTACAGGGGAAAACAGTTAAATGCCAGCTACATTTTTCATCATAAAATATAATAAATTAGTATACTCTTATTTTAGGTTCATTTTTTATATTACTTCAGAGTTCATATAATAAATTTCAAAATAATAAAAATGAATGTAAAATATTTTAATTTAATACAGCTCATGTCAGAAAACATTACACATGATTAGACAAAATGAGGCAGTTCAGTTGTGGAAAATGTTATGCATCCTCAGCATTTTCTTTTTAACCACAGAAGGTCTGCAAGTGGAAGAATGTATTGAAGTCTAAGAAGATTCTTTTGGCAACATATTCAAAGTTCATAAGCAGTTTTCTATAAAATCACCACAGAATGAACATACATATATGTACATGTATGAATATAATCATTCTTATTTCATTATATCAGTATGTTTAAAAATTCCTTAGGATGACAAGAAATACTGGCTAAAGGGACTAAGAAGAAGCAGAAAGAAATACATAAAAAGGCAATTCACAGACCACATGAAGCTCAAGAAGAAGGAAGACATGTGGATACTTTGGTCCTTCTTAGAAGGGGGAACTAAATAGCTATGGAAGGAGATACAGAGACAAATTGTGGAGCAGACACTGAAGGAAAGCCCACCCAGAGACTGCCCCACCTGGGGATCTATCACATACACAGTTACCAAGCCCAGACACTATTGTAGATGCCAGCAAGTGCTTGCTGACAGGAGCCTGATATAGCTGTCTCCTGAGAGACTCTGCCAGTGCCTGACAAATACAGAGGTGGATGCTCTCAGCCAACCATTGGCTGAGCACAGGGTCCCAAATGGAGGAGCTAGAGAAAGGACCCAAGAAGCTGAAGGGGTTTACAGCTCCATAGGAAGAAAAATTTGAACCAACCAGACCCTCCAGCGCTCCCAGGAACTAAACTGCCAACCAAGAGTACATATGGAGGGACCCATGGCTCCAGCTGCTTGTTGGAAATCAATGAGAGGAGATGTCCTTGGTCCTGTGAAGGCTTGATGCCCCAGTGTAGGGGAATGCCTCCACAAGTAAGCTGGAGTAGGTGGGTTAGTGAGCAGGGGGGGAGTGTGGGATGGGGGCTTGGAGAGGAAATGAGGAAAGGGGATTACATTTGAAATATGAATAAAGAAAATATCTAATAAAAAAGAAAAGGCAGCATAAAATTTAAAGAAGTAGAAATAACTAAAAATAAGACAAAATAATATGCATTTTTTTGTAAACATCTCATTTTTTTTGTAAACATCTACTCATTCATTGGTTGTAAGTACAAGTGAGTATGTTTGCTTAAATATTGATAAAAATAAGTGCCACAGATAGTAAATACAAATGCATTATTTACCAGACAAATTACCTGGCAGAGAGAGCAGATCTCCAGCTATTTAAGTATTGTCTGACAGACAACTAAATGTTGTACAAGGGTCATTTAAAGAAATACTGTAAATGTAATAAAACTTAGAAGATGCTTCTACTTTTCTGATTTTTGGTCATAATCTGTTATTGTGCCATCTATTGTCTGTGCATGTGCAAATGATTGTCAATAAATTAATTACTCTTTCCCAATGAAGTTCAAGGAAAACTGACATTATTTGAAATTGCATTTGTCAAAGGTATTGGAACTCAGATTAAGTCCCAGATATACTGAATAAGAATTTATAATTTAAACTATCTTCAGTTAATTTGAACATGGATTAAAATTGAGAGGGAAATTTTTTTATGAGATATTTTCTTTATTTGCATTTCTAATGTTATCCTCTTTTCTGGTTTCTCCTCTGAAAACACCCTATCCTACCCGCTTCCCCTGCTCACCAACCCACCCACTCCTGTCTCCCTGTCCTGGCATCCCCCTACACTGGGGCATTGAGCCTTCTCCGGACCAAGGGCCTCTCCTCCCTTTGATGTCCAACAAGGCCATCCTCTGCTACAAATGCGGCTGGATCCATGGGTCCCTGCTTGTATATTGGTTGGTTGTTTAGGCCCTGGGATTCTGGGGATCTGGTTGGTTTATATTGTTCCTCCTATGTGGCTGTAACCTCCTTCAGCTTCTTTAATCCTTTCTCTAGCTCCTCCATTGGGGACCATGTGCTCAGAGAGGGAAATCTTTAATCCTACCTTAAGACTCTAAGGAAGCTCATTACAACTCATTTCTTTAAAATAATTAAAGACATTGTCTTGTGACCAAAAATGTGTGGGCTTAAATGTGCCCAGGTTAGTGCAAGAGGGAGATGCAGGAAGCCTTTCCCTGTGTTCTGAAGGTTCACTCCAGTCCTTGACAAACACTAGTAATTTCTGACATCATCTCTTTCCTACTTCAGAAACTTCTTGCTTGCAATAACCCTCCATTTATTGGACCACTTCTATGAGATAATGAAGCAAGATGCTGAAGCTGGTCTCCCAGGATGTTAAGCCCTGACACCTATTGCCACACCTCAAGGATACTCCAAACACTGCGAATCTGTTGCATTGCTTACCTCTTTATTTGCTCTGCTATTGAGCACACCATGGTGTTCTGAGGACAGTAGCCTGGTTCTGCATTGCACTTTGCTTTTTTGCTGTCATAGTTCTTTCAGTGCAATGACACAGGTGTGTGCCTTTCACATGCTGTGTCCACAGTAGCACAGGGAGGGTTTCTCCATGGTGGTTTTCCTTGCCTACAGTGGCATCTTGGGAAGAAGTTTTCACTCCAGCCTGTGTGAAAAGCATGAGAATCAGTACTGGACTAAGCATAGAGGCTAACTCATGCATACATGGCTTCCCAGTACCCATCAAAGCAAAATAAAATAAAAACAAAAGAAATTAAACCAGTGTTTTATTTTTTTTCGATATATTATTTACGTTTCAAACGATTTTCCAGGTTATGAAATAGAAATACTGATTTTTAACAAGTGAATATTTCATCAGAATAGAATCAATTTAAATTCTCTATTCCTCATTTTTCACCCTCGGATTTCTACTTTGATTGTTAGGCTTTTTTTTCTTTCTCTTTTTTATGGCTCCAAAAGTAACTAAATGGAAAATTAAATGTGTCATTGAGCCTTATACACTTTAAATTCCTCAATGACTAACCCGTATTCCAATCTTTTGGGACCAAAATTTAACTATTGAGAGCTGCTTTTTAAAGAGTCTTTCATTTCCAAGAAACTCCAGTATTCATAAATTGAATTATATGAATCTGCTGAATGGGTTACAAGCTATACAGGTTTACAGTGATATGTAAACATAATCAATATATTTTATTATACAGACATATGCAGTGTTACAATAGGTAAAATTATTCAGTCATTAATACGTATGATAATATCAAAGATAGTCTATGAGTCTTAATGTGTTTCAACAAGTAAACTATCACTCGAACATGTGTTTGCAGAATATTATGCTGTTTGGTCAAACATGACAAATTCTTTAGAATTCACTCTCCTATATTAATCATAAGGCTTCTTTCAAGAAACTACTTACACCTGTCATTTGATTTTCAGGAAACTCATAGTTTTCACATAATTTATATCTAAAGGACTTTTGACTTAGTGCCTAGAAAGCAATTTAGCAAGCAATTTCATTTTTGAAGGAAGTACTAAAGTCTCCTATCATTTTAGTTCTTGAGAAAGAAAAAGCCTGAAATAAATAAATTGCTGCCATATTCTGCGAGAGTTTTTTTTAAAGGTGGGATGAGAAATACATTCCAAGTTGTTTCCTTTTGAAAGGTAATTTACATGGGTAGAAGAGAAGGAGGGGAGAAGACAGCAATGATCCATTTCTATAGCTACATGCTAAATGCAGAAAACCAAGAAAGGAAAACTATTGGCTCAACTATTTATTGTAAATATGAATACTTTTATTGAAATAGAGTTCCTATATAAGAAATTGGCAGTGAATACTTGCATGCTTTTGTTACCTGAACATATAGGTATTTTTAATATTTGTTTTTAAAAATAATTTTCATACATATTGATCATGATTTCATCCACCTTCCTACACACCCTTTTCATGTCCTCTTTCTCGAAACACAAAATCAAGCAAACAAAAACATGATACAAAAATTACAACACACACACACACACACACACACACACACACGCATGCACAAAAATTGTGCATTTTAATTTTTGTTGACCAACTATTCCTGGGTGTACAGCATGCTTTGGAGTGTTGTTGATATTTTCAATGAAGTATCATAGAGAAAACTGGTTTTTTCCCCCTTATGAACATCGATGGAAAAATAATCAATAAAATTATTGCCAACCGAATCCAAGAACCCATCAAAATGATCATCCACCATGATCAAGTAGGCTTTATCCCAGGGATGCAGGGTTGGTTCAATATACGGAAATCCTTCAATGCAATCCACTACATAAACAAACTCAAAGAAAAAAACCACATGGTCATTTCATTGGATGCTGAAAAAGCATTTGACAAAATTCAGCATCCTTTCATGCTTAAAATCTTGGAAAGAACAGGAATTCAAGGCCCATACCTAAACATCGCTAAAGCAATATACAGCAAACCGGTAGCCAGCATCAAAGTAAATGGAGAGAAACTTGAAGCAATCCCACTAAAATCAGGGACTAGACAGGACTGCCCCCTTTGTCCTTATCTTTTCAATATTGTACTTGAGGTACTAGCTCGGGAAATTCTACAACATAAGGAGGTCAAAGGGATACAAATTGGAAAGGAAGAAGTCAAACTATCATTATTTACAGATGATATGATAGTCTACCTAAGTGACCCAAAAAACTCCACTAGAGAAGTCCTACAGCTGATAAACAACTTCAGCAAAGTGGCAGGTTATAAAATCAACTCAAGCAAATCAGTGGCCTTCCTATACTCAAAGGATAAGCAGGCTGAGAAAGAAATTAGGGAAATGACCCCCTTCACAATAGCCACAAACAGTATAAAGTACCTTGGGGTGACTCTTACCAAACATGTGAAAGGTCTGTATGACAAGAACTTCAAGACTCTGAAGAAGGAAACAGAAGAAGACCTCAAAAAATGGAAAAATCTCCCATGCTCATGGATCGGCAGGATTAATATAGTTAAAATGGCCATTTTGCCAAAAACAATATACAGATTCAGCACAATACCCATCAAAATCCCAACTCATTTCTTCCCAGAGTTAGAAAGAGCAATCCTCAAATTCATCTGGAACAACAAAAAACTCAGGATAGCTAAAGCTATTCTCAACAATAAAAGAAATTCTGGGGGTATCAGTATCCCTGACCTCAAGCAATACTACAGAGAAATAGTGTTAAAAACTGCATGGTATTGGTACAGTGACAGGCAGGCGGATCAATGGAATAGGATTGAAGATCCAGAAATGAACCCACACACCTATGGCCACTTGATCCTCAACAAAGGAGCAGAAAACATCCAATGGAAAAAGGATAGCCTTTTCAACAAATGGTGCTGGTTCAACTGGAGGTCAGCATGCAGAAGAATGGGAATTGATCCATCCTTGTCTCCTTGTACTAAGCTCAACTCCAAATGGATCAAGGACCTCCACATAAAGCCAGACACTCTGAAGTTAATAGAAAAGAAACTGGGGAAGACTCTTGAGGACATCAGTACAGGAGGAAAGTTCCTGAACAGAACACCAATTGCTTATGCTCTAAGGTATCCCTCAACAGAAGAGTGGATGCAAAAAATGTGGTATATCTACACAATGGAGTACTATTCAGCCATTAGAAACAATGAATTCATGAAATTCTTAGGCAAATGGATGGAGCTAGAGAACATCATACTAAGTGAGGTAACCCAGACTCAAAAGATGAATCATGGTATGCACTCACTAATAAGTGGATATTAACCTAGAAAACTGGAATACCAAAAACATAATCCACACATCAAATAAGGTACAAGAAGAAAGGAGGAGTAGCCCCTGGTTCTAGAAAGACTCAGTGAAACAGTATTCGGCAAAACCAGAACGGGGAAGTGGGAAGTGGTGTGTGGGAGGACAGGGGAAGAGAAGGGGACTTACGGGACTTTCGGGGAGTTGGGGGCTAGAAAAGGGGAAATCATTTGAAATGTAAATAAATTATATCGAATAAAAAAAATTCCAAAAAAAAAAAAGAATTGACAAATGGGACCTCATAAAATTACAAAAATGCTCAACTTCATTATTCATTAGGGAAATGCAAATCAAAACAACCCTGAGATTTCACCTTACACCAGTCAGAATGGCTAAAATTAAAAATTCAGGAGACAGCAGATGTTGGCGAGGATGTGGAGAGAGAGGAATACTCCTCCACTGCTGGTGGGGTTGCAAATTGGTACAACCACTCTGGAAATCAGTCTGGTAGTTCCTCTGAAAATGGGGCACCTCACTTCCAGAAGATCCTGCTATACCACTCCTGGGCATATACCCAGAAGATTCCCCAGTATGTAATAACGATACATGTTCCACTCTGTTCATAGCAGCCCTATTTATAATTGCCAGAAGCTGGAAAGAACCCAGGTATCCCTCAACAGTAGAGTGGATGCAAAAAATGTGGTATATCTACACAATGGAGTACTATTCAGCCATTAGAAACAATGAATTCATGAAATTCTTAGGCAAATGGATGGAGCTAGAGAACATCATACTAAGTGAGGTAACCCAGACTCAAAAGATGAATCATGGTATGCACTCACTAATAAGTGGATATTAACCTAGAAAACTGGAATACCCAAAACATAATCCACACATCAAATGAGGTACAAGAAGAACGGAGGAGTGGCGCCTTGTTCTGGAAAGACTCAGTGAAGCAGTGTATGGCAAAACCAGAACAGGGAAGTGGGAAGGGTTGGGTGGGAAAACAGGAGGAGGGAAGGGGTCTGATGGGACTTTTGGGGAGTGGGGGGATCTAGAAAAGGGGAAATCATTTGAAATGTAAATAAAAAAATATATTGAATAATAAAAAAGTATCACAACAACAACAAAAAAAGAAACTCAGTTTCTTAATGTATAATGAAATTATCCAAGTTTAGAGTCATAAAATTTAGCAGAGTTGACAATCCATTTTTATAATACAAATACCATGGTCTCACATATGTGTCATGTAAGTATATATTTGATATCAGTCTTAATTTTTACTATTGCTTTTACTTTATTTACGAAACTATTCTTAACAATTTTTAATAATACAAAGTATACATGTCCTGTAATAATATATCTTAATTTTGGAATTGTAGGTGAAAAGATATTTAATACAATGAATAAACTTACAAAATATAAAAGAGTTTAGGTATAGTTCATAGATAATATACTAATATCAAGAGTAAAAGTACATTTTTTATTATTTCAAATTAGCAACTTAGCTTTTTTTACTGGTCAGTATGACTAAATGTTTTTCCCTACTATTTTATGGGTTTCAAAATTGTAATCTTCTTAGTAATATGTTTTAATAGAAATGTCAAGAGCAATAGATGTACATCTTAATTACTTTTATTAGAAACTAATTTATGATGATAAATAAATTTAGATATTTTTAAAATCAGTTAAGTTGGGACTAGAGAGAAAGGGCATAAGTGAGCATTTCCTGCTCTTGTAGAGAGTCTGGCTTTAGTTTCCACCATTCAAAAGAGTGTCTCAGTAGCATCTATAATAACAATTGCCATAAATTCAACACCTGAGTCTTGTTTCCAAAAGTACCATGCATGCAATAGAAACTCCATGGAATCAAGGATTGTTTCCCTAGGGAATACTCAGACTAATTGAGGGGATAGCAGAGCCTTTATATGTCATCTTCTGTCCAGAAAAGCCTGCCAATGGAGGAATTTGGACACCAACCCAGCCACAAAACTGTCAATCTTCAATTTGTCCTGCTTGTAAGATGAGCTGGAGTAAAGGTAGCTGACAGAAATTGTAGGAGTAGCCAACCAATGACTGGTCTAGTTTGAGACCCATACCATGAGAGGTCGTCTACACATGACAGAGTCTAGCATAGTCCTCATTAGAAAAACTTCATCTAGCAACTGATAGGTGTAGATGAAGAGACCCACACCTACTATTAGTTGGAGCTCAGCAATTTTTCAGAAGAAGGGGAGGAAAGACTGTAGGAGCCAAAGTGGTCAAGGACACTATAAGAAAATGGCCCACAGAATGAACTAACCTAGACTCACAAAGACTGATATGGAATGGTTATGTATCTTGATGTACTCGGGTTATTTTTGGCATTTTTATTTGTCTGGCTTAGTAATATATATTGAAATATATTATGACTTTCTAATAAAACTATGCTTATTAATTTTAATATTTATATTTTACTATTTGAAATACATAGTAATTTGAAAACCCTTTACTCATATTTCTTAATTATTTTTGGGGGATCTGTATAGCCTATATTTTAGTGTTTAAACATTACAAAATTTAAAATCTATATTACCTCTTAATTTTCAAATATCTTTACATATTTTCTTTTAAAATTTAAGTAACATTTCATATTTAACATTTTTTTTTAGGATCTGAAGGTGGTATTTTTGATTTGAAAATCAATATGTTTCTTTCATTTGTTTCTTCCTAACAATGAATGTGAAACATATTATCAAATCTGAAATACCAGTTTACACACACACACACACACATACACACACACATATTAAGTTAAAGACATATTAATATGACTGTGATAACATTAAAAATGTTGTGTCACATTACATCATTGTTGATAAGAAATAAGAAAATGTAAGAATTTCAAAAGAAAATAAATGGTCTTTGTGTTTCTTTAGTTATTAATTTTAATCTATAGAAGTATGATTTGTATAAGCATTAGATCAAATTGGAATAAATATATCAAACAAGAAAAATACTGTTTAATATAAGAACAAGTAAAATTTATGAAAATTTTATCTAAATATAATTATGATACAATTATATCTTATCATTGTTTGCAATTTGAATGCACTTGACTTACATATTGGTGAATTTTAAAAGCACAAGCTCCATTTTCTAACTTAAATAAAATACATCTCTTCTAAGTAGACCACATTTAACATGTTCTAATTAATTTTTCTATTAAATGACCACTTGTTTACTGAGTTAAAGTGAGAAAACAGACATGAGAATGAGATGTCAATGAATGATCTAACAGTACATGTTTATCCATCCACAAGTAAAGTCGATCAGAACCAGTCCACATGTCTTGTCTTGTCTTGTTGATTTTTCTATGAAGGTGTTTTGCTGTTGTTTTATTTTGTTTTTTTTTTCTTTTTGTTTTTTCCTACTGACTGCTTTGATGGCTAAACTTCTTTTAAATTTAATTTACTTTATTCCATGTATTTCAATTTCCTCCATATTATTTAGGTTTTCCATGGTCTTTACAGCCCTATCATATTTATAAATTATTATTGATTCATAAAATCAAGAGCTATCTTCTTTTTTTTGAAGTGAGAAACACTACTTTATTAATATATTCTCCGTGGAAGCCACTGTGAAACAATAAGCAGAATAATAATATGGTGAGTATTATTAAATACCATGTAAATACTGCATGTATATTAACTAAGTTAATAGTCAAGTAAAACTTAAATACCATGTCAATACTGCATGTATATTAACTAAGTTAATAGTCAAGTAAAACTTAAATACCATGTCAATACTTCATGTATATTAACTAAGTTGATAGTCAAGTAAAACTTAAATACCATGTCAATACTGCATGTATATTAACTAAGTTAATATTCAACTAAAACTTACTGAATTCTTTCAATAATGAAAGAATTTCAGGTTCAGAGAATTTTAACTTGGATCAATTAACATATAGGGTAAATACTAGATAACAGGTTTGAAGCCTTGGCAGCCACCTTTCAGCCAAGGTTGAAATTCAAAGTTATCTTGCAATGTTTATTTTTTTTATTTTCTATATTCTTTGTTTACATTCCAAATGATTTCCCCTTTCCCAGGATCACTCCTCCCCAAAAGTCCAGTAAGCCCTCTTCCCTTCACCTGTTCCCCAATCAATCTCCTCCTACTTCTCTGATCTGACAATCTTCTACAATACTGCATCAACCCTTTCCAGGACCAGGGACCTCTCCTTCCTTCTTCTTGGGAATAATTTGATATGTTAATTGTGTCTTCGGTATTCAGAGCTTCTGGGCTAATATCCACTTATCAGTGACTGCATACCATGTGTGTTCTTTTGTGATTGGGTCACCTCACTTAGGATGATATTTTCCAGATCCAACCATTTGACTGAAAATTTCATTAATTCATTATTTTAATTGCTGAGTAGAATTCCATTGGGTAAATATACCACATTTTCTGTATCCATTCCTCCACTGAGGGACATCTGGGTTCTTTCCAACTTCTGTCTATTATAAATAAGGCTGCTATGAACATATTGGAGCATGTGTCCATATTGCATGCCAGGGAATCCTCTGGGTTCATGCCCAGGAGTAGTATACCAGGGTCAAGCAGAAGTGTCATGCCCAGTTTTCTGAGCAACAGCCAGACTGATTTCCAGAGTGGGTGTACCAGCTTGCAATCCCACCAGCAGTGGAGGAGTGTTCCTCTTTCTTCACATCCTCTCCAGCACCTGCTGTCTCCTGAGTTTTTTATCTTAGCCATTCTGACTGGTGTGAGGTGAAATCTCAAGGTTGTTTTGATTTGTATTTCCCTAATGATTAATGATGTTGAACATTTCTTAAGGTGCTTCTCAGCCATTCGAAGTTCTTCAGGTGAAAAGTCTTTGTTTAGCAACTTTACCCAATGTTTTAATAGGGTTATTTGCTTCTCTGAGGTCTAACGTCTTGTGTTCTTTGTATATATTGGATATTAGCCCTCTGTCAGATGTCAGGTTGGTGAAGATCTTTTCCCAATTTGTTGGTTGCCATTTTGTCCGCTTGACAGTGTCTTTTGCCTTACAGAAACTTGTAATTTTATGAGGTCCCATTTGTCAATTCTTGATCTTAGAGCATAAGCTATAAGGTGTTCTGTTCAGGAACGTTCCCCCCCGTACTGATGTCCTCAAGGGTCTTCCCCAATTTCTTTTCTATTAGTTTCAGTGTCTGGCTTTATGTGGAGGTCCTTGATCCATTTGGAGTTCAGCTTAGTACAAGGAGATAAGGATGAATCAATTCCCATTCTTCTGCATGCTGACCTCCAATTGAACCAGCACAATTTGTTGAAAAGGCTATTTTTTCCCCACTGGATTTCAACTTCATAGGTATGTGGGTTCATTTTTGGATTTTCAATCCTATTCCATTGATCTATCTACCTGTCACTGTATTAATACCATGCAGTTATTAACACTATTGCCCTGTAGTATTGCTTGAGATCCAGGATAATGAATACCCCAGAAGTTCTTTTACTATTGAGAATAGTTTTAGCTATCCTGGGTTTTTTGTTATTCCAGATAAATTTGAGAATTTTTCTTTTTAGATCTGTGAAGAACTGAGTTGGGATTTTAATGAGTATTGGGTTGAATCTGTATATTGCTTTTGGCAAGATGGCCATTATTACTATATTAATCCTGCCAATCCAGGAGCATGGAATATTTTTCCATTTTCTGATGTCTTCTTCTATTTCCTTCTTTAGAAACCCGAAGTTCTTGTCATACAGATCTTTCGCGTGTTTGTTAAGAGTCACCCCAAGATACTTTATATTGTTTGTGGCTATTGTGAAAGGTGTCATTTCCCTAATTTCTTTCTGAGTCTGTTTATCCTTTGAGTATAGGAAGGCAACTGATTTGCTTGAGTTGATTTTATAACCAGCCACTTTGCTGAAGTTGTTCTTCAGCTGTAGGAGTTCTCTGGTAGAGTTTTTTGGGTCACTTAAGTATACTATCATGTCATCTGCAAATAGTGATAGTTTGATTTCTTCCTTTCCAATTTGTATCATTTTGACCTCCTTATGTTGTCTAATTGCTCTAGCTAGAATTTCAAGTACTATATTGAAAAGATATGGAGAGAGGGGCAGCCTTGCCTAGTCCCTGATTTTAGTGGGATTGCTTCAAGTTTCTCTCCATTTAGTTTGATGTTGGCTACTGGTTTGCTGTATATTACATTTACTGTGTTTAAGTATGGACCTTGAATTCCTGTTCTTTCCAAGACTTTTAGCATGAAAGGATTTTGAATTTTGTCAAATGATTTTTTAGCATGTCATTAAATGACCATGTGTTTTTTTTTTCTCTGAGTTTGTTTATGTAGTGGATTGCATTGATGGATTTCCGTATATTGAACCCTCCCTGCATTCCTGGGATGAAATTCCTTGACCATGGTGAATGATCATTTTGATGTGTTCTTGGAATCAGTTGGCAAGAATTTCATTTAGTATTTTTGCTTCAATATTCATAAGGTCACACATATAAGATACTTGTGAAATTGGGCTGAAGTTTTCTTTGTTGGATCTTTGTGTGGCTTCATTATTAGTTTAATTGTGGCTTTGTAGAATGAGTTGGGTAGTATTCCTTCCATTTCTATTTTGTGGAATAATTTGAAGATTATTGGTGTTAGGTCTTCTTTGAAGGTATGATAGAATTCTGCACTAAAACCATCTGGTTCTGTGCTTTTTTTGGTTGGAAGATTTTCTATAATCAATTCTATTTCTTTAGGAGTTATGCGACTTTTTTAGATGATCTATTTGATTCTGATTTAATTTTGGCATTTCATATCTGTCTAGGAAATTGTAAATTTCCTCCAAATTTTCCAGTTGTGTTGGGTATAGGCTTTTGTAGTAGAATCTAATCATTTTTCCAGTTTCCTCAGTTTCTGTTATATCTTCCTTTTCATTTGTAATTTTGTTAATTTGGAGACTGTCTCTGTGCACTTTGGGTAGTCTGGCTAAGGGTTTCTCTACCTTGTTGATTTTCTCAAAGAACCACTTCCTGGTTTTGTTGATTCTTTGTATGGTTCTCTTTGTATCTACTCGATTGATTTCAGCCCTGAGTCATGATTTCCTGTCTTCTACTCCTCCTGGGTAAATTAGCTTCTTTTGTTCCAGGGCTTTCAGGTGTGCCATTAAGTTGCTAGTGTATGCTCTCTCAAGTTTCTTTTTGGAGGCACTCAGGGCTGAGTTTTTCACTTCACACTGCTTTCATTGTGTCCCATATATTTGGGTATGTGGTGCCTTCATTTTCATTAAATTCTAATAAGTCTTTGATTTCTTTCTTTATTTCTTCCTTGGCCAAGGTATCATTGAGTAGAGTATTGTTCAGTTTCCATGTGTATGTGGACTTTCTGTTGTTTTTCTTGCTATTGAAGACAAATCTTACTCTACAGTGATCTGATTGGAGGTATGGGATTTGTTCAATCTTCTTATATTTGTTGAGGCCTGTCTTGTGACCAATTATACAATCAATTTTGGAGAAGGTACGATGAGGTGCTGAGGAAAAGATATATTCTTTTGCTTTAGGATGAAATGTTCTATATAAATATCTGTTAAATCCAATTCGTCCAAAGCTTCAATTAGTTTCATTGTGTTCCTGTTTAGTTTCTGTTTTCCTGATCAGTCCATTGAGGAAAGTGGAGTGTTGAAGCCACCCACAATTACTGTGTTAGGTGCAATGTGTGCTTTGAGCTTTAATAAAGTTTCTTTTACGAATGAGTGTGCCCTTGAATTTGGAGCATAGATGTTCATAATTGAGAGTCCTTCTTGGTGGATTTTTCCTTTTACCAGCAAGAAGTGTCCTTCTGTGTCTCTTTTGATGACATTATGTTGAAAGCCAATTTTATCTGATATTATAATGGCTACTCTGGCTTGTTTCTTTGTTTAGTACATTTGGGGTTTTTATTATTATGTGACAGAAGGTATTTCTGTTATGGTCCAGTCTGTTTGGAGTTCTGTAGACTTCTTGTATATTCATGGGCATCTCTCTCTTTAGGTTAGGGAAGATTTCTTCCATAATTTTGTTGAAGATTTTTGCTGGCCTTTTCAGTTGTAAATCTTCACTCTCATCTATACCTATAATCTTCAGGTTTGGTCTTCTCATTGTGCCCTGGATTTCCTGGATGTTTTGGGTTACAAGCTTTTTGCATTTTGCATTTTCTTTGACTGTTGAGTCAATGGTTTCTATTCTTTGGCATCTGAGATTCTTTCTTCCATCTCTTGTATTCTGTTGTTGATATTTGCATCTATGGCCCCTGATTTCTTCCCAAGGTTTTCTATCTTCAAAGTTGTCTCCCTTTGTGATTTCTTAGTTCTTTCTACTTCTGTTTTTAGATCTAAGATGATTTTGCTCAGTTCTTTCATTTGTTTGTTTGTGTTTTCCTGTAATTCTTTAAGAGATTTTTGTGTTTTCTCTTTCATGACTTCTGCCTGTTGACCCAAATTCTCCTATATCCTTGAGTGATTTTTGCAATTCCTCTTTATTGGCTTCTATCTGTTAACCCATATTCTCCTGAATTTCTTTAAATGATTTTTATGTTTCCCTAATAAGGGCTTCTACCTTTTAATTCATGTTCTCCTGTATTTCTTTAAGAGATTTTTTTATGTCCTTGTGTTCCTCCAACAGCATCATGACCAGTGATTTTAAATCCAAATCTTGTTTTTCTGGTGTGTTGGGGTATCCAGGACTTGCTGTTGTTGGAGAATTGGGTTCAGATGCTGCCATATTGCCTTGATTTCTGTTAATAGCGTCCCTATGCTTGCCTTTTGCCACCTGGTTATCTCTGGCATTAGTTGGTCCTGTTGTCCCTGGCTGCTGCTTGAAGCTTCTGTGAGACTCTAAGGCTATTTCTGTACCACTGGATTACTAGAATTTCCCTGGCACAGATTGCTGATGTGCTACCCTTCTCTTGGGTGCCTTTGAAGCCCTGGTATGTCTTGCCCCAAGCAATGTTATACTTGGGTTGTCTCTCAGTATCTTAGTATGACTGTCTGATCTGTCAGAGAGTGAAGATGGTGGATTCTATGGGGACCTTTTCCAAGAGCTGATTACTGTGCAAGGCAAATGCCCTCTGACAGGGCTGTCACACTGAAGGCCCACAGAAACGCCCAGGCCCTGTGTACAGGGAGAAGCCTGGTTGGCTGTGACCCAAGAGATGTTAGACTCAGCAAATGTCTGTGTACCTGGCAGTGCCTGTCAGATTTGTCCAGTGTCTTGGAGCCAAGATGGCAGAGACCCCCTCCAAATGACGAATAGTTTGCAAGGCAAATGTACCCTGATAGGGCTGGCACACAGACTGCCCACAGAGTTTCCCAGGCCCTGGGTGCAGGCAGAAACCTGACCTGCTGACATCCAAGTGATGTTAGACTAGGCAAATATCTGTGTACCTGTCACTGCCTGTCAAATCTGTCTGGCGTGGAGGAGCTATCTTCTAGCCTCCAAAGAGAGGTGTCCTGTATATTGGTCATCTGCAGATATTGAATTTTCCCTTCCATCCCAGTGTATGTACTTTGCTCATGTGATACTATTTCAATATGAAAAGAATCAAAAAGATAGGATGTGAATTTTCCTCAGGAAGCATGAGGTTATAAAAAGGGAGACAATTTAACAAAGTCAAATGTGATTATTTATTTGTCAATGCCTTTTGATGTAGTGTAATATATTTAAGATAATTAAAGAGAGTTATCAAACTTCAAAATATTTTAGTGTAAATCTCTTTTCCGGGTAATGGTGTTCAACTAATTTGAATATATCTGCTAAGTTGTGAAAATTTATAAAAAGGAGAGTGATTTATCACATTTTTAAAACTGAAGAAATTAAATTAATAATTAAACAATATTAAATAAATATTAATATTAATGTTATCATAAATTAATATCAATTAATTTAATATTATCATATTAAATAAATGTCAAATTCACATCTTCACCTCAGTGTCAGGTCTATGAGACAAGCCAGGTTCGCTCTCAACAGTACTGAAGGGCAAACACTCTGCTTCCCACATGCACATTCCAAGAAGGAATTTCTGGGAGAAATTTAACCACACAGAGAGTGAACATTTTTCCCATTGCATTCTACTCTGGTCCTATTGTGTGTTCTGTACACCATCTTCCAAAATCATTGTTGTCATTTGCACAAGATTGGGGTCTCACCATAATGTTCTGGAGATACATATGGTCAGCAATATATTTTCTGTGTCACATTAAAGCCTACAGATTAAAACTGAGTTAACGATAAAAATTTTAATACACATTTCTGATTTTGAAAAATGAAGTTAGAGTAACAAATATAGAGTAGCAAATAACAAATACAAGTACTGGTGGCACTTGTGTTTGTTTAATCCCAGCACTTGGAAGGCAGAGGCATATAGAAATCTACAGATTTGATGCTAGCCTGGTCTACAGAACTAGTTCCAGGACAGCCAGGGCTACACAAGAAAACCCTGTTTCAATCAAACAAACACTAAAACATTAGCAAGTATAAATAATGAACCAGGAACAACAATGAAATTGATAGTTGGGAAGCAGAGTGATAGTGTAGATGAGAAAACTTTTAGAAACAAGGCCCTAATGACTGCATATATTATAGGACAGAAATTTTGTAAAGAAAAATGCTTTTCAGTGTAGTATTCTAGAAGAAATTAATAAATATAAAAATATAATGATGACAATGAGCCCTATATTTGAAATATCTTAGAATCAAAACTAGATTAATAAATTAAAAATAATTCTCTTGAGAGGTGTGTTCACATGTCTGTGTTTCTGTGTTGACATCCTCACATTTACCTGTTCAGTGTCTATTTGTCCACAAACTGATGGTCACTTGTAGTGTGTCCACTCTTCTTGGGTACATATTTTTCCTGTGCAGCACTTTAAGATAAAAGACATGTCACCTTTCTAAGGTATTGTGAGAGATGAAAAAATCCCCTGGATACATTAAAATATAGGAAGAGAGTATAAAACAAAATGTTCCTGCTATTTGCTTAGAATTCAGTTTCTATGCCAAGGCCCTTAAATTCTCTCTAACAACCCTATAGTCATTTTCAGAATCTTCGTTAACATAACTAATTTTATATGTACTGTTTCTATGAATGCTTATAGTTTACTCAATCACATAGCAGTCCATAAATACTGTCATGTATTGACTTAGGCGAGAATTAATTTAATTCTTGCTTAGAATCTAAGATTTTGAAGAAGATTCATGAAGAGAAGTGATACCAGAGACAAACTAAGTTCTAAAGACCTAATAAAAATGGAAGAGAGATTTTAAACTTTTCCCTTGGCATGTGGATTCTGTTTCGTTTATTGTTTTCTTCTTATACTGTGTCTATTGCAGAAGAAACATTTTAATGATGAACAAGTCACTTTTTGTGATCATTAAGATGTCCTTATTTGAACATGACTATATGAGTTCTATTAAACTGTGTCTAAATTAAGAGTTTCTGGTGACAGCACTTTTTTAATAAAACAATAAAATTGATGTTTTATGAAATCAGAATATGCATATCCCTTAATTAAAATACTGTGAATATCAAGTATACATTATATTGCATAGGACAATATTTTAATTAAATTAAGTATTTAGAAATAACTTAAAAATGAAATAGGTGAATTATAATATTTGGCCTATAATTTTATATTCTCCAAAATTATTTATCACTGACTAGAAAAATCATCTGTCTTCCGCTCTACAAATTCTTACATTACCTTAAAAGTAGAGTAATTTGAGCTGTAATTCACAAGACATACTTTGTCATTCCAATATACTTTGCCTCTGAAAACTTCATTTTGAAACTGAAAACTATAAATTATCTCAAATTAGGGGCAGTGATGACACACAAAATTTAAAGTGCTTTATTGATAGCTACATAAATTCAATTAGGCCACCTTGATTTATGTTTCAGGGATTTAAAAATAAAAAAGAAGGAAATGATCCACTCTAATGGACCCACAATTAAGCACCTCAACTGTCAAGTTCTCTAAAAACCTACATCATTTTCTATTCCAGTGATCTATTTTAAAATCTCCCCTAAGTCAATACATGACATTATTTATGGACTGCTATGTGATTGAGTAAACTATAAGCATTCATAGAAACAGTACATATAAAATTAGTTATGTTAATGAAGATTCTGAAAATGACTATAGGGTTGTTAGAGAGAATTTAAGGGCCTTGGCATAGAAACTGAATTTTTAGTAGTATAAATCACCTTAGAGAAGTGAATCTTAAAGCCTCAGGTTTCATGTAAGGACATAATTAAAGAGTTCTTGAACTGAAACCTGTTTGTAATCACCATTGAATTGGTTCTAACATATAGTTGCCTTACCTTACCATAGCCTTTACATCATTAACAGGACATTGTATCACTTAAATTGATCTCTGTTATGGTGTGATCACATTTTTCTTTGTTTCCAGCATTTCATCTGTGATGTAAGATTGGCTCTAACCATGACAAGCAAAGTTTTGATATTTGAAACTTACAGCATTATTAGCTAACTCTATAACACACTAACAGTGTGGCCTATGTTCAAGGGACACACATTGACCCTTAAGTCAATATACCCAGTTCTTCACACTCAACTGTAAATACAAATTCTATTATTTGATATATGAGTTTTATCTTAGAATTGAAGAGTTGCTGTCTTTTTAATGAAATATTTTCTCACAATTGCTATTGAAACATTTTCTTTAAAATAATGTGTCTGTCCATTTGAGTAATTTCAATAAATCCATGTTATGATCTAACTGAAATGAAAGATTAACACTTGATCCTCCTGTGTTTTATTACCATTCACAGACTAGGAAAATTAGATCTATATTTCTCTGTCCTAAAGGCTATCATTAACACAATATTTCCTTTCTTTCTTTCAATATTAATTTAAATTTCATTTTACATTTAAATATGGAGAAAATATTGAGTCAATATTGAGAAAAACAAGAAAGAATACAAAAGAAGTTTGATATTAATCAAAATACCTCCAAGAAGTGTTTATTAAAGGCCCTTTTACTAGATTATTTGCCAAGGATTTTTTTCTTTGCTAATTATTTTCTTTACCCCAGTTTGCTTGCTTTCTTCCTTCCTTTCTTTCTTTCTTTCTTTCTTTCTTTCTTTCTTTCTTTCTTTCTTTCTTTCTTTCTTTCTTTCTTTCCTTCCTTCCATCTTTCTTCTTTTATCCTTCCTTCCTTTCTTCCCTTCTTTCTTTTTCTCTTTCTTTCTTTCTTTCTTTCTTTCTTTCTTTCTTTCTTTCTTTCTTTCTTTCTTTCTTTCTTTCTTTCTTTCTTTTTTCTTCCTTCCTTTCTTCCCTTCTTTCTTTTTCTCTTTCTTTCTTTCTTTCTTTCTTTCTTTCTTTCTTTCTTTCTTTCTTTCTTTCTTTCTTTCTTTCTATTTTCTTCATTCCTTTCTTCGCTTCTTTCTTTTTCTTTCTTTCTTTTTTTCTTTCTTTCTTTCTTTCTTTCTTTCTTTTCTTGTTAATTTTTGTTCTTTATTTGCTTTGTTTTTGTTTGTTTGTTTGTTTTTTGTTTAAGGCAGGGTTTCTTGGTGACTAGCTGGCTGTTCTGCAATTCACTGGTATTTAATTCAGAGATCCACCTGCCTTTGCCCCACTCCAAGATTGAATGCAGGTACCAGCACCACGCAGCAAGTTTTTATTATTGTAAATGGAGAAAATTTCATTGGTAATGATGAAATACTATGTTTCCTCTGAATTTTCAAAGTTATTTTACCTAATCTTTACATGTAGATGGTAATATTAATTACATTAGAAGCATATAACAAAGACCATCCTGTTTGTATCTTTTTACATTGCACTGATATAACTTGTTTTTCTTTTCCTTGTTTACAAACCTAAGGG
Organism: Apodemus sylvaticus; assembly: GCF_947179515.1. Classification (NCBI taxonomy): domain Eukaryota; kingdom Metazoa; phylum Chordata; class Mammalia; order Rodentia; family Muridae; genus Apodemus; species Apodemus sylvaticus. The sequence goes on from NC_067479.1 coordinate 12,273,888, forward strand.
GCAGTGATTTTATTTTAATATCTCTTGATGTTGATGCTTTTTGTCGAATTTGCAGAAAAATCTCTAAATACCACATCTTGGCTTTCAGAGTTTCTATTTATAGTTTATAATTCTGTTTATTTGATATAGATATCTACAGATTTTTTCATTTATATTTTTTATTCAATATATTTTTTATTTACATTTCAAATGATTTACCCTTTTCTGCCCCCCAACTCCACAAAAGTCACATAAGACCCCTTCCCTAGCCCTGTTCTCCCACCGACCCCTTCCCACTTCCCTGTTCTGGTTTTACCTTATACTGCTACACTGAGTCTTTCCAGTGGGGCACTCTTCTGTTCTTCTTGTACCTCATTTGATGTGTGGATTATGTTTTTTGCTATTCCAGTTTTCCAGGCTAATATCCACGTATTAGTGAGTGCATACCATGACTGATCTTTTGAGACTGGGTTACCTCACTTAGTATGATGTTCTCTAGGTCCATCCATTTGCCTAAGAATTTCATGAATTCATTGTTTCTAATGGCTGAATAGTACTCCACTGTGTATATATAACACATTTTTTTAATCCATTCTTCTGTTGAGGGATACCTGGGTTCTCTCCAGCTTCTGGCTATTATAAAGGGCTGCTATGAACATAGTGGAGCATATATCCTTATTACATGCTGGGAAATCCTCTGGGTATATGCCCAGGAGTGGAATAGCAGGATCTTTCAGAAGTGAGGTGCCCAGTTTTCTGAGGAACCACCAGACTGATTTCCAGAGTGGTTGTACCAATTTGCAACCCCACCTGCTGTGGAGGAGTGTTCCTCTTTCTCCTCATCCTCTCCAACACCTGCTGTCTCCTAAGTTTTTAATCTTAGCCATTCTGACTGGTATAAGGTGAAATCTCAGAGTTGTTTTGATTTGCATTTCCCTGATGACTAATGAAGTTGAGCATTTTTTAAGATGTTTCTCTGCCATCCGAAGTTCTTCAGGTGAGAATTCTTTGTTTAACTCTGTACCCCATTTTTAATAGGGTTATTTGGTTTTCTGGGGTCTAACTTCTTGAGTTCTTTGTATATATTGGATATTAGCCCTCTATCTGATGTAGGGTTGGTGAAGATCTTTTCCCAATTTGTTGGTTGCTGATTTGTCCTTTTGATGGAGTCTTTTGCTTTATAGATATCTAAAGATTTTAATTAATAGAGATGAACATTCCTTCCTATATTATAAAATACATTCTCTTCATTCTTTGTCAATAGTATGATATATGCATATTAATTGTATATTAATACTTAGAGCTATGAGTTTTATCAATTCGTTGCTATTGTATGTGATATTACCTAATATTTTTATATCCTTGTACCTAAAGGTCTACTTATGCTATATAAAAAGTATAAAATAATTTAGTTAGGATATATTAATATTATTTTTCTAATTTTCAATATAAATCTTACTCGAGGTTCTACTTTGACGAATATTATTATATTCTAGTGGACTACTGTCAAGATTAGAATTGTGACATTTTATTATTTTGCTCATAATTTTATGTTTTAATTTTGAGCTCTTATTTTTAAATATCTTTATATTCAGTTTAATGTTGGATTTATCTAATAGTGACCTTTTTAAAAAGAAATTAATGTTATCTTTTTGAGTTCTGTGGCTAATATCTGGTTATTAAGTACATAGAATGCATGTCTTTTGGATCTGAGTTATGTCACTCAGAATGATATTTTCTAGTTCCATTTATTTGCCTGCAGAACGCATGATATTCATTCTTAATAGCTGATTAGTATTCCAATGTAGTTTACCATACACACATACATACACATACATGAATATGTGCATGCACACACATACATGAATACGTGTATGCACACACACACACACACAAACACACACACCAAGTTGATATAACAAGCTTCACTAAGCTCTAACAGTTACACATTCACATCCATTCATCCATCCATCTATACATACATATATACACGCATACATACATAAATACATACATACATACAAATATACATTCACACTCTGGGTGGATGGAGCAAAGCTTCAACTCCTTTAGATACATTCACATACATGTGTTTGATGGATGGAGAACAGACCCACAAACTTTACTTTGTTTCCTGTGGTTTATATATTCTAGCAAAATCTCTCATGGTGTCCAAAAATCACCTTGTGGTTACAGTCTCTTTTTCTTTAAGTGAACAATTATAGTGTATATACATAGAAAAAAATTGATCTTCAATGCTTTTACATGAATAACTTTATGTATTGCAGGTGAAATAAAAACAAATTATTCCCAGGAATCCACATACATTTGTAACTAAGCAACTTGTTAGAGACTAACAAAGGGTAAGCAAGCAAGGTAATTTTCTCAGCCAGATTTTTGTTATTGGCAGCTTGCAATTTGATTTTACAAAGAAAAGATCAAATATTTTATTATTTATTGTAAAATGTGATATTATAAAATTCTTAAAATAATCACAAATCTAAACATTTGTATAAATAACAGTCATTTCTACTTTAAATCCTCAGGGTACATGTCTATTTATCAACACTTTTTTTATTAAATCATATCAATCATATGCAGCCCCATAGGAGGAACAACAATATTAATCAGCCAGTACCCAAGAGCTCCCAGGCACTAAACCACCAAAGAGTACATGTGGAGGGACCCATGGCCCCAGCTGCAAATGAATCAGAGGATGATCTTTTTAGACACCAAAGGGAGGCCTTGGTTCTGAGAAGGCTCTATGCCCCAGTGTAGGGGAATACTAGGACAGTGAAGCAAGAGTGTGTGGGTTAGTGAGCTGGGGGAGTGGGGATGGGATAGGGGATTTTTAGAGAGGAAATGAGGAAAGGCAATAACATTTGAAATGTAAATAAAGAAAATATGTAATAAAAAAAAGAATGTGCCTTTCTAAACTTCAAATCATTCCCTAAGTTTATCTCCATCAGTGTTACTGACAAAAACATGTCAACCTAACATTACTAACAATGTATTTCTCCAAATTCTTTGTAAGTGTGCTGGACATTGATAACAATCTATCTACGTCTCTAAGTTCTTGCCAAGGGTGGTGGTTGAATTATTAATGTTTTCTAGCAACAATCCTTGAAAAAAGTCAAGCACTATTATTGTGAGTGCAGGTGATACTTCCTTGAGGGCTAGAGTTTTCACACAACTCAAAGATTATGAAGGATATGATGTCCAGAAGACCACATACAGAGCAAATCTTTACAACAGCAGGAAGTCCTCAGGACAAAAGTCCTCAGGGTTCTGCCTTCCTCAGATTGTGATTGTGCTAACAAGTGGGCTGCATTCCATGAGCTCTAAGTGGTTTTACTGTTCCTCTTGCATGACTTACAACACAACGGAGAAGGAAATTTTTGTTTGAGCAAGGTTGGAGTGAGAGCAATTTTTAAATGACCTAGAAAGTAGAAATTATTAACCAAAACTAAAACATCTTTAAGACATAATATGGAATTTTATTACTTTGTAAGTCAATTTGAAATACATAGGTTAAAATAAAATGGAAAATTAGAAAAGAGGCATCTTGAATAGCTACATAAAGAAAAAGGAATAATAAACAAAGATCTCAATATAGGGATTGAGGTGGCTCTTTATCAGTTGGTGACAAAGAGTGCCCAGAGGTACCAACCCAAATACATTCTTGACACTCTTTATAGATAGTATTCACCAGAGAGTTGATAACATCTATTACTGAAGAAACTGCACACTCTGTTTGCGTTATGAAGAAATCAAGCTTGAACAGAACCAGAACCTTCTGCTCTATCATCCAGTTCTTGAGAAGGTATAATATAGGCCACTGGAAACAATGGGTGTCTGTTTTCCCACCTGACTACAAGTCCTATGAACTACAAAATCAACCCATGAAGCAAGGTATGCCCACTGGTATAGTAACACAAGTTACTATTTTGGGGGTAACAACTCTCTGACAGAGACACAGGTCAGTAATGAAATCATGACTCATACTTCAAACCTGGCATAAAAAAATGGCTGCATTATCAGAGTAGATTCCTCCTCTACCAAATTGGAACAAATACAGAGAGGTAAAAACCAAAAACCTGAACAAAAAACAAATGAACAAAAATGTCCAGACAAACAAAGTGAGATCTTGGACTATTTAGCACTAAATGGGAGATCTCCATCAAATCCCTTCCCTCAATCCTCAGGGAACTCCACATAAAAGGAGGTAAAAAAAAAAAATAATAGTAGCCAGAGGATATGGAGTACATATCCTCTGCTTTTTCCTGAGACCTTAGAAAGGGGGTGATCTGGATGGCAGAGGGATGGACTGGGAGCAGTAGAGGGAATAAAACCTCTAAGGATATAGTATATGGGGAAAATAACTACTTCAATAAGAAGAGAAACGATGTCACTTTCTGATAAAAATGTTGATACTAATCTAAAAACAACAAAGATACAATGACACATTCTTAGGTAATAGAGGTAAAATTACTATTTTGTAACTAAATTTTCAGATTTCCAAGGTACTTTTAAAATAATTAGGTGTGTGCCCATTGATAGAAACTATTATCAGCTTGTATCAGAAAACTTTCTCCTTTTAATAAACCACGAGGAATATAAAGACTGCTGTGTGCTAATGTTGTCTGCCATTCAAGAATCAGAGAATAAGAGACAACTACCAGTTCAGCCCTAAGCAGGACGTTTATTCTAGTTTCACTAAGGTTCAGTGGTCATCTCAGAAGTGATGAACAAAATAATATAAAAGCCAGAAGGCATAATAAAGGGAATGTAAAGTTCTGTATTTAAGTATGGCCCAGATAATACAGTAATCACCTCATAGCAACCTAGGATTCTTCATTGAGCCTATACAAAAATGAGCTTGTCAAATGAGACTATCAATTAGCTCCAAATGTTCTGCTTGAAAATATAAAAGTAGTACTATACAGGAAAATATAAATGTTAAACTATACAGATTTGGAAGGTTGTGTTTATTTAACATACACACATACATATATGTATGTATGTGTATAAATACACACGATTATAGATAATGGTGACATTAGAAATTGCAGGTCTTTGTGTGTATTTCATGTATGTCTACTGGCACACAGATCGTGGTGGCCATAGTTCCCACTGAACTAGAGTTCTAGATGGTTAGGTGATAGAAACCAAAAATAGAAGAATAGCAAGGGTCCTTGAGCGCTGAGCTTTCTCTCTAGTAAAAACAGTAGCAGTTTATTCATCATAAATTTAGGTAATGCTCATTAAATTATATTATTGGCTTTTTGTGTGCATTTAATATTTGTGTGCCCCTTTGCTTTGGTAGATTTTATTGGTTCATTGTTAGATCAAGTATGGGAGCTTGCTAGACTGAGACTATTGTTATATACTCCACTGAATCCCAAAATATCATGAGAACTATTTTTACACAAAATTCAAACTATTTCTAAAGCCAGATTTCAAACAATATTTCTTTGGCAATTCGCTGAAAACTAGATAAATTCTCTTTATGTCCAAACTCCTACTGTTTGGTTCATGTCATTTATATTATTTCACACTAAGAAAAAAAAATAGGATTTATCGATGACCACACAGTAAAACCAATATAAAAACTAGAAATAGTTCTCTGCTGTAAACTCATCAAATATTAATAATCCCTTTAAAGAAGAAAAGACCTTAAAATTTACCTAGCAGAAAATATAACTCAAGTAAAGCACCCACTAAAGAGAATATTTTGTATTAGGGAAATGTGTACCTTAGTTTATAAATTTCAAAATTTTTTCTTTCTTTGATCATTCTTTATAAAAAACATGACATGAGCCATACTTTCTTAGATTGTGATGGATATATTCTCCATTATATGAATTTATGCTACCCGTTTCTGCTTCAGTCATCCAGAAAAGAAATATAGATGGATTTGTGGCAAAGCAAGGGGAACAAACTGTCTCTTTAAGGGTATCAGCCACAATGTGAAATGAGAGGGATTTCAGAATATAAATAAAGATGTCAAACAGATGCACTTGAAAAATCAGAAGAAATGTCTGGATATTTTATAATGCGTTCAGAGTATTAAAATCTTTAATTTGTGAACTATTTTGAAGAACACACTAACTTTCTTGTCTTTTTGTGAACATAATAAATATTACAATCTTTGTTTGAACCCTTACATTATATTGTTATTCTTTCTGTTTTCACACGGTGCATTCATTAAGATTATCAGAAATTACATGTGGTTTTTTCCTTTGCTATGGGCAACATGGTCCTATGAAGACATTGGTAGCACAGCTGCATTTTTATCTCTGCCTAAACAAAAATGATCTTATCAAATGACTATATCAATTGGTTCTATTTATTCTCCCCTGAAAATGTGAATATAAATGTAGCATTATAGTTTATGTATTGTCTCCTGTATGTAGAACAATGTTTAAAAATTACTTCTGGTAGCAGCAGTGGCTGTGGTGGCAGCAACTGGTCCAGTGGAAGGGCCATCAGTAGTGGAACCAAGGTGACAGGGTCCAGGCAGGCCTTGCTCCCGCTACCACTGACCTTCGCTGGCCAGCCGGGCTGCAAGTGGTAGTAGATTTACAGCACCTTTCACAGCACAGAAGCTACATCAGAACTCTGCCTCCCGCCAGTCAGTTACTAGAGTCTCTCCACCATCTTGGATCTCGGGCACCAGAGAAATCAGACAGATTGAGGTATGCAAATATAACCTGAGGCCAACATCGTGGGGGTCTAAGCCTGACAGGTTTTGGCCTGCACCCAGGCCCTGGGCTGGTCGGGGGGCCATCAGTGTGCCACCCCAGCCAGGAGGTTGTTTGCCTGGCCCAGCATGCGCACAGCCATTTTGACATTTTGGGACACCAGAGAGTTCTAGCAGGCAAAGTCAGCTAAGAGTCATAGCCCAAGGCTAACATAGCAGGGATCTAGGACAGACAGGCCTTGGACTGACACCAGGCCCTGGGCTGCTCCGTGGGCCATCTGTGTGCCAACCCGGCCAGGAGGTTGTTAGCCTAGCAGACTCTCCCAGCACTCTCAGGGAGCACACACACACTCCACCATCCTGCCCACCTGACAGAACCAGTTAACACTCATAGCCCGAGGGAAACTTTGCTCAGGCCTTAGCCTGCCAGGCTTTTGCATAGACTCAGGGCCTCAGCAGCTAGGCTAGCCTTGTGTGTACCAACCGGTTGGGAGATAGACTGCCCAGCAGAGTGACCAGTACTCTTAAAAGGTTCCCCAACATAGACCATCAGCACTCACTGTAGGAGCAAAAGGGAACTTCCTGGTTCACACAGACAACCTGGAGCAAGGCATACTAGGGCTGCAAGGGCACCCTAGAGGAGGGCAGTGCTTTAGCAATCTGTAACAGGGGAAACCCAGCCATCCAGTGTTGCAGAAATAGCCCTATAGCCTCAAAAGAGGCACAAATAGCAGCCAGAGACAAGACCAACTAACTCCAGAAATAACAAGATGGAAAAGGGCAAACGCCGGAGCACTACTAACAGAAATCTAGACAATATGGCAGCTTCTGAACCAAACTCTCCAACATCAGCAAGTCCTGATTACACAAACATACCAGAAAAACAAGATTTGGATTTAAAATCACTGTTCATGATGCTGCTAGAAGAACACAAAAAGGACATAAATGGATCTCTTAAAGAAATACAGGGGAACATGAATAAGCTAGAAATGCGTATAATGGAAACACAAAAATCACTTAAAGAAATTCAGGAGAATAAGGCTCAAGAGATAGAAGCCAATAAAGAAGAAACAAACAAACAAACAAAAAACTTAAAGAAATGCAGGAGAAAGTGAGTCAAACAGCAGATGTCATAAAAGAGGAAACACAAAAATCTCTTAAAGAATTACAGGAAAACACAAACAAGCAAGTGAAGGAGCTAAGCAAAACCATCCAAGATCTAAAATCAGATGTAGAAGCAATTAAGAAATCACAAAGGGAGACAACTTTGGAGATAGAAAACCTTGCGAAGAAATCAGGGGCCATAGATGCAAATATCAACAACAGAATACAAGAGATGGAAGAAAGAATCTCAAATGCCGAAGATACCATAGAAACCATTGACTCAACAGTCAAAGAAAATGTAAAATGCAAAAAGCTTGTATCCCAGAACATCCAGGATCCAGGACACAATGAGAAGACCAAACCTAAGGATTATAGGTGTAGATGAGAGTGAAGATTTACAGCTGAAAGGGACAGCAAATATCTTCAATAAAATTATGGAAATAAACTTTCCCAATTTAAAGAGAGAGATGGCCATGAATATACAGGAAGCATAGAGAACTCCAAACAGACTGGACCTGAGCAGAAATACCTCTCGTCACATAATAATCAGAACCCCAAATGTACTAAACAAAGAAAGAATATTAAAGACAGCAAGAGAAAAAGGCCAAATAACATATAAAGGAAGATCTATCAGAATCACACCAGACTTCTCACCAGAGACCAAGAAAACTAGAAGATCCTGGGCAGATCTCATGCAGACTCTAAGAGAACACAAATGTCAGCCAAGACTATTATACCCAGCAAAACTCTCAATCACAATAGATGGAAAAACCAAGATATTCCATGAGAAAAGCAAATTTACACAATATCTTTCTACAAACCCAGTTCTACAGAGAATAATAGGAGGAAAACTCCAATATAAGGAGGCAAATGACGCCCTGGAAAAAGCAAGATAGTTACCTTCTTTCATCAAACTCAAAAGAAGATAACCACTCACATATAAAAATAACATCAAAAAGGAAGTAATAATCACTATTCCTTAATATCTCTTAAGGTCAATGGACTCAACTCCCCAATTAAAAGACATAGACTAACAGACTGGATAAAGAAACAGGACCTTACATTTTGCTGCATACAGGAAACACACCTCAATGTCAAAGACAAAAACTACCTTAGAGTAAAAGGCTGGAAGACAATTTTACAAGCCAATGGTCTCAGGAAACGAGCTGGAGTAGCCATTCTAATATCAGATAAAATTGACTTTCAACCTAAAGTCATCAAAAGAGACACTGAGGGACACTACTTGCTGATCAAAGAAAAAATCCACCAAGAAGAGCTTTCAATTCTGAACATCTATGCACCAAATGCAAGGGCACCCTAATTCATAAAAGAACTTTACTAAAGCTCAAAGCACACATTGCTCCTAACACAATAATTGTGGGTGACTTCAACACTCCACTCTCCCCAATAGACTGATCAGGAAAACAGAAACTAAACAGGGACACAATAAAAATAATTGAAGCATTGGACCAATTGTACTTGACTGATATTATAGAACATTTCACCCTAAAACAAAAGAATATACCCTTTTCTCAGCACCTCATGGTACCTTCTCCAAAATCGACCATATAATTGGTCACAAGACAGACCTCAACAAATATAAAAAGATCGAACTAATCCCATGCCTCCTATCGGATCACTATGGAGTAAGAGTGGTCTTCAATGGCAACAAAAACAACAGAAAACCCACATAGACATCGAGGCTGAACAATAATCTACTCAATGACACCTTGGCCAAAGAAGAAATAAAGAAAGAAATCAGAGACTTTTTAGAATTTAATGACAATAAAGGCACAACATAACCAAATCTTTGGGACACAATGAAAGCAGTCCTAAGAGGAAAACTCATAGTCTGGAGTGCCTCCAAAAAGAAAATGGAGAGTGCGTACACTAGTAGCTTAAGGACACACCTGAAAGCCCTGGAACAAAAAGAACCCAATTCACCCAGGAGGAGTAGAAGACAGAAAATCATCAAACTCAGGGTTGAAATCAGTCAAGTGAAAACAAAGAGAACCATACAAAGAATCAACGAATCCAGAAGCTATTTTTTTGAGAAAATCAACAACATAGATAGACCCTTAGCCAGACTGAGCAAAGGGCAGAGAGAAAGTATCCAAATTAACAAAATTAGAAATGAAAAGGGGGATATAACAACAGAAACTGAGGAAATTCAAAAAATAATCAGATCCTACTACAAAAGCCTATACTCAACACAACTGGAGAATCTGGAGGAAATGGACAATTTCCTAGACTGATACCAAATACCAAAATTAAATCCGAACCAAACAGATCATCTAAACAGTCCCAGAACCCCTAAAGAAATAGAAGGGGTCATAGAAAGCCTTCCAACCAAAAAAAGCACAGGACCAGATGTCTTCAGTGCAGAATTCTATCTGACCTTCAAAGAAGACCTAACACCTATACTCTTCAAACTATTCCACAAAATAGAAACAGAAGGAACACTACCCAATTCCTTCTATGAAGCCACAATTACGCTGATACTAAAACCACACAATGATCCAACAAAGAAAGAGAACTTCAGACCAGTTTCCCTTATGAACATCGAAGCAAAAGAAGTCAATAAAATTCTTGCCAACCAAATCCAAGAACACATAAAAACGATCATCCACCATGATCAAGTAAGCTTTATTCCAGCGATGCAGGGTTGGTTCAATATATGGAAATCCATCAATGCAATCCACTACATAAACAAACTCAAAGAACAAAACCACATGGTCATTTTATTGGATGCTAAAAAAGCATTTGACAAAATTCAGCATCCTTTCATGCTTAAAGTCTTGGAAAAAACAGGAATTCAAGGCCCATACCAAAATATAGTAAAAGCAATATACAGCAAACCGGTAGCCAGCATCAAACTAAATGGAGAGAAACTTGAAGCAATCCCACTAAAATCTGGGACTAGACAGGGCTGCCCCCTTTCTCCTTATCTTTTCAATATTGTGCTTGAGGTACTAGCTTGGGTAATTAGACAACATAAGGAGGTCAAAGGGATACAAATTGGAAAGGAAGAAGTCAATCTATCATTATTTGCAGATGATATGATAGTCTACCTAAGTGACCCAAAAACTCCACTAGAGAAGTCCTGCAGCTGATAAACAACTTCAGCAAAGTGGCAGGTTATAAAATCAATTCAAGAAAATCAGTAGCCTTCCTATCCTCAAAGGATAAGCAGGCTGAGAAAGAAATTAGGGAACTGACACCCTTCACAATAGCCACAAACAGTATAAAGTACTTGGGGTGACTCTTACCAAACATGTGAGAGATCTGTATGACAAGAACTTCAAGACTATGAAGAAGGAAATGGAAGAAGACCTCAAAAATGGAAAAACCTACTATGCTCATGGATCGGTAGGATTAATATAGTTAAAATGGCCGTTTTGCCAAAAGCAATATACAGATTCAATGCAATACCCATCAAAATCCCAACTCAATTCTTCATAGACTTAGAAAGAACAATTCTCAAATTCATCTGGAATAACAAAAAACCCAGGATAGCTAAAACTATTCTCAACAACAAAAGAAATTCTGGGGGAATCAGTATCTCTAACCTCAAACAATACTACCAAGCAATAGTGTTAAAAACTGCATGGTATTGGTAGAGTGACAGGCAGGTGGTTAAATGGAACAGGACTGAAGATCCAGAAATGAACCCACACACCTTTGGCCACTTGATCCTTGACAAAGTGGCTGAAAACATTCATTTGAAAAAAGATAGCCTTTTCAACAAATGGTGCTGGTTCAACTGGAGGTCAGCATGCAGAAGAATGTGAATTAATCCATCCTTGTCTCCTTGTACTAAGCTCAACTCCAAATGGATCAACGACCTCCACATAAAGCCAGACACTCTGAAGCTAATAGAAAAGAAAATGGGGAAGACCCTTGAGCACATCAGTACAGGGAAAAGTTCCTGAACAAAACACCAATAGCGTATGCTCTAAGATCAAGAATTGACAAATGGGACCTCACAAAATTACAAAGTTTCTGTAAAGCAAAGGACACCATCAAGAGGACAAATTGGCATCCAACAAATTGGGAAAAGATGTTCACCAACTCTACATCAGATAGAGGGCTAATGTCCAATATATGTAAAGAACTCAAGAAGTTAGACCCCAGAAAACCAAATAACCCTCTTAAAAATGGGGTACAGATTTAAACAGAGAATTCCTACCTGAAGAACTTTGGATGGTGGAGAAACATCTTAAAAAATGCTCAGCTTCATTAGTCATCAGGGAAATGCAAATCAAAACAACCCTAAGATTTCACCTTACACCAGTCAGAATGGCTAAGATTAGGAACTCAGGAGACAGCAGGTGTTGATGAGGATGTGGAGAGAGAGGAACACTTCTCCACTGCTGGGGGGTCTGCAAATTGGTACAACCACTCTGGAAATCAGTCTGGTGGTTCCTCTGAAAACTGGGCATGTCACTTCCGAAAGATCCTACTATACCACTCCTGGGCATGTACCCAGAGGATTCCCTAGCATGTAATAAGGAAATATGCTTCACTGTGTTCATAGCAGCCCTATTTATAATGACCAGAAGCTGAAAAGAACCCAGGTATCCCTCAACAGAGGAATGGATGCAAAAAAAAATGTGGTATATATACACAGTGGAGTACTATTCAGCCATTAGAAACAATGAATTCATGAAATTCTTAGGCAAATGGATGGAGCTGGAGAACATCATCCTGAGTGAGGTAACCCAGTCTCAAAAGATCAATCATGGTATGGACTCACTAATGAGTGGATATTAGCCTGGAATACTGGAACACCCAAAACCTAATCCACACATCAAATGAGGTACAAGAAGAATGGAGGAGTGGCCCCTGGTTCTGGAAATACTCAGTGTAGCAGTATAGGGCAAAACCTGAACGGGGAAGTGGGAAGCAGTGCATAGGAGAACAGGGGGAGGGAAGGGGGCTGATGTGGCTTTCGGGGAGTGGGGGACCAGAAAAGGGGAAATCATTTGAAATGTAAATAAAACATATATCGAATGAAAAAAAAAGAGAAAACATTAAAAAAAAAGAGTAGGAAGGCTTCTGGGACAATTGATGCTGGTTAGCTGGAGTTAAGATATTAGTGGGGATTAAGAAGCAACCAGCATCATTGAGGTGAAGTCTTTTGGAAAGTGAAGCTTTGTTCCAGAGATAGCCAATGGTGTACCTTGTGCGGCTGCTGTACTTGGTATAATGTGCAAGAGTCACACAGGTGGTACTGCTTTTGAAGGCATCATGAACAGCCGAATCTTGGCACTGTGAGAGACCATGGAAGGCCATTAGTGAAGGTACAGTCCAAGCTGCAATTGACAGCCCAGGGGTCGTGCAAAGGAGATGAATCTTAGCACCATGAAGAGAACCTATGAGAAGCTATTGGTGAAGCCTAGTTGCAGCAAAAGAGCCTAGTGTATTGGAGATGCCAGTACCATTGGATAATTATCAAGAACAGCAGCGTCTATGGAGTGGATCAATCTGAGCTTAGACTGCTACAGAGGGCAGAGCAAGAGAAGTGACACCAGCCATTAGGAGGAGTTTAGAGGGTCATGTATGATTCCCAGGCATTGGAACAAGAAGATGTAATGCTGAAGTTGCCTTGGAGGCCACAATATGTTTGAGATACCAGAGCTATGAGATTATCTGCTGAGGAAAGCTGCTAATAGGGAGTAGAACCAGCCCGGGAGGAAGAAGTTTCTTGTAGTGAACAAAGATGAAAAAGGAATTTGATATCTGAAGACCACTTTGCCATAAGACATGAAATTGTAGAGTTTGGAGTTTGTCTAGCTGGTTTCCTGCCTTGCTTTGCGGGTTACAATTAAGTGATTGGATGAGTGTCAGAAGAGATTTTGCACTTTGGACTGCTAATATTGTTGAGATTGCTATAGACTAGGTGTGCCCTTGTTGGAGTGGGTGTGTCACTGTGGGTGTGGACTTTAAAACCCTACTCCTAGCTGCCTGGAACCCAGTATTTTGCTAGCAGCCTTCAGCACCTCCTGCACCATGCCTGCCTAGAGGCTTCCATGCTCCCACCTTGATGATAGTGGACTGAACCTCTGAACCTGTAAGCCTGCCCCAGTTAAATGTTGTCCTTTATAAGTCTTTCATTGGTCATGGTGTCTGTTCACAGCACAAAACCCCAACAAGACATATACTTTCTTTGGAAACCCCAACAAGACATATATTTTCTTTGGATCTGTGAATTGTAGCAAGATTATCTTGTACTTTAGTGCCAATATTCACTTATAAGTGAGAACATAGAATACATGTCCTTTTGGGTCTGGATTATCTCACTCAGGATATTTTCTAGTTCAATCCATTTACTTGCAAATTTCATGATGTCTTTGTTTTTAATAGCTGAGTAGTATTCCATTGTGAAGATGCACTACATTTTTTTTTTTTTTTGATGAGGGACATCTAGGTTGCTTCTAGTTTCTGGCCATTGTGGGTAAAAAAAGCTCCTGTCAACATAGTTGAGCAGGTGTCCTTGTAGTATAGTGAGGATCTTTTGGGTATATGCCAAAGAGCGGTAGAGTCAGGTCTTAAGGACTGTTTCCAGTTTTCTGAGGAACAAACAGATTGATTTCCAAAGTGGTTGTGCTAGTTTGGACTCCCACCAGCAATGGAGAAGTGTTCCCCTTGCTCTACATCCTTGTCAGTATGTGCTGTCACTTGAGTTTTTGATCTTGCCAATTCTGACAGGTGTAAGATGGAATCTCAGAATTGTTTTGATTTTCATGTCCTTGATGACTAAGGGTGTTAAACATTTCTTTAAGTGCTACTTGTGATTCTTCTCTTGAGAATTCTGTTTGGCTCTGTACCTCATACTTTAGTTATGTTATTTGACTTGTTGTTATCTGGTTTCTTGAGTTCTTTGTATGTTTTGGATATTATTCCCCTGTATGGTGTATGATTGGTAAACATCATTTCCTGTTTTGTAAAAAAATTCTTCTAAATTTTTAAAAATATGTGTAAAAGAAATATATGTGTGAAAGCTCTCATGATTTGCTCTGATAGTGAACCAATAAAATCTACCAAAGCAAAAGGGCATATAAATATTAAATGCTCACAGAAGAAAGTTAACAAGATAATTTAATGTAATAAATGTAGAAAGAATTTGGAATCAGATAAATATAAAATTTTTATAAGTAATATTCATTGTCAATTTCATAGTTATAATAACAATTGATAACCAGTATATCATACTGTTTCCTGAATTGTGTCTATAACCTATAATTTCCTTACACCCAAAGGCATGGCAACAGATTATGTGAATAAGTGATGAAAAATTATCTCAGACTTATACTTAATGATAAATTATCTCAATCTCACATTTACTAAGAAAGCAACAGCAATGACATTATCATGACTTAAATTAAGTCTGTCAGCAAATGTTGATATTATTCTTAATACCCTTTATATAAGCAGATGATCCATTACCAAGATTATCTTGTGATTAATCATCCACTGTGTTCAATATTGAGTATTCATAAGACCAGGACTTGTATAGATTCAAAAAATCAGAATCTTCCAAGAACCAGTAGGTCCCTCAGGCTTCACATGAGACCATAGCCCAATAATGTATGCTGACTATAAACATCACAGACTCTGATCAAAAGTCTACGTTGCCAAGACTCCTTAATTTCAGACTATAAAATCAGAAATACATGTGTTCTAAATGCACAGAATGAAGGGATGGCTCAGCAATTAGGAATATTTGTTGTTCTAGTGGACACAGCGTTGATTTCCAGAACCTACATATTTGCCTATAACTGTGTAATTTTTTTCTCTAAGGGAGCCAATGTGATCTTCTGACTTCTGAGGGAACCTGTGAAGTGAATGTTGAACACATAAAAATACACAGGAAACATTCAGACACATAAATTAAAATACAAACACAAAAACTTGTTTTTAGTTAAATGCATTAACTTAGTTTAAGAATGAATGAAGCACCACATACATGGATATAAACATGAATCTATATTTCATCATACTATTTGGCAGGAGAGGAGTTCTATAATTTTTTTTTAGTTTTATTTAAGATAATCTCGCAACGTTTTTTAGATTGGCCTGGAACTCAAACAAATTATCTTGTCTCAGCTTCATAACTACAATGGTTTGTTCTTTTTATTGCAGTAAAGTACTCAAATCCCTCCCTGCAAGTAATCAAGCAAGCAAATAACATTTCTATGATATAATTTTGTAAAAGAATTTTAGTTATATATCCATATAATTAATTTTATATTTTAAAATGTATTCTCTCATACATTATATCCCTACCAGTTTCCCCTCTCCACTCCTTCCATCCCCCCATCTTCCCTCTTCTCCTGTTCCACTCTCCCCTAGAACCCTTCACTGTCTTCTCCTAGAAAGGAACAGGACTTCCAGAGACAACAACCAAATTTTGCACATGCTATAGTAAGACCAGGCACAAACTCTCACACTAAGGCTGGACAGGTAAACCAGCAGGAAAAGGGGCCTCAGAGCAGGCAAAAGAGTTATATACATCCCCTGCTCCCACTGTTAGAAGTTTCCCATAAAAAGCAAGCTACACAATCACAGTATGTATGCAAAGAATTTAACTCAGAACCATGCATGTTCTGCAACCTTTGCACAAATGGATGGAACCAGGAAAAAATTTATCCTAAGTGAGATACAGAAAAACAAACATGTTGTGGAGTAGCTTATAAGCACGTATTATCTGGTAAGAAATGGTTAATCGTGCTAAGTATCAAGTACAGCTCTAGGTGGGGATGCATGCATATCCCCGGGAAGGGAAAATAGAATAGGTTTTACAGGTGGACCGAGGATTGATGGGGATGGGAAGAAGAGGGATTGAATCAGTGAAGAAGGTACAGAGGGGGAGAATACCAGGAGTGATGCTTAGAATTAGCGGGCACTTTGGGGACAATGTGGAAATGTAGTGCAGTGGAAACTCCCTGGAATCTACGAAGGTCATCTGCTAAAATCAAGCAAGGATTCCAGTGGCAGGACAGGGATGCATTCAAGCCGCATGCTCTCAGGGCTTCAATTTGTCCAACCTGCAAGATGTGCTCAGATAATGAGAACAGAACTTATAGGAGTGGCCAATTAATGACTGATCCAGCCTGACACCAATGCCACACTAGAGGGCGCCCACACCTGAAACTGACTCAATGTCCTGGATCCAGAGGCAGAACAGTCCAGAGACTCAAGTTAGAACCAAAAACTACTGATAGAAGAAAACAAAACATAACTAAAATAAACTAAAAACTATTGATAGAGGAAAAAACCTCAACCAAATGATTCCTAATGATATTCTTCTATGCTCACAGGTAGGTACCTTGCCCAGTTGTCATTAGTTAGGTTTCATCCAACAATGGATAAAACCAGATGCAGAGACCCACAGCTAACATCATGTATTTTGAAGTTCTTTTTTCTAGATGGTACTGAACAAATTTATACTACCAAGTTGGGAGATATCAAACAGTGGAATAAGGAATGGATTTTTTACATTTGCATAATATGTTTCAGGTTATTCTAATTATGCAAATTTACGAGGCAGCTAAGCATACTAGACAGAGGACATACACTGACATGAACGGGTAATACCCCGAGCAATGGCCTAAATATATCTTTAAGAAATGATTGTGCACTGGCAAAAGCTCATAACACACAGGTACAAATATGATTCACAACTTTTGCAAGAAATTAATACGCCTATCACCAATAATTGTGAAGAAAAATTAATTAAACCATGAAATGGAAAATCAGATCTTCATATCTGCTCCCATTTATATAGTATCAGTGTATTAGACCAGCTCCTTCACATTTCATTAAACTCCTGTGTTTATTATATTATCTTTGGAGAGTGAAGATACAGACATTGCCTCATTTTGAGAAAACAAAAGGACAAGTATATAATGTATGTTAATGGAAACTAGTAACTACAAAATTTGTGGCTGAAACTGGGCTACTTGTGGTTGATGTGCCAGTTGTGCTTATTTGTGTGTGTGTGTGTGTGTGTGTGTGTGTGTGTGTATGTATGTGTATATATATGTGTGTTCATGAGTACGTATGTGCATATATATGCATATATTTGCATGTGTTATAGCAAATAAGCAAACAGATGTATTTCATAAAACAAAAAGAAAAAATTAGACAGAATTGTAGGAATCAACCTAAGGAGCTACTGTGGCCTTCAACAAGTCAAGATTTTAGATAGATAATTCTTTAGCCTTGTGATAGCAAGCATACTGATAATTGCACCAGATTGTCTAGATACCATTGTTTTATTTGTTGCACAATTACTCAACTAAATCAAAGCACTACCGAATATTGTTAGACATTCTGACATCAAAAAATGTAATTTCCTGCTTTCACTTACAAGTAAATAACTAGAATATGAAAATGCTTAGAATACTGAATAATAACCAATGTATGCCCATTATATTGACAGGTAGCCATTGTATAACATCTGATCATTGACTGTTCATTGCCTTAATACATTTAAAGTATTGCATTAAGATTGGACTGAAATTTTTTCTTGCTGTACAATAAAGTACATGAATGTTGGAGTTAAAATGGTGATTATTAATATATAGCTTGCGATTCTAAAGTCAATGTTTAGATATCCTGTGTAGGCTGGAATGTAGACAGAGCTGGTGTTCATTTACCTGATGTCCAGTATCCTCTGTAAATTCATGCCTTATATGCTGAGATGTCAATTCTTTTAAATAAAGAAATGAGGGTCCCATACTCATGTGTTCTTCCTGTCTTTCAGGTTGGAGTTCTCTCAGCAGAGATGGCCTGCTTGTAATATTTCTATTGCATTCAGAGTAGCAAACTAGTCTCTCTTTAATTGAAGTTTACCTTGAGAATATTTCTTGTTGTCCTGATTAAATCCATATATGATATGTCATAATTTACAGAATCTTTGTTGCTAATACAGGCTGAACAAACATGGCAGTAATCATAGGAATTAGAGCTGTTAGAATTCATCCTATCACAGGAGTCAGTCCATCTTAGAGGGGGGAAATGAAGAAATTACAAGCACATATTTATGCCTATGTATGTATGTATGTATGTATTTTTGTATGACTTCAGTTTTGTTGATGCAATAACAAAATACCTGAAATGAGTTCCTTATAAACAACATAAATTTCTTTCTCCTAGCTTTAAAACTGGAAAGCCCTAAATTGAGGCTCAGATATTTAATGGCAGTTTTCTTGCTGTATAATCAATTGCAGAAATAGAAAAACACACAAGCTGAAATGTATGAGACTCTTACATAAAGTTCTAAAATGTGGAAGAGAAGCCTTCCTCTTTCAATGAATTCTTGACAGACCCTGTATATTATACTACTTAAATGTCAAAACTAGAATTTTGGAGGGGAGAATTTAAATGGCCACATACTAGCTACTGTCAGTGATTCTCAATAGTAATATTGGAGTACCTAGCTTATGAAGAACAGTGACATTGTTTTATATAAACAGCAATAAATGTTAATATTTGAATAAGTTGAAACTTTAAAATGTACTAATCAAGGTAAGAGGATAAATTATGTATTGGTGTGATCTGATGAGCAGTCCTTCAACCTTAGTGTATTTTTTCCTTAAACTAAGCAATGCATTATGTGCAGTTGTAGCTTATGCATCAACTTGCAACCAGGTATACATGAAGAATGGCAAACTATAACATCTTAACCAACTTAAAATAATTGCTTCCAACTTCTATGCAGCATTCTGGTTTGTGGAAGGCAAAATTTATAATTTAAGATGGGGGATTGGGAAATAATTCCATTTTTGTGTTTCAAACTGAAATATTTTATTAATTTTATTATATAAGCACACTAATTTGTTTGGAAGACAAATTCCCTCTCTTTGGAATAACATTATTTTTAATTTACCCATAGGGAAAAAACCATTAAAAGCAATTATGCTTGCAAATATATATTAAAACTGAATCAGAGTAGATTAAGTGTACAAGTTAAGTAAGCTTCAAATTTACTTAATAAAGGAAAACTATTGAATTAAGTAAGAAATTTACTTTTCATAAAATGAATCATGACTATGTTTGTGCTGAGATTCTTGGAACAGGATTTTATTCCTTTTTTAAGTGCATTTACTGGGAAATAATTGCCTCACTGAAACATACTCATATTAATATTCCATTTGCTTGTTAAGAATTAATTTGTAGCTCAGACACATATTTTATGAATATGTTTAAGTTTTTCATTTCTCCTTATTTTCCCTAGAGATTTAATAATATTCACTTTCATGCATCTTATAGAGAAGAACAGTGGATAGTTTTAAAGTAAACATAAAATATGTAAAACAAAATTCCAATATATTTATATTTAAGTATAATGCATATAAATATAATCACATAACCGTATTTCACTTTTGATATCAGTTAAACTAGAATGTTTAGTGTGAATGTAATTTTGTGTTGGTATTTCTAGTGATATAAATGAGAATAATATTTATTATTTTATATGTGAATTAAATATTAAGTTATCAAGAAATGTGATTTCTTTACATAATTATGATTTATTTTATGTGTACACATGTTTTGTCAAAATGTATGTACACTATAAGCATTACATATTTAATGTCAGAAGATATCATATTTCCATGGAAAAGGATTTATAGTAATCATTTACTAACAAGTGGTGTTAGTAACATCACTTGTGTTACTAACAAGTGGTTAACCCACGCTGTTCACATAGAGTGATACTGGTATCACAGCATATTGTCATACAGGTTCTGGAAAGAAGTTAAAACAATTGTATCCTACACTGGAATAATGTTCTTCATCTTGATCTTAAAATATTTATGAACACAATTATTATTTTCTTATACTTGACATCATGAAAAATACACATGAGTGTGAAGAAAAATTCTGGAAAGAGAAGTTTCTTATAACTTTATATGCAAGCAAATATAAGACAGTTTTACAGAGATAGGTTGCAAATGAAGACAACAATAGACAGAGAACTATCCCAAGATTAGAATCAGTGCCCAGTGTTAGCTTAAGGCCAAGCATAGTGATTCAGTCAGAAGTAAAGAGAAGCCAATTTGAATCTGTCCATTTAAGGAGGAGTTTGGGCCAGAAGAAGCTGAGTTGAACCAGAATTGCCAAAGTTCAAAAAGAGCTAGTAAGGGTGAGTATTTTCTGCTGTATGCATTTGAGTAGACAACTACCTCAGGTGAATAAAAGTTATGTTTACACAGGTCTTCACATGCCTTTTCTAAAAATCTAAGATAATCCACAAACACCTAATATATACTTTAAAACAAATATTATCCTGACAACAAAGATTTATAGTGACAGAAAAAACCAGTATCCCATTTTAATATCAATACAAAAATCATCAATAAGATGCTAGCATAAAAACATGGTATAATATGATAAAAAAGATACTACTAAGCATTTATCAAATTGATGATATAATGCAAACACTCATATGCAAAATATCATTGATATAAAAATGAAAACACAACATCTTTCAAGTGTTGAAATGAGATCATTTACAACACACAATAACTTCAAGAAAGAAAATAAATGTCATAAAGCAGAAGCATTAAGAATGAAGAAGCATTTCTTTAACATGTGAAAAATGGACTGAGTCAAACAAAAGTCCCACATACTTAGTGCTTACTAGTGTGAACATGGTTTGTAGAATCAGGGAGGAGTTGAGGGTGCCTGATTTCTTGGCTAATTTTCTAAAGTTCTTTGTATGATACACTTGAAGTAATTACATATTTAAAGAGACAGACTAAGATAAAATTGGAAATACGAAGCAAAACAGTTTTCCTCCAATGATAACATAATGTAAAATTTGCAAAATTAATAATCAAAGTAATTAATAACTTCAACAATATTGATCACTTTCCTTAGAATGTTGTTGAAAGCATTAGATTTAGGAAGAAAGTATGGGACAAAGAAATAGTAGTTATTTAAAAGAAGCCACATGGATACAAAAACTATGGGAAGAGGGTCAACTAAAATACAAAAATCAAAAAACATGTTCTTCATATGTGTAGAATAAACTCCTAGATAGATAAAACAATGATACTATAAAAATGCTTCTATCATTTATCTCTCATCATTTAGTTGGGAAAAAAAGGCGATAGGGCATGCCAAGCAATGCACATGTATAACGGTATCACTCGTTGAATCAACTAAAGCTAACAGGATAAATTTTCAGTTATCAGACTCAATCAGAGAGTTTTTCTTACACTAAAATTAGACAGATAAAATACAAAGTAGAACAAAATAAAGAAGCAAATTAAAACCAAACTGGAAATAAGAAATGCTCGAATTACCATGTATCAGAATTACTCCACTGCCTGTGCCAATGTTCGTATAAATGAATTAATTGTAGAGAGATGCAAATGGACCTATGCTCTAGCCACCTGAGCAAAGGAACATTGTTTATAATTGTTGTCAATTCCAGTTTCAAATCATTCATGGCAATTATTGCTAAGTTTTCTCATTAGTAAATTCTTTACCCACACTGTGAAAATTTGCTCTACAAAGAAATATTGGAACTTTGATTACTCAATTTTTTGTTGTTGTTATTTGAGTCAACAATGGGGAGTTGTGCTAGTTTATTTTTAGTAGCCATAGAAAAAGGAAAGCAACTAATATAAAGTTAAACCCAAGTGGTCCTTATGAACTCTGCCCTCCCTAACTTCTCACAGAATATTACCTTAATATATTAGCACAAGTAGTGGTACCTCAAAAATACTCAAAAATAAAAATGAAGATTTGTATAAATCTGATAGTCGCTAAACCTTGTAACATATTAGGTATGGGAATTAAAACTGAGTACAATTACATAACAGTACCTTCCAAGATGAGTTCAGGGAGCCAGTTGTTCATTTAGCTAACTAAATGGATACCTAATGGGCAGAGTCAACTAAAGTTCACTCAGAGTTAAACAACATTTAAAAAGGAAGCAAATAATTCAACATTTTAACAAAATGAAAAGGAAATAATGTATTACCATATTTTTAAATTGAACAACTATTCAGTTATAAAAACTACTTCCACAGAAAGCAGTTATGTTAAAATCAACATGAGTTAAAACATAGAGGAAATAAGATCATAAAAGCAAAGATTGATTATTTTTCCCTAGCACCAGGACCATAATGAAAAAAATTCTTCCACAATATTATTCTGAAAACTAATAGGTCAATAATGACAAAAATTATTGAATGAATCATTAATCATCCCGTTTCACAGATCAAATTATTGAATACTGTAAATATTAAGAAATTTTTAAAGCAAATGGTTCATCAATCATAGTTTTAAATGCATTTGTAGAGAAGCTTACATTAAAAATCTTATAGAATTACAGCATCCTATCAACATCAACAACAACAGCAAAAATAATTATAATAAAAGTTTCCCTGCCTATAAGATGTGCAGGGACAAAGATAGAGCAGAGACAGAAGGAATATGGCCAACCAATGACTGCCCCAAATTTGAAAAACATCCCATGTACAAAAAAACAGTCCCTGACTCTGTTAATGATACTCTGCTATGCTTGCAGACAGGAACCTATCATAACTGTCCTCTGAGATGCTGTATGCAGCAGCCAATGGAAAGAGATGTAAAGACTCACACCCAATAGTAGATGGAGCTCCAGGAGTCTTACAGGAGAATTGTGATAAAGATTGATGGACCAGAAGAGGATGAGGACTCCATAAGAAGATTAACAATGTCAACTTACATGGATGCTTGGGAGATCCCAGAGACTGAACCACCATCCTAAGCACCTTTCATAAATGGAGCAGATGAGCAACTTGATCTGCAAGCCGGTGACTCCAAAGTGGAGATGGAACTGTAAATGAAGCTGTAGCCTGCCTGTGAATCCAGTTCTCCTTACTGGGCTGTCTTGTGATAGTGGGAGGGATGTGCCTTGAGTTACAGATGGTATGTGGGGAAAGATACAAAGGGAGTTTTTCAGCCTTTTCAGAAGAGAAGAGAAGAATTGGGTGCAGAGTTGGTGTGTTGGGTACTGGGAGGAGAGGACGGCTAATATTAGGATGTAAAGTTAATAAATGAACTATAAAATATGATTTAAATAAGTTGAAATACAGAATAAAATGAGAGCATGAACAAAAGTTGTAAAAAACAATAAATATTGGGAAGGATGATTATAAGAAAATAATACAGAAACCATGCATATGCTATAGTAAAGTATACAATAAAAAATAGTTTAAGGACACTGTATACAATATAACAAACATATTGGGATATAATATTAAATAATGTTTAAAAAAGCATCCACAATATAAAAGTAAAATTATTAATATTACTAAAAGCTGAGGAAAGCATTACTATGGTAACAATTTTAAGGTAAGAAATTAGAATATATTTTTGCATACATTCTGAATTTTTTTTAAGTAGTGCTGATTATTAGAGAATAGACACTAATTTTTTTTACTGAAGGAAGATAATTTTAGAGGCTTAGACTACTGGTGAAAAATATTAATATATGCAAAACTATGACATTACATAAGTGCTTGATTAATGTATTAAAACTCCAGCAGCTTGTATTGAAAGATATGTAATTATTTTTCTTTATGTGCCTATGCACACATGCCTACAGCATGATGATAGGAGAATTAAATAGATTAAAATAAAATATTTCAACTGAAAAAACACACTAATGAAGGCTTAACTTTCCTGTAATTAATTCTTATGTACTAGCAGTTACTTTTATTCTAGCAAATATTTTACTAAAATAGATATTTTGTGCTTTAGTTTTTTAGTATTACTATGTGTGAATTTGTTTGGGTTATGTTATTGCCATACATTACAGAAAAATAATATATTTAAGAATCTAAAACTTAGGGAGAAGAGATTTAGGCTCAATTGTCTTAACAACACAATTAGTCGAATATATAGAAGAATTCACAGCTAGTGTCTACCAGCTAAATGTAGAGAAATTACATTCTTTAGAGACATTAAAGAGAATAATTTGAGTGAAATTTTAAAGAATGCTCAGTATTTTGAAATTAAGAGAAAATTGGTAAATAGTTGTAGTCTTGGGGTAAACTAATAAAATCCCCACGTGTCCTACTGACAGTGTCATTTGCCTACATAAATTTTTCATTTTCACGGGGTCCCATTTATTAATTGTAACTCTTAGTGCATGCAGTAGTGGCATTCTTACCAGGAAGTTTTTTCCTGTGCCAGTGCATTGAAGGTTATTCCCCGCTGCTTTTAACAGTTTCTTCTAACAGTGTATCTGCTTTTAAGTTAAGGTCTTTCCTTTGTTACACTTAGACTTGAATTTTATAGATAAGGATCTATTGCCATTTTTTTATACACAGACATATTATTAGACTAGCACCATTTGGTGAAGATGTTTTCATTTTTTAGATTGTATGATTCTGGGATCTTTATCAAAAATCAGGTGTTCATATCTATGTGGATTTCTGTCTGGATCTTCCTCCAGTCTATTGATCAACCTGTCTATATACAATAATAACTCTGTGGGCTTTAGTACTATTGCTCCTTATTGAAGCTTGAAATCAGGAATAGTGAAACCTCTACAACATCTTGCTTTAGCTATCCTGTTTTTGTTGGTGGTTCGTTTTCCTGTTGTTTGGTTGGTTGTTTTGTTTTATTTATTTTTGTCTGTTTACCATCATAAAATTTGCAGGTATATGGATGAAACTAGAAAAAAAATCCTTTTCATTGAGGTTACCTAGACTCAGAAAGACAAAAATGGTATGGTATACTCACTGTAGAGGGTAATTATGCTATAATCTATAGACCCAGAGAGCTCAAGACTACACATGAATCTCCTTGCAAAGGGGAAATAGAACCCATGTAACAAATAAACTGGGCACAGGTAGAGGTGGGAATAGGAGGGGTCAGGTGGTAGGAGAAGATAGAGGGACTGAGTTATGGAGGGACATATAGAATTCAGAACATATAGAATTCAGAACATTTGGCAGTAAGGTAGAAACCTAGCGCAGTAGAAACTCCCAGGGATCTTTTCGAGTAACACTAGCTAAGACTCCTAATAATAGAAGATATGTACCCCGAATCAGTCATCTCCTATAACCACGTAAGACTTCTAGTGGAGGGACTGGGTCACCATCCCAATACAAAACCCTTGACCTACAATTAGTCCTACATGCAAGATGTGCCAGGAGTGAGATGGTACAGAAATGGGGAGAGTAGTCAACCAATGACTGGTCCATCTTGAGACCCATGCCAGAAGAGGCAGTCAACCATGAATACTGTCTGGAGGGCCATGATCCAGAAGCAGTTAGCCCAGAGACATAAGTTAGAACCAAACGTTACTGGTGAAAATAAATAAAATAAAAACTAATAAATAACATCTTAAATATCAATTAAATGATTCCTTATAATATGATAATGATATTAATAGGTTGGTGCCTAGCTCAATTTTCATCAGAGGTTTCATCCAGCAACTGATGAAAACTGATTCAGAGACCCACAGCCACACATTAACCAGAGATAGTGAAATTCAAAAGAAGAGGGGAAGGAAGGACAGTTGGAACCAGGGGGTTGTGGACACCACAAGCTAACCTACAGAATCAACTAAGCAGGGATAAGTTAACAGAGACTGAACTGACAACCCGAGAGCCTGTAGCGGTCAGACATAGGCCCTCTACATATGTGCTGCACAGTTATGTAGCTTGGTGCTCTAATGACTTCCAACAGTGGAAGTGGGGCTGTCTCTGATTCTGGGTTGCCTTGCCCAGCCTTAAGATAACTTTGTCTTTAGTCTTGCATCATTTTATGCCCTGTGTGGTTGATTTCCCTGAGAAGCCTGTTGCTTTCTTTAAGGAAGTTGAGGAGAAATTGACTAGGGGGAGAGGAGAGGTGAAGGAGAAACTGACAGGAGAAAAGAGAGGAGAAACTGAGATGGAGATGTAATACAGAATAATGATATAAAAACATAAAAAAGAATATTATCTGTATCACTAATCTATTACTTTATTAATAAGATAAGGAAATAAACTAACATTGTTCATAATATGTAAAATTTCTGCAACTCCTATAATTTGATGGCTCATATATGCTTCTCTATTTATCTGTTCAAATGTATTCCTTATCTTGCAAAATGTTTTTCAGCAGAAATGAGTATATTTTCAGTTTGGTATAAAGGAAATGAAAGAAATAAAAGCAACAGTAAAGTGGTACATCAAGTTTACTTCTAGAACTTCCAACACTACCTAAGTGTAAAGAAGTGATAGAATATAGAACTGAAACTTTAATTTAAAGAAGTTCTATTTTTTGTCTTTTATTGACAGATAATTGCATATACTTATGGGATATGATATGATATGTGCATGATCATATATACTCTAAAATTTCAAGGTTAACTGAGTGGCCAGCTTTTCTTTTCCATTATATTTGATCATTTTCTTTTCAGTTTAAGTTGAGTGAAATAAGACTGAGTGGTAGCAAACAGTTTAGGAAAAGTTTAATATGAACAGATTATCGTAGCTTTGTGATAAAAAATATTTAAAATCAGACCTTTTTGTAATTCCAAAATGAACAATGTTAAAGTTAGTATTCTGTATTCTCAAAAATTTAAAAACAGATCTTTTTTAAATTCTTTTTTAAGATTTATTTATTATTATATGTAAATACACTATAGCTATCTTCAGACACACCAGAATAGGGTGTCAGATCTCATTATGAATAGTCTTGAATCACCATGTAGTTGCTGGGATTTGAACAGAGGACTTTCAAAAGAGCAGTCAGTACTCTTAACTACTGAGCCATATCACCAGGCTCCCCTTTTTAATTTCTTAAACCTTTTCCCTAAACCTTTAAAATTTTCCCATTTCCATTCAACCCCACTATTATAAACATTCATTGTTTAGCATGCTTCTTTTAGTGAAACTGGTTGTAGAAAGGCATTCAGGTTTCTGGTGCACATCTCTAGTTTTCATTTACAAATAATTGCTTCAAGTGTTGAGGTACTTCAGAACTTCTTTCATTGGTAATAAAGGCTGTTTATTTGGCAAGGGAGCCATCCATTCTATAATAAACATTTACCAATTATGTGCTGAATTGAATGATTTGGGTAGTTATGGCTGTCAAGGAGTGAGTAAATAGATCTTTCCCTCAAGATTTTGGAACCATGTGTGGGAAAAATCAGATTTACAGTACAAACAAGACAATTTGAGGGAAATATTTGAAAAGAATGAACCATTCTTAAAATCATAAAAGAAGAAACAAAGTCAAAATTGTTTTGTGTGCTTGTTTGCTTTTTTTCATTATATTTGATCATTTTCTTTTCAGTTTAAACTGAGTGACATAAAATTGAGTGGTCATAGTTTTGGAACAGTTTAATATGAACAGATTAAGTCTTTAGAGGTGAAAACTAGGATGTGAGATTTGAAAGAGTACTAATCAGATTACAAAAGAAAATAAAAGACAAATACTAAAATTGAATCAAAAATCCATTACCTAATTTTACTTGCTATTTTGATTTTTTTTATTTTCTAACGAAGGTAGAATTGTATGCTTGCTTTTTATTTTCATTGTGCTAAAGTTTATACATAAGAATATTGAGGCACTTGTACACATATTAAAGTAGACAGGTCTCTAGAATGCACTAACTTCAAGATTTATCAGAAAGAGTGAATTGTAATGAGCTGCTTCTTAAACTTTGTTTCTGATATACTAATTGATAAGGGAATTTGCTCCAAGCAAATGTTTCTCAATTTTCTATTGTTCTGCAATTTTACAGTTCATTTTTTTCTTCAGACAGATTTGTCCCAGCAAGACTGTATTTTTGCTGACTCATCTGACCTTAATTTGTGAATGGCTGGGGAGTGCAACTAATTTAAATATCACCCTATGCAAATTGTATTAGAATGATAATTTTGCTGTGGAAAGTGATTTGCACAATAACTCTAAAATCAAACATAAATGATTTATGGATTACCTACTGTTTGTGATTAGTTATGCCACTTTCCCATTAAGATGATAAAGCTGATCTTATTTAGAATTTTAATAAGTAATCTTGAATATGAAATTCACAAAGAGTTTGGGATAAAAGGAGATTATATTAAGTTTCTTAGGAGAGAGAATGCAAACTCTATCTGTAACAGACTGCTAAAAGTTCTAAAACAATTTGGAGTTAGCTAAAACTTAAAGCTTTAGAAGACAGATTCTATAATTTTATGTCCTACTTTAGATCTTTTAAAATAGATGCCATAATTAATTTTCATAAAGAAAAAATATTAATTGTGGAGCTATAAATGCTATTTACCTTGATTTGAACATTATACATTGTTTATGTGTAAGATATTACCTTACTATACTTCAAAATTAAGTATAGATAATTTTGTTTATTAAAATAATAATAAAATGAAAATAGGATCTCATTAATGCATCTGCTTCTCTCTTCTATTTGTCTTGGAGCTACTTGTCCTCAGTTCTGGTGCAGTTTACTTATTGTCTCATCTTTTACATATATGTTTGCCGGTGTAGATATCTCTAGAATATCCTGTATAAAACATAACTTACTTAAAAAAGTATGTAAGTTAGTAAGTAAGTAAGTAAGTAAGTAAGTCTTACAAGTCAAGATTGCAAATGAAGATGAATATATAAGGGTGCAAATGAATATCACTTTCATCTCTCTCTCTCTCTTTCTCTCTCTCTCTCTCTGTCTCTCTTTTCTTCCAAAAAATAATTTTATTTTTGGGGATCCAAAACAAGAACTTGCCCACACTGTTCAAGTGTTGTATCACTGGACTATGTCTCAGAAACAATAGATAAGATCTAAAGTTAGGTAGGATGTCCATCAATGAATGAATAGTAAGGGAAACATGGAGTATGTATGCAAAGATGAATGCTTACCTCAAAGGAAGAAAAATATTACTTGCATGAAAATGAGCAGAAATACACATTTAGTAATAAGTCATGATATTCCCAAAATACTGAAAGTTTCACTAATATGTACTAACCATATCTAGTTAAAATATATACCTAAATGTTGAAATAAAGCTGCTTGTGTAAAGAAGGGAACCAATAGGAAAGAGAGAAATAAAAAATTAATAAGGTGATCAAAGTATATGTACAGTGTGCAAAGATGTCAACTACTCCTATGCAAACATATGTAATCTGTGATTATTTCAGCAATGCATGCAAGATATCTAGATGAAGCAAACTTTTTTCATTTGGATTTCTCATTTACAATTATGAGTAAATAATAACCCATGTAGCAGCACAGCTAGATTGAAAAGGTAAGGGGTCCTGGGGGGAAGAAAATGTATGTATTTCAGAAGAGATGTAGACAAGGAAGAAGAGCAAAATATCAGTATTTACATACTCAAGCTATTTTTTTTTTGGAAACATGACAGACTTAAATTGTAGATTACAGTGTTCTTTTCTTTATGTTTTACTATATGGTCACTATAATTTATGCTCCCTCTGCTACTCCCTGTTTTTACATGCCTCTCTTCCCCTATGGATCACTCCATTTTGTCTTTAATTAGAGAAAAACAAATTTCTATGAGTTAACCATAAAACCTAACAAAATAAAATATAGTAAGATAAAACAAAACACACCCCATTGAAGTTGTACAAGGCAAATGAACACAGGGAAATAGAACCCAAGAGAAATCAAAAGAACCAGAGACCCAGCTAATTATACATTCAGGCATCCAGTAAAAATACTAAGCTGAAAGCTACAATATCTATGTAGACAGAGGACACAGTGAAGACCTGTGTCAGCCCTGTGCTTGCTGTTTTGGCCTTTGTGAGTCCCTTTGAGCATTGCTCAGTTGACTTGGAGGCAGGGAATGCTTGTTCCTATGCTGTCTTCCCTCCCCTTTTTCAGGCTTCACTTCCGTGGGATTCTCTAAGCTCTGAATGGAGAATCTGGTGGAAAAAATGCATCTAGAACTATGTGTTCCAAGGTCTCATTCTCTGTATCTTTGTTTCTTTTGTTCAAGAAGGAAGATTTTCTGATGCTTTATAAGTAAGAAACTGACTATTCTTATCTTTCCCCCATTCCACTCCCTCCTCTTCTGAGCAGGTGGGGACCTCAATGGAAATTCCACACACACACTTCAAGTCTCTGAAGGGCTAGGTACTTCCTTTCCTACTGAGGCCAGACAAAGCAGCCCAGCTAGCAGAACATATCTCACATACAGTTAACAGTTTTTGGATAGCTAATGCCTGAGTTGCTCTCACCAACATTCAGGTCAAGCTGTCCATCTGTTTCATATGTGCAGGAAGCCCATGTCTAGCCCATGTAGGTTCTTGGTTGATGGTTCAGTTTCTGAGAACCCCAAGTGTTCAGGTTAGTTGATATTGTTGGTCTTCTGTGGAGTTCCTATCCCCTTTGTGGCTCATGATTCTTTTGCCTATTCTATCTGCTGTATGTTTATGGGTTTCTGTGTCTGAGTGGGGTGCTGTGGGGAACCTTTCAGAAGAAAACATGCATCTTGTCACTAAGCATAACAGAGTAGCATGAATGCTTGCAGATGGCCGGGATCTCAAGTTGGGTCTGTTATTGGTTGGCTATTATGTGAGTCTAGTCTCTGCTTATAACCCCATGCATGCATTCCTTGTAGACAGAATAAATTTTGCGTTGCAAGTTTCATGGGCGGGCTGTGTTTTCTATCTGTCCACTGGAGTTCCAATCTGGTTATAGGAAGCAGCCTCTTAATTCTCCATTGCTAAAATGTCCCCAATTTTCTTTGTTCGTTCTTCTGTTGAGGGCTATCTAGTTATTCTCAATTTCTTCTTGTTATGAACAGAAAAAAATGAACATGGCTGAACAAGTGTCCTTGTGGTAGTATGAAGACTTTTGTTTAGAGGCCCAACAGTAGTATGGCTGTATTTTGACATAGGCTGATTTCCCACCTACTGAGAAAATACCATACTGAATTTAATAGTGGCTGTGCAAATTTCTACTCCCACAAGCAATGGATGCATTTTCCTCCTAGTCGACATATTCACCATGAGGAGGTTTCACTTGTGTTATTGATCTTAACCATCCTGTTAGATATAAGACAGAAACTCAAAGTAGTTATAATTTGTGTTTCCCTGATCCCTAGGATGTTGCAAACACTTCTTTAAGAGGGGAGGGAAAAGGATGGAAACTCTGAAGGCCAGCAGAAAGAATGGAAACAGGCAACCTTGGAAGATAAGAGGCTGGGTGCCCTGGCCTTTGGGGATTTTCAACAGGGGATCCTAGAAGAGAAGGGCAGAGAAACAGAGACAGGAGACGTGAAGAACAAGGTCAAGACAAACTAACTGCTCAAGACCTCATAAACTGCATTTTCTCAGGGAACTTATGGAGGCAGGGGAAGAAGTGAGCAAGTGGGATTCTTCATGTAGTCTGGGCATTCAGCCAAGGTGAATCTCTGGCAGCTGCAAGATGTTTTCTTCTTCTGGGAGGGCACAGTGACCACTGGATTTCTCCAAGGTCTTTGGCTGAGGAGAAGTCAAAACCCAAGTCTATCTTTAATATGAACTCTAAACAAAAGGTAAAGTCAGTTTGGCTCCTGGCAGTTGGGGGGACCCCCAGAATGTGCCAGAGACCTGGGAGCTGAGAGACTCACAGGACTAAAAGATAAAATGACTAACAGTAGGGAGAGGAAACTTATAGAGCCCACCTCCAGCACGAAGACAAGGCTTCAAATGAGGGAGTGGAGGCCATCCCACAGTCATAACTCTGAACCACAATTGTTCCTGTCTGAAAGAATTGCAGAGATGGAAATGGAGATGAGCCCAAAGACTAGAAGGTTCAGCAACAGGCTCAAAGTGGGATACAGTGCAAGGGGAGGTCCCAAGATCTGACACTATTACTGAGGCTATGGAGCACTCATAAAAAGGACCTAGCATGACAGCATGCCAGATAACCCAACAAGCAGCTGAAAGAGTTAGATGTAGATATTTGCACCCAACCAATGGATGGGAGCAGCTGACCCCTGCAACTGAATTAGGGAAGGCTGAATAAAGCTGAGGCCGACCCTGCAGGAAAACAAGCAGTCAATTAATCTGGACCTCCAGGATCTCTTAAACACTGTTCCACCAAATAGGCAGCATAAACCAGTTAATATGAGGCCATTAGCACATATACAATAGAGGAATGCTGGGTCTCGCCTCATTCAGAGTTGATGTGCCTAACCCTCAAGAGACTGGATGCCCCAGGGAGTTAGAGTTCAGGTAGAGTCAGGGGTAGGGACATCCATGTGGAGACAGCAGGAGGAGGGAGGTCAGAGGGTGGACAGGGGTTGGCAGGGTGGGGAATAAAATGTGGATTATATAAAAATAATTAATTAAAAAAGAAAAAAAACTTTGTCAGCCATTTGAAATTCCTCTTTTGAAAATTCTCTGTTCATATCTGTATCCCATTTTTAAATTGGATTATTTGTTTCTTTGATATCTAGTTTTCTGTGTTCTTCATATATTTTGGATATTAGCTCTGTATTAGCTGTGAAGTTCATAAAAATCTTTTCCCATTTTGTGGCCTGCCACTATGTCAGATTAACAAGTTTTTTTCTGTATCCATTCCTCTGTTGAAGGACATCTCGGTTCTTTCCAATGGGCCTTACCAGAGCCTTACACATACAGAGGCAGATGCTAGCAGCCAACCATTAGACTGGCATGGGATCCCCAATGGAGGAGTTGAAGGGTGGTCCAGAGGAGATGAAGGGGTTTACAGCTCCATGGGAAGAACAATGATGTTGTCACCCAGACACCCCAAGACTCCTAGAGACTAAACCATCAACCAAGGGGTACTTACATATGGATTTATCCAAAACTGTGGAAGGGGAATGCCTTCTCGGGCATCAGTGGGAGAAGTGATCCTTCGTCAGGTGAAGGCTCGATAAATGCCCCAAAAAAGGGAAATTGAGGGGGAGTGGGCATGGGTTGGATAGAGGGGCATATACTTGGAGGCAGGAGGTCGGAGGAGGGGTTGGGGGTTTTTGGAGAGGCAAGAAACCAGAAAGGTCTTAGCATTTCAAATGTGAATGAAGATTATATTCAATAAAAAACTCCCCCCCCAAATCATACAAAAAAACAATAATGTCCCTTTCCTTATAGAATCATTTCAGTTTTATGAAGTACAATTTATTAATTGTTGATCATAATGACTGTGCTAAGTCTTTGGAGAAAGAAACTGAAGAAGGTATCAGAAGATAGAAAAATTTCCAATGATCCGGGATAGAATTAACATAGAAAAAATTGACCATCCTACCAAAATAAACCTACAGATTAAAAAAAAAAATCCATTAAAAGTCTGTCACTATTCTTTAGTGATCTTGAAATTTCACTACTTCATATGGAAAAAAACATAGTTCAAAAAAAATCTTGAACTATAAATGAACTGTTGGAGAGCTTCTCATTTTGAAACTCACATTATCCTATCAAGCTGTAGTATTAAAAAGAGAAAGGTATTGTCATAAAAAGAGACACAGTGATGAGTGGAATCAAATTGAATGCCCAGACACAAATTTACACACCTGTCATCTCTGATTTTTGTTAAAGAAACCACAAATACACATTGGAAAAAATATAGCATTTTCTGCAAATGGTGGTGTTGGAACTGGAACTGGATGTTGCATGAAGAAGAGTACAAATAGATTTATACTTATCACCCTGTGCAAAACTCAACTCCAACTGGACCAAAGACCTCAACATAAATCCAGATATACTAAAAGTGATAGCAGAGAATGTGGAGTTTGAACTTCTGAGCAAAAAAAGTTTCTAAACATTTTTTTCTTAAGAAAAATAATCTAAATTATTTACATGTTCATGTGTCAGCATTATATAAGGCATTATATATGAAACTGAAAATCTTAGGTGCTTTTTTTCCCAAGTGTCATGATCCAAAGGTTCTCCACTCATTTATGACTGTCTTATTTTGATCATTTGTAGAAAAATTCCCACTTGATTTCCTGGAGTTCAGAATAAAACCAGAAGAAAATATTTCCTCTTAATTTGTAGAGAAAAATTAAGCATAGTATTGGAGAGGAATATATCACGCACCTGCATGCTTGCATATCTAGATTTCTTCTGTTGCAATAACATTATTGTTCACTCTTTTTTGACAAGTAGGTCACAAATTTTTCTCCTTTAAACATGACTGTCTGTGCAACTGTGACTCATACCAACTCTTGAGAAATTTTGCAGTATGTGACTGCAAAGGAATCTAAACAATACAATTCCTGTAGAAAAAAAATTCTACCAGATTTTCCTTCATGAGCATAGTATTTTGAAAGCTCTCTGTAAGACTATCAAGGAAAGAAAAATACTATTTATTTTGAAACATGATGTTTATATCAATATTATCGAATACTAACTCATGATTCAGTGTGATGGCTTGACCTGTTATTCGTATTTCTAACAATTTGCTCAACTAGAGAGTGGAATGGAGTATTTAATATTGATTCTGGTAAATAGGCTGTGTGAAATCTGTTGACTGATGCTATTCTATATCATATATAAGGTTCTTTATGGCTTCTCCTAAAAGAAAACTAAGATGAAAAAGTTCTAGTTCTTTCAACCAATCCATCAAGCACTTCCTGTCATTTTCTCTAAAAGGCTGATTTGTAACACTCAGCTTTTATGTATGCTGGATTTTCAGTAAAATTTGCTGTAAAATAACGTATAAATACTTTTAATAAGAGCACATTAATTTTAAAATAGAAACATCATTAACACAGATTAGAACATATAAAATGTACAAGTGCATATATAACTTTAAGGTGCAAAGATAACAGGTAGAATATACAAACTTGTTGTGTACGTATTAAAAGACCACAAATAAAAATGCATGTCAAAATAACTAATTCTTTTTTTCTCCAGAATAGGAACAATTCTGACACTGATAAACAAAATTATGTCATTGTTTACTAAACCTTTGAGAGCACAAATCAAAAAATGCAGACAATACCCTGAAATGCAAACTCTATATCCTTTGAAATTTAAAATATGTAGTTGACATGCAAAACAATCCTGCAGGTCATTTTGTAATATTGCTGAATTTACCCAACAGTAATTAATTGTCAGCTTAGTTCATGTAATTTAAGTATTTCATGTGTTAAGATAACTTCAAATAGTTTGAATAAACAATACTTTAGTTTATAATGGAAAGTGCAGCCACAAAGTTGGCAATTAAAATTTTACCGAGTCTTCATTCTAAAAGTGCAACATTTTAGACTGTAAATGAGTTATTATATCCACCAAATGACATGTTTAGTATACAATTAGCAATAGAAGAGATAGCTCAAAATCTAGTTTATAGTGGATGCTTGAAGTTAGGAAGTAATTGATACCTCTATTTGCCTCATTATTTTCAAAGATCAGAAGGTACATAAAAGTTAACCTAGAACATACAAAAAATAGAAGGACTACAAATATTCAGTTTTTGCATTCTTTTTGTTTTTTATTTATTATTATAGTAGTTCTCCTGTGGAAAATAGACAAAATTAAATTAAACTAATTGGGGTTATTTTTTTCTTTCTTCAGGTAAATAGTATGAAAAATATTGTGATTTCTAGGTATCAGCAAGTAGAAAGTCATAACAATATATTGGGATTATTTTATTTGAACTGTCATTCAACTTCCACGAGTATATGCTTGATTTAAACTATTGTAGTTGAAGTATTTCTGATCTGATTATTATGAACATGATTATAACAAGAATTCTGTTTCTTCACCCTTCCATTCACTTTTCAACCATGTAAGACAATTTATGTTTATTAATATATTGACTAACAATTACCAATGTAGTGGTAATTTTCAAGCATGGTGCTCTATATATCACATTTTACATGCCAAACAAAATGATAGAATTGATATTTATTAAATTAGCATTTCATATGCTTGTGTGGGACCTGTTTTAGTTGGGGTTTCTATTCAAGCACAAGCATCATGACCAAGAAGCAAGTAGCAAAGGAATGGGTTTATTCAGCGTACACTTACACATTGCTGTTGATCACTAACAAGCAGATCAGGAAGCAGGAGTTGATGCAAAGGCCATAAAAGGATGTTACTTAATGGCTTGCTTCTCCTGGATTGTTCATCTTGCTTTTTTATAGAACCCAAGACTACCAGTCCAACGATGGCACCTCCCAAAAGGGTCTGGGCCCATCCACCCTTGATCACTAATTGAAAAAAGCCTTACAACTGGATCTCATAAAGGCATTTCCTCAACGGAGGCTCTCTGTGATAACTCCAGCTTGTGTCAAGTTGACAGACAAAATTAGACAATGTAGGGCACTATGGGCCCAGGTTGGTTGATTCTATTTATTTTCTTGTTGTGTTCTTGAGCTCACTGTTCCCTTTAATCCTTCTTGCCTCTCGTCCCTATGATTCCCTAACCTCCTCTGTCTTACTCAGGGTTTCTATTCCTGCACAAGCATCATGAACAAGAAGCACATTGGGGAGGAAAGGGTTTATTGAGCTTACACTTCCACACTGTTGTTCAACACAAAATGAAGTCAGGACTGGAACTCAAGCAGTCAGGTAGCAGGAGCTGATGCAGAAGCCATGGAGGGATGTTACTTACTGGCTTGCTTGCTTTGTTCAAAATTCTCTTCATCAGACGTAACTAGAGAACAAAATCTCTGTTGGGCTATTTGGAGACTTCCTTTATCAATGTAATTAATATAAATCTTTTCAACTTATCCCTAGGAAGTCTCTTCAGACAATGGCAAAAAGCAGTTATGTTCTTCACCAAAACATCACATAAACAGCCTCTCAGCCACATATTAAAGTTCTTCTCCACTGAAACCTCTTGGGCCATCAGGCCTACACAGTTCAAATAACCCTCAGTAACACTGTCTTCCACATTTCTACTAGGCTGGCCCATGAAGCCCCACTTAAAGCATTCTATGGCTTTCCAAATCCAAAGTCCCAAAATCCACATTTTTCCAAACAAAAGCATGGTCAGGCCTATCACAACAGTATCCCACACCTGGTACCAACTTCTGTCTTAGTTAGGGTTTTACTACTGTGAAAAGAGACTATGACCATTGCAAGTTTTGTAAAAGACAACATTTACTTGGAGCTGGCTTATAGGTTCAGAGGTTCAGTCCATTGCCATCAAGGCAGAAACATGGCAGCATCCAGGCAGGCATGGTACAAGAGGAGCTGAGGGTTCTGCATCTTTAGCAAAAGTAAGTCAGGAACAGATGGGGCATACTCAGGCTTCTAGGAGGAAGTTCTCTAAGACCAACCCCAAAGTGACACACTTCCTCCAATAAGGCTACACCTTCTAATCGTGCCACTCCCTGTCACGAGCATATACAAACCATCACATTCTCCTAATGTTTGATTGAGGGTATCAGTATCAGTTTCCATCAGTTACTGGGTGAAGCCTCCTGGATAACAGTTATTCTAGTTGCCTCTCTGTAAATGTGGCAGAATATAATTACCAATGTCCTGGGAAGCAGCTTACTCTCATGACATGACTCTAAAGCTGGGATAGTCATTGGTTGGCTATTCCTTTAATTTCTCTTCCATCTTTACTCTTGCATATTTTCTAGGCAGGACAAATTGTGGGTTCAAGGTTTTGTTACTGGTCTACTATACAAGTACCTCCCTTGCAAGTCTTTTCTGTTTAGAGGAGACAGCTGTTTCAGTGTCCATATAGCCATTACTAGGAGTCTTAGCAAGAGTAACATTCATAGATGCCTAGGAATTTCCATTGTTTCAGGTTTCTAGCTTGTCCCAGAGAAGTGCCCCCTACCAATTTTAGATTTCTTTTCCCTTAATGTATCCTTCTGTCTGTGCCCTATTCCATCATTCCTGTTGCTCTTCCACACCCTCCACAACACAGTTTTCTCCCTCCATCTGCCCTTGATGTGTATTCTACTGCCCCTTCTCAGTCAAATTCAAGCAACTCCCTTTGTGCCTTTTGTTGTTGTTGTTGTTAGTTATCTTCTTTGGATCTGTGGATTACAGCATGGTTATTTTGTCCTTTATGGCTAATATAGACTTCTAAGTAAGTACATACCATGTTTGTCTTTTTGGGTCCTGGTTATCTCACTCAGTAGTTCTGTCCAATTGCCTTTAAGTTTCATGTGGCCCTTGTTTGTACAAATGAGTAATGTTCCATTGTGTAAATGTACCACAATTTCTTCTTTCTTTATCCATTTTTTTTTAGTTGAGGAACATCAAGGATATTTTCAATTTCTGGATCTTACAAATAAAGTCGCTGTGAACATAGAGGAGCAAGTGTACTTGTAAAATAGTAGAATATCTTTTGGATACAAGCCTCAGAAAGGTGAAGCTGGGTCTTGATGTAATACTATCCCCAATTGTATGAGACAGGCCAAATTCATTTCCAAAGTGATTGTATAAGTTTGTATTCTGATAGAAATAGAAGATTATTCCCCTTGTTCCATGTGCTTGCCAGCATGCCCTGTTCCTTGAATTTTTGGTCGTGGACATCCTAAGGGATGTAAGATGAAATATCAAAATAGTTTCAATTTGCATTTCCCTGATTACTAAGGATAGTGAGCATTTTCACAGAGTGTTTCTTAGTCATTATAGATTCCTCTGCTGAGAATTCTCTGTTTAGAACTGCATGCCAATTTTAACTTAAGTAGTTGGTTTATGATGTTTAGTTTCTTAAGTTTTTTTTATTATATATTTTAGAAATTAGCTTTCTGGTGGATATAGGGATAGTGAAGTTTTTGGCATTCTGTAGGCTGATGTTTTTCTCTCTTATGATCTTTTTCTCCTTACAGAAGCTTTTCAGTTTCATGAAGTTCCATTTATTAATTGTGTACATTTGTGGCTGAGCTGTTTGTGTTTATTTCAGTAAATTTTACAAACTTCTAATAAGGCTAAAATACACATTAGTTATGGAGAGAAATTTTGGCCACACAGCCTGTCTGCAAGGAGTTTACTAATAAGATACAAAGGAATAAAATATAATGGCAAATGAGTTTTACATTATGTGTGATTATATTATTAAATATATGTAATATATTATTAACATTTACCTTAATATTATAATATTAAGAGTGATTATACTTATTTCTTGAGTATGTCAATACTATAATGCATTTTCAAAATGATAAGTAGAGATTCAATAAAATACAAGAAAGATTGAAAATAATTTTGGATGCTCATCTGTTTGAGACAAAGATGTTGAACAATTTTATGAAAATAATGAAGTACCTGGAGAAATCACAGCACTTTGTCTCCAAGGTTCATGGATGGAGTCTTTCATGATCTTGCTCTCATTCTTGCCCTTTACCTCATTGCTCTTTCTTTCTACATGCAAGCACTCAGGGGGAGGTGGTAGATGCTCTGTGATTTATCAGTATAAGTATAAAAAGAAGATTCTTATCTACAGTAAACTTACACAGCGATATAAGAAAAGTATGTAAGAATACTTGGTGATAGATCACATAGAAGCAAAAAGCTTTTCAGTTATATTAAATAAACTACTAAGGTTTGTCTATATTGAACCTATAGAAGAATGGTTATTTCACCACCCAAAACATGGATGGATGAAAGGCTTGAGGTCTACCACAATGAGACATTGAGTACTGATAAATTCTGGGGAATTGGAAGTTACAGTTACACACAAATTGAGAGTTACAAATTTGAGTTTTGAAAGATTAAGCAGAGGAAGTGCAGGAGGCCAGCTGTACACCCTGAGGCTGGCTGGGAGGAGGCAGCATGCACTGGTGAGTCCAGGCATGCAGAGCGGTAGATTCCGGCCCAGAGGCCTCTGGCAGGAAGCTTCCAGTCTCCGCCTCTGGATCTGGAACAGCCTGGACCACAGTGCCCCCATCTCCAGGCAGTGCAGGAGGTCAGCTGTGCTCCCGGAGGCCAGCTAGAAAGAGGCAGCTTGAACTGGTGAGTCCAGCATTGACAACAAGACCAAGTAACACCAGTGAGAACTAGATGGCAAAAGGCAAACGTAGGAACATTACTAAGAGAAATCAAGGCAATATGGCAACATCTGAACCCAATTCTGCATTAGCAGCATGTTCTGGATACAGCAACAAATCAGAAAAACAAGATTTGGATTAAAAATCACTGGTCATGATGCTGTTACAGGAACACATGAAGGACATAAATAAATCTCTTAAAGAAATTCAGGGGAAAATGGATCAAAAGCTAGAAGCCCTTACAAGTGAAACAGAAAAATCATTGAAAGAAATTCAGGAGAATATGGATCAAAAGATAGATGACAATAAGGAGGAAATGCAAAAAATCACTTAAAGAAATAAAGGAGAAATTTGGTCAACAGTCTGAGGTCATGAAAGAGGAAACACAAAAATCTCTTAAAGAGTTACAGGAAATCATTTGAAATGTAAATAAAAAATAAATAGAATAAAAAAAACCTAAACAAACAGAAAAAGAGTTACAGGAAAACACAAACAAGCAAGTGAAGGAACTGAGCAAAACCATTCAGGATCTAAAAACAGAAGTAGAAACAACTAAGAAATCACAAAGGGAGACAACTTTAGAGATAGAAAACCTTGGGAAGAAATCAGGGGACATAGATGCAAATATCCACAACAGAATACAAGAGATAGAAGAAAGAATCTCAGATGCTGAAGATACCATAGAAACCATGGACTCAACAGTCAAAGAAAATGCAAAATGCATAAAGCTTGTAACCCAAAATATCCAGGAAATCCAGGACACAATGAGAAGACCATACCTAAGGATTATAGGCATAGGCGAGAGTGGAGATTTACAGCTCAAAGGGCCAGCAAATATCCTCAAAAAATTATGGACAAAACCTCCCTAATCTAAAGAGAGGAATGCCCATGAATATACAAGAAGCCTACAGAACTCCAAACAGACTGGACTGGATGAGAACAGAAATACCTCCTGTCACATAATAATCAAAACCCCAAATATACTAAACAAAGAAAGAATATTAAAGGCAGTAAGAGAAAAAGGCCAAGTAACATATAAAGGAAGACCTAACAGAGCTACACAACACTTCTCACCAGAGACTATGAAAGCTAGAAGATACTGGGCAGATCTCATGCAGAATCTAAGAGAACACAAATGCCAACCAAAGCTACTATCCCTAGCAAAACTCTCAATCACCATAGATGGAGAAACTAAGATATTCCATGACCAAACCAAGTTTACCCAATATCTTTCCACAACTCCAGCCCAACAAAGGATAATAGGAGGAAAACACGATTAAAAGGATGGAAACTTCACCCTGGAAAAAGCAAGATAGTAACCTTCTTTCATCAAACCCAAAAGAATGTAACCAATCAAATATAAAAATAGCTTCAAAAATGACAGAAAGTAATAATCACTATTCCTTAATATCACTTAACATCAATGGACTCAATTTCCCAATAAAAAGACATAGACTAACACACTGGAT
This sequence comes from Apodemus sylvaticus, assembly GCF_947179515.1. Taxonomy (NCBI): domain Eukaryota; kingdom Metazoa; phylum Chordata; class Mammalia; order Rodentia; family Muridae; genus Apodemus; species Apodemus sylvaticus. The sequence continues at coordinate 12,316,022 of NC_067479.1, forward strand.
ATGTAAATATGACGCTACATTTTGCTGTATACAGGAAACACACCTCAGTTCAAAGACAAACACTACCTTAGAGTAAAAGGCTGCAATTTTACAATCAAATGGTCTCAGGAAAAAGACAGAGTAGCCATTCTAATATGAGATAAAATTGACTTTCAACCTAAAGTCATCAAAAGAGACACTGAGGGACACTTATTGCTGGTCAAAGGAAAAATATACCAAGAAGAACTCTCAATCCTAAACATATATTTTCCAAATGCAAGGGCACCCTCATTCATAAAAGAAACTTTACTAAAGCTCAAAGAACACATTGCACCTAACACAATAATTGTGGGTGACTTCAGTACTGCAATTTCCTCAATAAAACAATCAAGAAAACAGGAACTGAATAGGAATACAGTAAAACTAATTGAAGCTTTGGACCAATTATATATATCCATTTCATATAACATTTCATCCTAAAGCAAATATATAACATTTCATCCTAAAGCAAAAGAATATACCTTTTTCTCAGCACCTCATGGTACCTTCTCCAGAATCGATCATATAAGTGGTCACCAGACACACCTCAAGAAATATAAGAAGATTGAAATTATCCCATGCCTCCTATCAGATCACTATGGAGTAAAAGTGGTCTTCAATAGCACAAAAAAAAAAAAACCAGAAAGCCCTCACACACATGGAAACTGAACAATACTCTACTCAATGATACCTTGGTCAAGGAAGAAATAAAGAAAGAAATCAAAGACTTTTTAGAATTTAAAGAAAATGAAGACACAACATACCTAAAGCAGTGCTAAGAGAAAATCTCATAACCTTGAATGCCTCCAAAAAGAAAATGAAGAGAGTGTACACTAGCAGCTTAATGACACAACTAAAAGCCCTGGAACAAAAAGAAGCTAATTCACCCAGGAGTAGTAGAAGGCAGGAAATCATCAAACTCATGGCTGAAATCAATCAAGTAGAAACAAAGAAAACCATACAAAGAATCATCAAAACCAGGAACTGGTCCTTTGAAAAAATCAACAAGATAGAGAATCCCTTAGCCAGATTGACCAGAGGGCACAAAGACAGTATCCAGATTAACAAAATTAGAAATGACAAGGGAGATATAACAACAGAAAATGAGGAAATTCAAAAAATTATCAGATCCTACTACAAAAGCCTATACTCAACACAACTGGAGAATCTGGAGGAAATGGACAGTTTCCTTGACAGATATCAAACACCAAAATTAAATCAGGATCAAATATATCATCTAAAAAGTCCCATAACCCCTAAAGAAATAAAAGGGGTCATAGAAAGTCTCCCAACCAAAAAAAAAAAAAAAAAAAAAAAAAAAAACACAGGACCAGATGACTTCAGTGTAGAATTCTATCAGACCATCAAAGAAGACCTAAAACCAAGACTCTTCAAATTATACCACAAAGTAGAAACAGAAGGAACACTCCCCAACTTGTTCTACAAAGCCACAATTACGCTGATACCAAAATTCTTGCCAACTGAATCGAAGAACACATCAAAACAATCATCCACCATAATCAAGTAGGCTTCAACCCAGAGATGCAGGGATGGTTCAATATAAGGAAATCCATCAATGCAATCCACTACATAAACAAACCCCAAACAAACCCATATGATTATTTCATTAGATGCTGAAAAAGTATTTGACAAAATTCAGCATCCTTTCATGCTAAAAGTCTTGGAAAGAACAGGAATTCAAGGCTCATCCTAAACATAGAGCAATTAGAGCAAACCAGTAGCCAACATCAAACTAAATGGAGAGAAACTTGAAGCAATCCCACTAAAATCAGGGACTAGAAAAGGTTGCCTTCTCTCTCCATATCTTTTCAATATAGTACTTGAAGTTCTAGCTAGAGCAATTAGACAACATATGGTAGTCAGAGGGATTCAAATTGGAAAGGAAGAAGTCAAACTATCACTATTTTCAGATGACATGATAGTCTACTTAAGTGACCCATAAAACTCCACCAGAGAACTCCTACAGCTGATAAACAACTTCACCAAAGTGGCAGGTTATAAAATCAACTCAAGCAAATCAGTTGCCTTCCTATACTCAAAGGATAAGCAGGCTGAGAAAGAAGTTAGGGAAATGATACCCTTCACAATAGCCACAAACAATATAAAGTATCTTGGTGTGACTCTAACCAAACAAATGAAAGATCTATACGACAACAACTTCAGGTCTCTGAAGAAGTAAATAAAAGAAGATCTCAAAAATTGTAAAAACCTTCCATGCTCGTGGATTGGCAGGATTAATACAGTTAAAATGGCCATCTTGCCAAAAGTGATCTACAGATTCAATGCAATCCCCATCAAAATCCCAACTCAGTTCTTCACAGAGTTAGAAAAAGCAATTCTCAAATTCATCTAGAATAACAAAAAACCAAGATAGCTAAAACTATTCTCAACAGTAAAATAACTTCTGGGGGAATCAGTATCCCAGACCTCAAGCAATACTACAGAGCAATAGTGTTAAAAACTCCATGACATTGGCACAGTGGCAGGCAAGTGGACCAATGGAATAGAATTGAAGACCCAGAAATGAATCCACACACCTATGGTCACTTGATCTTCGAGAAAGGAGCAGAAAACATCCAGTGGAAAAAAGATAGCCTTTTCAACAAATGGTGCTGGTTCAACTGGATGTCATCATGCAGAAGAATGCGAATTGATCCATTCTTATCTCCTTGTACTAAGCTCAACTCCAATTGGATCAAGGACCTCCATGGAAAACCAGCCACACTGAAACTAATAGAAAAGAAACTGGGGAAAACCCTTGAGGACATGGTCACAGGGAAAAAGTTCCTGAACAGAACACCAACTGCTTATGCTCTAAGATCAAGAACTGACAAATGGGACATCATAAAATTACAAAGTTTCTGTAAGGCAAAGGACACTGTCAAAAGGACAAAATGGCAACCAACAAATTGGGAAAAGTTCTTCTCCAACCGTACATCGGATAGAGGGCTAATATCCAATATATACAAAGAACTCAAGAAGTTAGACCCCAGGGAACCAAATAACCCTATTAAAAATGGGGTACAGATCTAAACAACAAATTTCCACCTCAAGAAATTCCGATGGCAGATTATCACCTTAAGAAATGCTGAACATCATTAGTCATTAGGGAAATGCAAATCTAAACAACCCTGAGATTTCACCTTACATCAGTCAGAATGGCTAAGATTAAAAACTCAGAAGACAGCAGGTGTTGGCAAGAATGTGGAGAAAGAGGAACACTCCTCCACTGCTGGTGGGATTGTAAGATGGTACAACCCCTATGGTAATCAGTCTGGCAGTTCCTCAGAAAACTGGACATGGCACTTCCGGAGGACCCTGCCATACCTCTCCTGGGCATATACCTAAAGGATTCCTCGGCATGCAATAAGGAAACATACTCCACTATGTTCATAGCAGCCTTTTTTATAATAGCCAGAAGCTGGAAAGATCCCAGATGTCCCTCAATGGAGGAATGGATACAGAAAATGTTGTATATTTACACAATGGAATACTACTCAGCAATTAAAAACAATGAAATTCATGTAATTTTTAGGCAAATGGTTGGATCTGTAAAAAATATCATCCTAAGTGAGGCAAACCAATCACAAAAGAATACACATTGAATGCAATCTCTGATATGTGGATATTAATTAGCCCAGAATCGCTGAATACCCAAGGCACAATTAGCACAACAAATAACTCCCATGAAGAAGTAAGTCAAGGGTCCTGATCCTGGAAAGGCTTGATCTGGCATTGTAGGGAAATATAAGGACAGAGAAAAAGGAGAGAGGTGATTGGAGAATGGGTGGAGAGATGAAGGCTTGTGGGACATATGGGGAGTGGGGAACTAGGAAATGAGAAATCTTCTGGAACGTAAACAAAGAATATAGAAAATAAAAAATAAATAAAAAAGGATTAAGCAGTGTCTCAAAGTAAAAATTATATGTAAATGTTGGGAAATTATTATAGTTAAAATGTGGGGTTCACAGTAAAATGAGTGGCAAAGGGAAAGAAAGAGGCAAATGTAGGGAGAACATACTACAAGTTTGTATGTAAATAACAAAGACAAATTCAAATTTAAAAATATCACATGAGAAAGGGTCATTAATGGCACAAGTTGAAGAAGCCTTCCTCTATTACACAAGATAATCACAACCATAATTTCTTATCTTCAATATATTATTCCCTCTACCTGTACCCACATGCTTCTTCCAGAAACTGTTCTAATCTTCTGAAAGCAGTGTTTATGCTTCTAATCTATCACTCCAAGTGATTCACCAATTTTGCTTTCTATAGATTCTCCATTACTATGCAAGTTTCACTATATTCGGAATGTTACATATCTTTGTTTTGTGTTTTGTGTGTTTATTTAGTTTTTCTTTTTTTGATAGTTGATTAACTGTAAGATGAATGTTAACTCTAGATTTCACTTTGCATAGAATTTGTGCTGTAATGGTTTTCACACAATTTTGATACTAATAAAAATATTATACAAAGAGATCAGAACCAAGGTACCATAAATTGTTGCTGATTAGTTTAAGTACTTCTTAGCTTATAATGATATACTGTCCTTGAGCAAATGCCAACTAACTTTGCATTTATTACATTACCATGGATGGTATTCCATAATTATAGTCAGGAAAGGTTCCCTTTCACAGTAACTGCCTCTTTCTCCCTACACTTTCCTGGTATGGTTATCTCATATAGGGTGAAGCCTCTTATGTAAGGATGTTTAGCACACTGTTCATTACAACATCACATACAGGTGACAAATAGTCTATAAATGTTTAACCCCCATGTATGGGTATGCAATTAAAAAGTTTGTGTGACCTCAGCCTTTAAATTCTGATTAAGAGTTGATAATAATGTAAGCAGTCCTGTTGTATAAAATTGACAAAGACTCTTAGACATTTCACCTTATTAGTAAAGGTTGGTTTAAATTAGGTCCTCATTCTGTTTTATCTTTAGCTATGTCTTTGACCATGTGACCATGAATGCTGTGTAAATCTTTTTAAATTGGAACAATCCAAATTCGTGAGTTTGTGTTGTTTGGACAATATAAGAGCCAAGTTCCTATGAACAGAGGATTTACTTCTACAATAAAAGATATGAACTGGGAAGATAATGTGTGGGCAGCTGCAGAAGGGAGGGCAGAAAGTAATGTCTCCCTGTCACCCAGTTTGATGTTGACCTAGCTGCCAGAGTGAGATGAATAAGTTAGCCACAGGACCTGCATAGCAAGCATAGGAAATATTCCTCTTCTGCTCACTTGGGAAGAAAATAAGTATTTCTTTCTATAGAACTTTGAAGTTTAAATTGCTACTATATATTTAATAATTCCAGTAATAATCTAATATAGGAATCCATGCTAAAACATTTTATGCAATTACAATAATAATAATGATAATAATAAAAGCAAAATAATTTCATTGGTTAGCAAAAGTTGCAAATGGTTATGTTTCTAATATTGTTCATGGTAAACAAATAAGATGGAACATGTATAGAGGAATATTTAATACATATGTGACTTTCCCTGAGGTTAAGATGTGAAAGAAAACATGCTATGACTATATAAAAGTGGATATTCTGGCAAAACATTGAAGGATCAGTTGAATTCTTTAATTGAATACCACAAGATACTAAAAAAAAAAAAAGGTTTCCAAGTGGAGTTAGTACTTGCTGGGTGAGAAAATTGTACTCTTTCTTACCCCAAGCCAGTAGAAAACTGCCTAATGATATACGACTTCGGATTGTAGGTCATAAAAACACAGAATGGTAAAGGTCTGTCAAGACCTTTAAAGAACTGAACCAGTGCCACCTAAATACTTTAGCTCTCTCAGTAGATCTCCTAGGAAGCTTTATATCACACCACACAGAGCCTGGTCTCAAAATAGCTTGAAATAAGTCCAGAGAGGAAAGCATAGCATGAAAGCAATTATGAGTGTAGATTCTGTTATATACCTGACATTATAATCAGTGGGTTATAAAGCTCACAATGGTTTTCAGAAAATACTAATAGACCACAGTTGCTAAAGCCTAATGGATGTGCTGTGTCTTCTTTAATTCCTAGAATAAAATCAGACATTTGAAAACCCAATGTAAATTAGGCTTGGAAAGTCTGCAACATTTTCTATTGCTTTGTATGTGGGTTTGTAAGGAGTTTAGAGGACTAACATGATATCAAATGTTGAATTTACAGGAAATAAATCCAAGCCGAGTTAGTCGTCCTTTCAAGAAGAGAATAAAATCTTTCAGGTGTGATTTCTTTTCCCATATTAGGCAACTCAAACACTAGACCAGCAATATGTCGAAAAGGCAGACAGACTTCTTGTACTTTACCTTACATTCATCTTTTCTGTGTATAATGAATCTATCAAGCATGTGATGCACATTTTCTTACCAGTTTGTCCTTTGAGGTCTGTATAAACTGTGTTTGTGTTTCCTAATTCTGTGTATGAATTCTGAACCTGTAAGAGTTGATGTCTCTTGAGCGTAATTCTCAGTTTTGAGATTTGAAAAGTGATTTGATTCAAATTAACTTTGCTGGCTATGGCAGGTATCTTAGTGCCATGACCATGACAACTTTTTTCCTTATTGATTATTTTATTTGTTTACATTTCAAATGTTGTCCCCCTTCCTGATTTCCCCTCTCAAGTCCCCATCCCATCGCCTCTCCACACTGCCACTATGAGTGTGCCCCTCCACCAACCACCACCCACTTCCACCTTGGGATTGCTTAGAGTTTGAGAAATCTACCCAGTTGTCATCTTGGTGGAAAGTATGGCAATATGCAGGTAGTCATGGTGCTGCAGAGGCAGATCAGAGTCCTACATCTATATTAACAAGAAGTAGGAAACAAGAAAGACACTAGGTATAGCTTGAGCATGTGAAATCCCAAAGTACATACTCAGTGATACACTTCCTTCATCAAGTCCATACCAACTTTAACAAAGGCATGGCTTTTAATCCAAGTCAAGTGTTGCCACTGCTGCCACCTAATGACCAAGTATTTAAATATATGAGCTTGTCTGAACTATTCCTCTTCAAAGGAAAACATCCTCCTCCATGGCCCTCATAAGGTCATTGCAAAAATACATTTAGCACTTTTTACAACATCTCCACAGTCTATAACATGTCAACCCTGTTTAAAAGCCCAAAGTTCAGAGACTCTGCTGAGACTCATGAAAATTTCTTAAGTATAACCCACTGTAGAATAAAAGTCCAAAAGGAGATCATGTACTTCCAACATACAATGGCATTGAATATATACCAATTTCTGTCTTAATTCTGTATGCTGTCAAGAGAAGTCAGGTTCAGAAGTTTAGTCTAATGTCAACATGGTGAGGAGCATGGCAGCATGCAGGCAGGCATGGGCCTTGAGAGGAGGTTGAGAATTCCACAACCAGAAGCAAAGGAAGGAAAAAGAGAGAAAGACCTTAGTCCTGGCTTCAGCATTTTATATACCAATCGCATACTTCCTCCAACACAGCCAGAGCTACTCCAACAAGGCCACACCTTCTGATCCTTGTCAAGTTGTGCAATCAATAGTATTATAGACTTTGATCTCTATGATCTACAAAAGTGGCCAGCATGACAATACACCTCTAAAGTACATTAGTAGAATATATACATATGTAAACACATGTATATGTATATATACACACACATACATATATGTATATATGTGTGTATACATATTTACATATATATGTATATGTATACATATATATATTTGTGTGTGTGTGTGTGTGTAACAATAGTGAATTTTTTAAAAACCACCAATTTAAGAACTGGGGGTTGACATGAAAAACATATTTGGACGGAAAAAATTGAAAGAAAGTAGTTATCCAAAGGTATTTTAATGAAACTATAAAAAGTAAAAACAATATATATTAAACATACTAAAATAATTTGAGAAAATCAGAGCAGGTTTGGAAGCACATCTTATTGGTTAATAGTACTGGCTGCTCTTCCAGAGAACTTGGGTTCAGTTCCCTGCACCTATATAGTAAGCTTACAACAATTTCTAGCTCTAGTTTCAGGTTTGGGTGCTCTTTCATGCTTCTGTGGGTAACAGACATGGACAAGGAACACTCATAAAATCAGTGAACACACACACACGCACACACACAAACAGAAATGACAACAAAATAATATGAAAGAAAATTAAAAACTACTTGAATGAATGAAAATGAAACTGCAATATCTCAGAATTCTACAGAAATAGCAAAGACTATTCTAAGAAGGAATTTGTATAAAAGCATGCAATATTAAATATCAGAGATATACTATGTAAATAATTTATGTGCCTCCACTATCTTATACAAAAGAACCAAACAAACCTAAAATCAGTAAGCAAAGTAATTCTTATGTCAGATATAAATGAAGTAAAACCAAACTCAAAATACAGACTGCCAATGAAGAAAAATAAAATAAAACAAAAGAGTAACAAAACAAAACAAACAAATAAAACCTCAAATGTTAGATAAGCCATATTCAAAATCTGTCATCTAAAACAAAAAAACAAACTGCAAAACAAAAAAAAAACAACTAATAAATTAAAGATGTCTACTGATTTGCTATGTATTCAACAGAGGATAACCATAGGAACAGAGGAAATACTAATTCTAGAGGACCATAAAGAGATATTTAACAGTTCTGTATTCTAGGCTCTGTGATATGGTAATGGTTCATAGTGGCTTGACTCTCAGCTTTGTTAGCTCCAGTGTAGAAAGTAAAGACAGAGTTCCTCAAGATGTAAGTTGCATTTGAACCTCTGTAATGGTTCAATGGAGGCATCAATACATACATACACTCATACATACATGTACACATACATATATACATACATATATACATATATATGCCAATAAACATAAGATAATTATTTTAAGTTGGTATTTATTTTAAAATGTGTGTTCAAAAAAAGTGAAAATAATGAGAATAATTGTAGATGTATATAACTTACCAAATATGAAACAAGCAATTAATATATCATTAAACAATACTATGAACAAAAAAGCACCTGAGTCTCCACATAATTCAAAGTTGATGAACAAAAATATTCACTCATAAGTTCTACCAGAATTTCTACCAAGAAAATAACAGCACACATTAAACCATTTAACATGTTTATCATAAGTTACCTTTTATGAAAGTAAGATAAAGATTAAATAGTAACAAATTTTATAGAAAATGTATTCCCATATATTTTAAGAAGATTAGTTACCATGATCAAGATAGTTGCTTTAGACTTGCAAGTTTGGAGGGATAACAAAAATATTTTAAGGGTAATTTGATTCAAAGTTAGAATCAAGGACAAAAAAAATCACTTAATTACTTAAATATATTGATAAGAAAATCTTTGAAAAATGTTCATCATCCCTTCATGATGAAAACTCTATAAACCAAGAATTAGACTTAATACAGTCTAAAGATTCAAGTAAACTAAAGATTCACAAAACTTCAAGTAATATTTTCAGAATTGAAAGCATGAAAGCATTACTTCAAAAATCAAGAGTTAAATGTGGATACAATCTCTACATTGTTATCAGTTATCTGATCAGCTGTATAAAATAATAAAATCATTTATTAAATTTTAAGAAAATATATAAAATTGGATATCAACATGCAAAACAACAAAGTCTCATAATACATGATTTCTCCTTCATGTGGAATCTAGATATTTAGCTTTTTTTAATTGGATATTTTATTTGTTTACATTTGAAATGTTATCCCCTTTCCTGATTCTCCACCCCACCAGAAAACACCTATCCTATCCCCCTTCCTCCTTCTATGAGAGTGTGTTTACCCACCCACCCACCCATTTCTGCCTCTCTGCCCTAGAATTCCCCTAAACTGGGGAATCAAGCCTTCACAGGACCAAGGGCCTCTTTTCCCACTAGTGCCTGATGCTACATATACTGCTGGAGTCGAGGGTCAATTCATGTGTACTCCTTGGTTGGTGGTTTAGACTCTCTGAGCTCTGGCTCACTGATACTGTAGTTTTTCCTATACAGTTGCAAACCCCTTCAGCTCCTACAGTACTTTCTTTAACTCCTCCAATGGAAATCCCTTGATCAGTTGAATGATTGGTTGTCAGCATTCAACGCTGTATATGACAGGCTCTGGCAGAGCCTCTCAAAGACAATTATATTAGGCTCTTGTCAGTATGCATTTTTTGACATCCATATAGTCTCTGTGTTTGGTGACTGTTTACGGAATGAATTCCCAGATGAGGCAGTCTCTGAATGGCCTTTCCTTCAGTCTCTGCTGGACACTTTGTCTCTGTATTTGTTTCCATGAGTATTTTGCTACCCGTTCTAAGAAGGACCAAAGCACCTACACTTTGCTCTTTCCTCTTGAGTTTCATGTGGTCTGTGAACTGTATCTTGGGTATTTCACACTTTTGGAATTATATCCACTTATCAGTGAGAGCATACCATGTGTGCTCTATTGTGACTTGGTTACCTCACTCATACAATGGGTGTTCTTTTATGATTGGGTTACTTCATTAAGGATGATGTTTTCTAGTTCCATCTATTTGCCTAAGAATTTCATGTATTCATCATTTTTAATAGCTGAGTAGTATTCCATTGTGTAAATGTACCATATTTTCTGTACCCATTCTTCTGTTGAAAGACATCTAGATTCTTTATAGCTACTGGTTATTATAAATAACTCTGCTATGAACATAATGGAGGATGTGTCCTTGTTATATTTTGGAGCATCTTTTGGGTATATGCCCATGAGTGGTATATCTGGCTCTTCAGGTAGTACTATGTCCAGTTTTCTGAGGAACAACCAGACTGATTTCCAGAGTAGTTGTCCCAGCCTGTAATCCCACCAACAATGGAGGAGTGTTCTTCTTTCTCCTCATCCTCTCTAGCATCTGCTGTCACCTGAGTTTTTGATCTTAGCCATTCTAATTGGTGTGATGTTGAATCTCAAGGTTGTTTTGATTTGCATTTCCCTGATAACAAAGGATGTTAAATATTTCATCAGGTGCTTCTTGAAAATTTAAATTTCCTCAGTTGAGAATTCTTTGTTTAGCTCTGTACCCCATTTTTTAGAAAAGTGACCACTTGAAATAGGATGAAGACCATTGAAATTGTGGAGAATGAAATGATGCCAATTATGTTTTAACATAATGTATACATCACATTCATATAAGAAATTTCATAATGCAGTCCATTATTTTACAATTAAAATCCACCACAATGAATTTATAAATGCGAATATGCTAATGTATGTGCTACTCAAGAATTGTAAGCATTAAGGAAGATACAATGAGTATGAAATACAAAAAACAGTCAAAATGATAAATAAAGGAATGTGCATAATATCACAATTACTAGAGAGTGTATAGAAGAGAACGTACCTCAGAGTAAAAGAATAAAATAAGGGAATAGTAGCCTACATTTTTCTTTCCTAGTAGGAGAGTTTGAAAAATAATAATGTAGGTGGGAGAAGGCTTTACTTCTTACAAAATGGGAGTGCTTGCTATTTCCAAAATAGAATGTGTTGCTTTTTTGTGTTAGCTTCAATATATCAAAATCCTGTGATTTTATGAAGGTCATACAATATGTACACAGCTTCCTAGAATTTCTTACCTCAATAGTAATACCTATTTTAAAAACATTGAGAAGTGCTTATTCAAGAGACAGTGTGAATGTCTCAGTCTTACACTAATTGTACTGGTTAATATTTTTGTGATCACATATTATTTTTTATTTTTAAACTAAGAGAGAGCTCAGGACTCTGCACACAGCTGGAAAGAACTGCTGCTCCTTTGTGGTTAGTAAGTACAATGTTTTGTTCTGGTTGAAGTTTAATTATGTTTCTTTACACTTGGTTGCAACTTAAATAATCTAAAGGTACTGACTTCAGCTCCACTGAATAGAAATGAAACATGCCTTTAGATGTAAAATCCCAAGTTCATCCTTTGCTCATTTCTTTCTTTGACTACAGTATTGATTTTAAGTCACAATTTCCCACCCATTATAAACAATCCTGGTCAGTTTAATTTTGTATCTTGGTACTTTTTAAAAAATAATTTAATCAGTTCCATTTTCTTTGATTTCTTTTCAAATACTCTATACCCACATGATATGACATACAAGATATGATATATTGCTCACAAATGGTAGATATTAGCATGTTGTAAGGCCTCTGTGTTAAAAAGGGACAATTAGTTTGAACCTCTGCGAATAGAGTTCTTTCTCTCAGCTCATCAGCAAAAAAATAAATAAATAAATAAATTAAAAAAAAATAAAAAGATTTACTTACCCAGTTTTGTAATATTCTCATTTTCATGGAACATAAGCAAGCAATACATAATAATCAGAATAAATGAGTTATATTATTCATATTTCATATGGTTATAATCTTTGGGAAAAATAAAGGTTTATGGAGTAATGATGATTGAAGTAATGATAATAGCCAGCATACAGAAAAAGTGGTGTTGGCCTTCGGGTGTCTGCTTTGGGATCTGAAGAGCCTGGGCCACAGCACTCGGTCCCAAGAAAGTGCAAGAGGCCTGGTGTGCACCCAGAGGCAGACTGGGAGGGCACAGCCAGCATGCTCCAGTGGGTCGGCACCACAGAGCCTAGGTTCCAGTCCTGAGGCCTCTGTTGGGAGCCTTCAGATCTCCACTTTAGGATCCAGAACAGCCTGGGCTACAACAACACATCTCCAGGCCCTGCAAGATGCCGGAGGGGCACACAGGAGGCCAGCTGGGAGGAGTCAGTGTGCTCTGGTGTGTCTAGCAGGCCCAAGGTGGGAGCCTTCAGGTGTCTGCTCACAGCACCCTGTCTCCAGGCAGTGCAGGAGGTCAGCTGTGCACCAGAGGCCAGCTAGGAAGAGACAGTTTGCACTGGTGAATCTGGCATTGACAACAAGACCAACTAACACCAGTGAGAACTAGATGGCAAAAGGCAAATGCAGGAACATCACCAACAGAAATCAAGGCAATATGGCAGCATCTGAACCCAATTCTCATTTAACAGCATGTCCTGGATACCACATCACACCAGAAAAAACAAGATTTGGATTTAAAATCACTGGTCATGATGCTGGTACAGGAACACATGAAGGACATACTTAAAGAAATTCAGGAGAAAATGGATCAAAAGTTAGAAGCCCTTACAAGGGAAACACAAAAATCATTGAAAGAAATTCAGGAGAATACAAAAGCCAATAAAGAGGAAAATCAAAAATCACTTAAAGAAATACAGGAGAACTTTGGTCAACAGGGTGAGGTCATGAAAGAGGAAACACAAAAATCTCTTAAAGAATTACAGGAAAACACAAACAAGCAAGTGAAGGAGCTAAGCAAAACCATCCAGGATCTAAAATCAGAAGTAGAAACAACTAAGAAAACTCAAAGGGAGGAAACTTTGGAGATAGAAAACCTTGGGAAGAAATCAGGGGACATAGATGCAAATATCAACAACAGAATACAAGAGATAGAAGAAAGAATCTCAGTTGCTGAAGATACCATAGAAACCATGGACTCAACAGTTAAAGAAAATGCAAAATGCAAAAAGCTTGTAACCCGAAACATCCAGAAAATCCAGGACACAGTGAGAAGACTGAATCTAAGGATTATAGGCATAGATGAGAGTGAAGATTTACAACTTAAAGGGCCAGTAAATATCTTCTATAAAATGATGCCCATGAATACACTAGAAGCCTACAGAACTCCAAACAGACCGGACCAGAACAGAAATACCTCCTGTCACATAATAATCAAAACCCCAAATGTACTTAATAAATAAAGAATATTAAAGGCAGTAAGAGAAAAAGGCCAAGTAATATATAAAGAAAGATCTATCAGAATCACACCAGACTTCTCACCTGAGACTGTGAAAGCTAGAAGATCCTGGGCAGATCTCATGCAGACTCTAAGAGAAAACAAATGCCAGCCAATACTACTATACCCAGCAAAACTCTCAATCACCATAGATGGAGAAACGAAGATATTCCATGACAAAACCAAGTTTACCCAATATCTATCCAGAAACCCAGCCCAACAAAGGATAATAGGAAAACACCAATACAAGGAGGGAAACTTCACCCTGGAAAAAGCAAAATAGTAACCCTCTTTCATCAAACCCAAAAGAAGTTAACCAATCAAATTTAAAAAATAACATCGAAAATGATAGTAAGTAATAATCACTATTCCTTAATATCTCTTAACATCAATGGGTTCAATGCCCCAATAAAAAGACATAGACTAACACACTGGATATGTAAACAGGACACTACATTTTGCTGAATACAGGAAACACAACTCAGTGTCAAAGAAAAACTCTACCTAAGAGTAAAAGGCCGAAAGACAATTTTACAAGCAAATGGTCTCAGGAAACAAGCTGAAGCAGCCATTCTAATATCAGATAAAATTGACTTTCAACCCAAAGTCATCAAAAGAGACTCTGAGGGAGACTTCTTGCTGGTCAAAGGAAAAATACAACAAGAAGAACTCTCAATCCTGAAAATCTATTCTCCAAATGCAAGGGCACCATCATTCATAAAAGAAACTTTATTAAAGCTCAAAGCACACATTGCGCCTAACAAAATAATTGTGGGTTACTTCAAAATTACACTTTCCTCAATGGACCCATCGGGAAAACAGAAACTGAACAGGGACACAGTGAAACTAACTGAAACTTTGGTACAATTAGATTTAACAGATAAATATAGAACATTTTATCCTAAAGCAAAAGAATATACCTTTTTCTCAGCATCTCATGGTACCTTCTCCAAAATCGACCATATAATTGGTCACAAGACAGACCTCAACAAATAAAAGAAGATCGAACTAATCCCATGCCTCCTATCAGATCACTATGGAGTAAAAGTGGTCTTCAATAGCAACAAAAACAACAGAAAACCCACATACACGTGGAAACTGAACAGTATTCTACTCAATGATAACTTGGTCAAGGGAGAAATAAAGAAAAAATTAAGGACTTTATAGAACACAATGAAAATGAAGACACAACATACCCAAATCTATGGTACACAATGTAAGAAGTGCTAAGAGGAAAACTCATAGCCCTGAGTGCCTCCAAAAAGAAAATGGAGAGAGCATACACTAACAGCTTAATGACACACCTGAAAGCCCTGGAACAAAAAGAAGCTATTTCACCAAGGAGGAGTAGAAGGCAGGAAATCATCAAACTCAGGGCTGAAATCAATCAAGTAGAAACAGAGAACCATACAAAGAATCAACAAAACCAGGAGCTGGTTCTTTGAGAAAATCAACAAGATAGATAAAACCTTAGCCAGACTAACCAAAGGGCACAGAGACAGTATACAGATTAACAAACCTAGAAATGAAAAGGGAGATATAACAACAGAAACTAAGGAAATTCAAAAAATCATTAGATCCTACTACAAATGCCAATACTCAACAAAACTGGAGAATCTGGAGGAAATGGACAGTTTCCTAGACATATATCCGACACCAAAACTAAATCAGGATCAAACAGATCATCTAAACAGTCCCATCACACCTAAAGAAATAAAAAGGGTCATAGAAAGTCTCCCAACCAAAAAAAATCACAGGACTAGATGGCTTCAGTGCAGAATTCTATCAGACCTTCATAGAAGACCTAACACCAATACTCTTCAAACTATTCCACAAAATAGAAACAGAAGGAACTCTACCCAACTACTTCTATGAAGCCACAATTAAGCTGATACCAAAACCACACAAAGATCCAACAAAGAAAGAGAACTTCAGGCCAATTTCCCTCATGAATATTGATGCAAAAATACTTAATAAAATTCTTGCCAACCGAATCTAAGAACACATCAAAATGATCATCCACCATGATCAAGTAGGCTTCATTCCAGGGATGCAGGGATGGTTCAATATAAGGAAATCCATTAATGCTATCCACTACATAAACAAACTCAAAGAAAAAAACCATATGATCATCTCATTAGATGCAGAAAAGGCAGTTGAGAAAATTCAGCATCCTTTCATGCCAAAAGTCTTGGAAAGAACAGGAATTCAAGGCCCATTCCTAAACATCCTTAATGCAATATACAGCAAACCTGTAGCCAACATCAAACTAAACTGAGAGAAACTTGAAGCAATCCCACTAAAATCAGGGACTAGACAAAGCTGTCCTCTCTCTCCATATCTTTTCAATATAGTACTTGAAGTTCTAGCTAGAACAATTAGACAACATAAGGAGGACAAAGGGATACAAATTGGAAAGGAAGAAGTCAAATTATCACTATTTGCAGATGACATGATAGTCTACTTAAGTGACCCAAAAACCTCCACCAGAGAACTCCTACAGCTGATGAACAACTTCAGCAAATTGGCTGGTTATAAAATCAACTCAAGCAAATCAGTTGCCTTCTTATACTCAAAGGATAATCAGGCTGAGAAAGAAGTTAGAGAAATGACACCCTTCACAATAGCCACAAACAATATAAAGTATCTTGGTGTGACTCTAACCAAACAAGTGAAAGATTTGTATGTCAAGAACTTCAGGTCGCTGAAGAAGGAAATCAAAGAAGACCTCAGAAAATGGAAAAATCTGCCATGCTCATGGATTGGCAGGATTAATATAGTTAAAATGGCCATCTTGCCTAAAGTTATCTACAGATTCAACACAATCCCCATCAAAATCTGAACTCAGTTCTTCACAGAGTTAGAAAAAGCAATTCCCAAATTCATCTGGAATAACAAAAAACCCAGTATAGCTAAAACTATTCTCAACAACAAAAGAAATTCTGGGGGAATCAGTATCCCTGACTTCAAGCAACACTACATAGTAATAGTGTTAAAAACTGCATGGTATTGGCACAGTGACAGACTAGTGGACCAATGGAATAGAATTGAAGATCCAGAAATGAATCCACACACCTATGGTCACTTTATCCTCGACAAAGGAGCCAAAAACATCCAGTGGATAAAAGATAGCCTTTTCAACAAATGGTGCTGGTCCAATTGGAGGTCAGCATGCAGAAAAATGCGAATTGATCCATTCTTATCTCCAGGTACTAACTTCACTCCAAGTGGATCAAGGACCTCCATGTAAACCAGACACACTGAAACTAATAGAAAAGAAACTGGGGGAGACCTTTGAGGACATGGGCACAGAGGAAAAGATCCTGAACAGAACACCAATAGCTTATGCTCTAAGATTAAGAATTGACAAAGGGGATCTCATAAAATTACAAATTTTCTGTAAGGCAAAGGACAATGATACAAGGACAAAATGTCATCCATCAAATTGGAAAAGGATATTCACCAACCCTCCATCTGATGGAGAGCTAATATCCAATATATACATAGCACTCAAGAAATTAGACCCCAGGGAACCAAATAACCCTATTAAAAATGGGGTACAGATCTAAACAAAGAATTTTCACCTGAAGAAATTTGGACGGCTGAGAGGCACCTTAAGAAGTGCTTAACATCATTAGTCATTAGGGAAATGCAAATCAAAACAACCCTGAGATTTTACCTTACATCAGTCAGAATGGCTAAGGTCAAAAACTCAGAAGACAGCAGGTGTTGACAAGGATGTGGTGAAAGAGGAACACTCCTCCACTGCTGGTTGGGCTCTAAGATGGTACAACCACTTTGGAAATCATTCTGGTGGTTCCTCAGAAAACTGGACATGACACTTCCGGAGGACCCTGAAATTCCTCTCCTGGCCATATACCCAAAGGATTCCCAGGAATGCAATAAAGACACATGCTCCATTATGTTTATAGCAGCCTTATTTATAATAGCCAGAAGTTGGAAAGTACCCAGATGTCCCTCAAAGGAGGAATGGATACAGAAAATGTGGTATATTTACTCAATGGAATACTACTCAGCAATTAGAAACAATGAATTCACAAAATTCTTAGGCAAATGGTTTGATCTGGAAAATATCATCCTAAATGAGGTAACCCAATCACAAAAGTATACACATGGAATGCAATCTCTGATAAGTGGATATTAATTAGCCCAGAAGCTCTGAATACACAAGGCACAAATCATATAACTAATGACTCCCATGAAGAAGTATGGAGAGGGTCCTGATGCTGGAAAGGATTGCTCTAGCATTGGAGGGGAATATAAGGACAGAGAAAAAGGAGGGAGGTGATTGGAGAATGGAAGGAGAGAAGAAGGTTTATGGGACATATGGAGAAGGGGGATCTGGGAAAGGGGAAATCATTTGGAATGTAAACAAAGAATATAGAAAATAAAAATATTAAAAAATTGGTGTTATATTGTAAAGTAGGCACTCCTTAATAAAAATTACATTAAAGGAAAGATTTGACCATTATGTAAAAGACATAATCAGTGCTTAAACTTAATGGTATTATGAGCATGTGACTGGAAATCTTGGGACTTTTTCCTCTTAGTGTAAAACTCTGACAAAAACAATTTAAGAAATAAAGAACTACTTTAGCTCACAGTTCAAGATACAATCCATTTGTCTTCAAGTCAGCGCAAAAAAAATCATGAAGCAGCTGATTACTTTATGTTAGAAGATTATAATGAAGTCAGGCAATCTAGTTAATCCTCATTTTGCTCTCTCCATCTTACACAGACCAAGAGCCTCTGCTAGAGAGTAGTCCCACTAAGTCTTTCCACATTAATTAGGTTAATCAAGAGAGCACCATGAACGAATAACCAGAGAATCTCCTTTCATTCAATCCTTGATGCTGTCAAGTTGATAATTAGCAGGTCTTATACCTGCAGTCTTCAAATCAACCCTGCAAAAATCACAGACATGCACATACACACACACACAGACACACAGACACACACACAGGCACACACTCTCACACACACACATACATACACACACAGACACATGCTCATACACACAGGTACATGCTCACACACACACAGGCACATGCTCACACACATACATACACACACATACACATACAGGCACACACTCTCACACACACACTCTCTCTCTCTCTCTCTCTCTCTCTCTCTCTCTCTCTCTCTCTCTCACACACACACACACACACACACAAATGTGCATGCATGAGCACAAATGAGCATGTACTCATAAACACATGGAAAATTCCAGTTCTATAAATCAGGAGCATCTGAACACCTAAAGTAGAAAGGGATTGGTCAGAGGGGCAATTGATGTTCTCATTGAAGAAAATATGAACTGCCATTCAATTTTGTCAGGAGTAGTGCATTTTGGCTTATTTGAAAATAGAATGTGTGGGCACATATGTATATGCATATAAAATCTTGCTACATATTGGTAATATGGAAAAAGGATAACAGAAAACAGGAACAAAGTTCTTTCAGGTGAAAGAATATTCTTTCATAATATGGTGGCTGTGATCCTTATGCAGAGTATGGAGGGGAGGAATGAAATGGAGATTAGATTTCTGTTTGTGTGAAAGATAAATGGATTAGTGTAAGGTTATATATTATATATAAACATAGCATGGAAATAGCCTTAAAGATTTGGTTTGTTGATACTTAATTTTTACTTCAACAAATGAAGATAACAGTAGTCATTATTTGAAAGTAGTATATTAATATGTTAGAGAAATATGTCAAGCTTTCAGTTTTACACATTGATATTTGTAAGATATCTATATATTATGCTATTGCCTATTATGTCTGCTGAAATCCTTAACTGGGGAAAGAAAGGATCTTACATTTGGTGAACTGAGTGCCATTTGTGGAATTTCACAGGTGGTAGGAAAATATTTGCTGTCACAAATTATCATCCTATCTCTATTTCAGTGTCATAACACCAGTAAGTCTACACATACACACACACACACACACACACACACACACACCCACACGGACACAAAATGAATAAATTAATTTATACTTTAAAAAATGAACTATTACAGATGTATGAGTAAATGTGGAAGTTCTTTACCCATTCATAACCCCCGTGGATTTAAACAACCCAAGACCATTAGGAGACATGGATATTTACACTGCAATTCATAACAGTAGCAAAATTGCAGTTATGAAATAGTAATTCAAATAATGTTATTGGAAATCATGACAGCATGAGTACCTATATGAGCATGTTGCAGCACTAGGAATGTTGAGAAGCCCTGGACTAGATTTTAGTCACTGATTCTAGTTAGAGATAAAACCTGTGAATATAAGAAGATACTAATATAAGTGATAATTATTGGGTCAAATTAGATCATCAAATGTATGTGACTAGACTAGAGGAAATGGAAGGACTGTGTCTCAGTCAGTCTGTAATTAGGAGGTCAGGATGAAAAGAAGAGAACATCAAAGTTAGTATAAAGGAAAAGTTCTTGTCTAAGAGATGATCAAACTAGGGGGGTGGAGAGAAGCACTTACCCTGATGGGGTGAATAACTTGTAGAAACCAGTGTTAAGTGCCTGCCAATGTTGCTGACAATCAAAAGATTTGAAGTTCACTAAGAGAAGCTTTTAAAGACTGATGTCACAAGAGTCTTCAATTACTTTTATGTTTGAACATGGTCTTTAAAGACTAATAAAAAGTTTAAAATTTGTAGAAAATATTTTTAAATAACACAACTGATAACTACCTGAATCTGAATATAGAGGTAGTGTAGAAACTGTATATTATAGGTTGTTTTAGCCTGCTACAGTCACTTTTAAAAAATATTTGGCATTTCTTTAAATTAAAATTATACTTATTATATAATCCATTAATTTTTCCATAAGTATACTCAGTAAAAAAATATTCACATAAATTTTATATGCGAAGTCCTAGTATTATTGTTAATACTTTGTCATTATTATTATTATTATTATTAATTTTGAAAGTACAAAAAACCCAAATGTGCATGAAATGATAATAGTAAATACAGTATGAAATGCATATTTAGTTCTTTTTTTGCCTAAATGTGCACAGCTCTGGAACTATGCA
Source organism: Apodemus sylvaticus (assembly GCF_947179515.1). NCBI lineage: Eukaryota > Metazoa > Chordata > Mammalia > Rodentia > Muridae > Apodemus > Apodemus sylvaticus. The sequence goes on from NC_067479.1 coordinate 12,336,933, forward strand.
TTTCAGCACCAGAAAACCAGCAGGGGCTATATCCAAAAACAAGATTGAGTTTCCCTCACACCAACTATCACCACTACTACTTCCTCTGTAATGAGTGAGTCTTGGAGTTTTCATACTCCATCTGCACAGGTTTTTTTTCTGTCTTCATTTTGTGTGAGAGATGTACAGACGATAATAGCTGCTGTACGTTCCTGATTGCAGTAACCCAGACATGCCTAGAAAGCAGCAGTTCTCCAGTCCTTTATAAAATCTGCCACTATAATCACTCCCCCTCCCTTTCAAAGTCCATAGCCTTGATTCCTGGGGTTAATATAGGTCGTCTGAGGACTCTATCTCTTTATTTAGTTATGATTTACTTTGATATAACATACAAATAGTTTATTTTTAAATATAAATGAAATATTCTTGTATCTAAAATCTTTAAGAACAGAATTAGATAACTTTATGAATAGAAATGTACAGTGTGTTCACCATAAAATTTTAGTTGAATAGATTGGTGATAGAAGTTGTTCAGATCTTGATTTGTACAAAGCTCTCCAAATGCAGGAGGGTTTCCAGTAAAGCAAGAACTTAACATTTTCCTTCAGGTCCACAATTATGCCTGGGGACAGATCTGGTGCTCCAGCTTCCCCCCCCCCTTACTTACCCAGAGACAGCTTGACTCCAAGGAGGTCCATCATAACCAGACTTATCAGAAATGCAGGGACAAAAATTGTAGCAGAGACTGAAGGAAAGACCATCCAGAAATCATCCAAACCTGGGATCCATCCCATTTGCAGACACCAAACCCTGACACTATTGCTAATGCCAAGAAGAGCTTGCACATAAGAGCCTGGTGTGACTGTTCTCTGAGAGGTGCTGCCAGCCCACGGATTGAGATAGATGCAGATACTTGCATCCAACCATGGGACTGAGCATAGGGACCACAATACAAGAGTTAGGGGAAGGACTAAAGGATGGGACAGGGATTGTGACTCTGTGGAGCAACAATATCAACTAACTCAACCCAGGGAATAAACTCCCAACCAAAAGTATACATGGGTGGGTTTAAGGCTCCTACTACATAGGTGGCAGTGGATTACTTGGTCTGGCATCAATGAGAGAAGAGGCACTTTGTCCTCTAAAGGCTTGTTGCTCCAGCAAAAGGGGATGTGAGAAGTGAGAGGAAGAGAGAATAGTGGGGGCCACCCTCCTAGGGGAGCAAGGAATAAGGGAGCAAGGAATAGGGTAGGGGTTGTGGAGGTGACACTGGGACATGTGAAATGTAAATAAATAAAATAATTAATAATAAAATAAAGTACTGGTGAAAATGAAGTCAGGAAACTGAGAGGACAGATGGGGCACCAATAGGCTACGTCTACTCACTTGCTTCTCTCCCATATATCAGACCCCTCTTCATTAGAATAGGAAGATTTTTGCTAGATTTGAACAGATTACAAATTAAAAATACCCTCAAGTTAAAAAAATACTTATAGTCAGACTGTTAATCTCAGCATGATGACCAATTGCATATCTTTAATATACTACCTGTCTTTGCAAATAGACATTTCTCTGACCAGGACTGGGAGTAGGCCATGTAAAAGGGAATGCTTTAATTAATCAAGAGGAATTTGATACTATGACCATTACCAAAATAACTGTCTTAGGGTTTTCTGTTCTGAAGACACCATGACCAAGACAACTCTTATACTGGGACAACATTTAATTGAGGGTAGCCTACAAGTTCAGAGGTTCAGTCCATTATCATCAAGGTGTGAGCATGGCAGCCATTGTGGTAGAGGAGCTGAGAATTCTACACATTTATCCAAAGACAGGCAGAAGAACTTTCTTCCAGGAAGTTAGTAGGAGGATCTCACAAAGCCCATCCCTCACAGTGACCCACTTCCTCCAACAAAGCCACACTTCCTATTAGTGCCACTCCCTGGGCCAAGCATATTCAAACCACCACAGTAAAAATTGTTTGTTTTTTTTTCTTCCCCAAGGCTAACCCCTGCATTGATCTAGAACCCTCCTAGGAAGGGCATGGAACCTTCTGAGCAGTTGGTTGTTTTGCTAAGCAGTGACGATGCCTAGATTCTTTAGACTTTTCTTTTTTTACACAAATAAATGTGTGTGTGTGTGTGTGTGTGTGTGAGAGAGAGAGAGAGAGAGAGAGAGAGAGAGAGAGAGAGAGAGAGAGAGAGAGAGAGAGAGTTCACTCTAACTGTCCTCAAACACACCAGTAGACACCCTTGGATCCCTTTGCAGATGGGTGTTAGCCACCATGTGGTTGCTACAAATTGAACTCAGGACCTCTGGAAGAGCAGTCAGTGTTCTTAACCACTGACTCATGTCTCCAGCTCCCTTTTCTTTTTATTTTTTTATTAGAGATTTGCTTTATTTATATTTCAAATGGTATCCCCTTTCTGTGTTATCTCTTTGAAAACTCTCTATCCTATCCTATCCCCCCTGCCCTTCTCACCCTCCCCACATTTCCTGACTTGCATTCCATTATTCTGTGGAATTGATCCTTCACAGGGCCAATGACCTCTCCTCTAATTGATGTCCAAACTGGTTGTCTTCTGCTACATATGTAGCTGGAGCCATGGGACCTCCATGTGTATTCTTTGATTGGTGGTTTAATCCCTGAGAGCTCTGGGGATACTGGTTGGTACATATTGTTTCTCCTTCAGGTCTGTAAATCTCTTCAACTCCTTGGATCCATTCTCTAGCTGCTCCATAGGGGACCCCATGCTCATTCTATTAGTTGGCTATGATTCATGGATATTTTGATCCACCTTCCAATAAGGATTAAAGTATCCACACTTTGGTCTTCCTTCATCTTGAGCTTCATGTGGATTGTGAGCTGTATCTTGGGTATTTCAAGCTTTTGGGTAATATCCACTTATCAGTGAGTACATACTGTGCATATTCTTTTGGGTTACCTAAGTCAGGATATTCATTTGTCTAAGAATTTCATGAATTCATTGATTTTAATAGCTGAGTAGTACTCTTTTGTGCAAATGTACCACATTTTCTGTATCAATTCTTCTGTTGAGGGAATATCTGGGTTGTTTCCAGCTTGTAGATAATATAAATATAGACTTCTATGAACATAGTGGAGCATGTATCCTTATTACTTGTTGGAGCATCTTCTGGGTATATCCAAGAGTGGAAGAGCTGTGTTTTCATGTAGTGCTATGTCCCATTTCTGAGGAACTGCCAAACTCATTTCCAGAGTAGTTTTACCACCTTGCAACTGCACCAGCAATGAAGGAGTATTCCTCTTTTCTCCACATTCTCTCCAGCGTTTGCTGTCCCCTGAGTTTGTGAACTAGGCCATTCTGACTTGTGTGAGGTGGAATCTCAGGGTTGTTTTAATTTGCATTTCTCTGATGACTAAGGATGTTCTTTAGCTGTTTCTCAGCCATCTGGTATTCCTTGGTTGAGAATTCTTTGTTTAGTTCTGTACCCCATTTTTTAATAGGGTTATTTGGTTCTCTGGATTCTAACTTCTTAAATTCTTTGCATATATTGGAGACTAACCCTCTATTGGATGTAGGATTAGTAAAGATATTTTTCCAATCTGTTGGTTGCCATTTTGTTCTATTGACAGTGTCTTTTGCCTTACAGAAGCTTTTCAATTTTATGAAGTCCCATTTGTCAGTTCTTGATCTTAGAGCATAAGCTATTGGTGTTCTATTCAGGAAAATTTCCCCCTTGGCCATGTGCTCCAAGTTCTTCCCTACTTTCTCTTCTATTAGTTTCAGTGTATCTGGTTTTATGTGGAGGTCCTTGATCCACTTGGACTTGAGCTTGTTTGTGTGGGGAGGTAAGAATGGATCAACTTGCATACTTTTACATTTTGACTACCAAAGAGTATCTGACTTCCCTTGCCCCAGGCTTTTGACCAGACTTACAGTACTAGGCATGATTATCTGAATAGTAGAGGATGTATTAAATACAATCAAAACATATGTGTTAATCTCCGCAGATAACCATTTTTGTATCAAAGGCACACATTGCCTGACAATGTTGGTACTGTAGTATGCATGGTCCAATTACAGGTAAGATGACTGATGCTTTCTCTCAAGCAGGAGCCTGCACAGTACCTTCATCGCATTGGAAGCTAGCCAATAAGAAATAATATACCTGGAAGTTCAAGGCTTGCTTCTTTATATACAGTAAACAAATTATGTTGTTATCAGTTGTAGTGTTACCATGTACTTATAGAGATTAAACAAAAACAATGATATTATCTTGTCATTTTGCAATTAGCTGTAGGCTCTTTGACTGATAACTTGTAGAAAGACCTCTATTGCTTGGCATGGCAGTTATCAATAAATAAGCTATTTCTTTACAGAGAGAAAAGATCTGTCCACTAAAGCATGGTAAGAACAATCAAACATAAAAGAGAATATGATGCATTTTGAAATTCACCTACCACATGTAGGTTTCTAAAAGACTCTTTTTTTTCAATAAATCTGTATTTTTGTTTAACCCACCCACCAACTCCTGCTTCTATGACCACTTAATCCTTCAACACTTTGCAGGTGCCCCTCATCCTTCAGTTCACACGTATTTTATAGTTCTTCCACCTAAAAATGGATGGTGATTGAGTGTGCATCTTATGTCTCTTCATAACTCCTTTCTTTGAACTTGCCCTCCACCGCACGCCTCAGTTTCCCAAGACACCTGCACCCTTCCTGCTTCATCCTCCATCTCCTAGTGTTTCAGCTCCATTTTCATTTCATCTAAGATTTGCCATCTCTGCTCCTTTAATGTCTTACCCACCCTAAATCTCCTTTCTAGTTTTCCAGTTTCCACTTTCCTCTAACTCTAAACCAAATAGAATACTTGACAGTTGCAATCCCCTTATGAAAGAGAACTTGCTGTGGGTGTCTTAATCTCAGTCCCCTTATTCATTATTATTCTTCCACTCTAATCCATTTCACATCCATATCTGTAAATTTGTTTACTTCATTTTTCTCTACATATGAGTAATATTATATTATGAAAATATGCTATACTTTTTCTAATCCATTCAACTGTTACTACAGATCAAGATGATTTTATTTCTCAACTATTTTGAGGAAAGCAGAAAGGAACATAGGTATGCATGTGTCTCTGTAGTGGGACAAACATGTAGGCATATACGGGGAGTGAAGTAGTCAAAGTGGCTGTCTGGTTATACCCTCATCCACAACATCTTAAATTATCTTCTCCCTGAATCCACACCAGTATTTATTATCATTTCTGTTCTTGATGGTAGCCATTCTAACTAGGACAGGATGGAAACTAAAAGTAGTTTGCTTTTTTAATAGATAGTGATATTTAACACTTTGAAAAAGATATTCTTAGTAATTTTCATTTCTTCATTCTAAATTTTTTCCATTCTAAAGCTCTTCCATCCCCATTCTAAATTATTATGATGGAATTTCATATGTAAATCTTTCTTCCCAAGAACAGTCTATATATCCTAGGCCAACTTAAACTCTTACAAGATCATTTGATATCTCCTAATTGTTGAAATTGGAAATGTCCATATGATTGGCTACAATTTGGTAGACATAAGAGAAATCCTAATTTGGAATAAACTTACATTGTCAAGTGTTTAAGAATGTAAAAATAGCTATTACTCTGATATAATTATATAATTTTAAGTGTGTCAGAATGTTATGATATATATATATATATATATATATATATATATATATATATATATATATATATATATTGTGTGTGTGTGTCTGTGTGTGTAAGGATTATGATTGCTTTGATGAATCACAATGATAAAAAAAGTAACTTATAGAGGAAAGGGTTTATTTTGCTAATACTCCTATAACACAGATCATAATCAAAGGAAATCCAGACAGGAACACTAGAAGGGCAGGAACTAGAGGCAGGAGCTGATACAGAGGCTGTATACTAGTGCTGCTTATTAGCTTGCCTTCCATTGCTTGTTCAACCTACTTTCTTGTAGAAATGAGAGCATCCATCTCAGAGAGCAACCCATCCAATGGATGCTTTCCTCTCACAGTGATGACTGATTAAGAAAATGCCCTATGTGCTAACTAACTTGAGTCCAAACTTATGGTGCTAAATTCTGAGTTTAGGCTTCCTCCTACAAGAAGATTCAGCTAAAGTCTAGTTACATAAAATTAGCCAGAACATGCATATTTATAAATATAACCTGGTCAATATTTATGCTATTGTTTCCATGTATACTTTTCATGATTAACCATTAGTTATTGGACAATGAATTGGTATGCTTCATGCTAGCAAAGACTCTTTTCCCTTTTTTCACTATTCCTTATTCACCTGTAGTTCTTTGTGCAGGGCTGGGACTCATGGATTTTTTTCTGTCAAATTTGGCATGTTTATTGGTATAGATAATTTATGCTTGCCTGGATCTCAAGATTAGAGTTGATTGCTTATGCTATACAGCTTTTACATTAAGGTATGGTATAAATATGGCTGATGCTTTGGATTGTAAAATAATTAAAATTTTATACTGAAGCGTTTATATTTCTAGGAGAAATGGTGTATTTGTATTCTAAATTATATTTCCAAAAAGAAAAATAAAATAAAGGACCTCAATGGAAAGGCTAACTGTGTCCATGTCAATAGGGGTGGGACTAAATAGTGGTTGATAACTCAGAAATTCTTGCTTAGGCTCAGAAGAGGTCATGTTTGTCTTGTTTAGTACATGTGTCTACATGATATACATGTTATCTTCTTTTGCATCTTAACATAAGTCATATGGTATTTCTAACTCTCAGATGAATCTCAGTAATTTCAAAGGATGTTACATGATCCACAATGTAATTTATAATGAATTAAAGGTTGAAACATAGTTCTATTAAATGAAAATCATCCTTCCCTGACTTAACTTTTGTATTATTATAAAAGTTTTCTCTGGGAATGTTTGTGCTTCAATTTTCTTACTATATAAGCGCTAAAGTTAAATTTAGGAAGAATCTAAGAAGAAGGACATTAATATACTCGAAATGCTATACTAGTTCCAACAGAGATTAGAAAGGTTAGGGATCAAAGGCCACATGTTTTCAAATTGCACATTATCTAAGATGAATAACTAAACTAATGAGTGTCCACTGTGGAGTTCACATTTATAAAAAAAGGATTTTCAAGTTATAGATGTGGAGTCAAATTTTATAAATGTATTGAAACTTTCTCTATGGAAACAGTTTCAAAATGGAAAGACCATGAAGATATTGCTTTTCAAAACTGATAAATCTTTAAATTGATTGTTGGGAGACCCATCCTATATATAGTCACCAAATGCAGACACTCTTGAGGATGCCAACAAGTGCTTGCTGACAAGATCCTGATATAGCTGTCTCCTGAGAGTCTTTGCCAGAGCCTGACAAATACAGAAGTGGATGCTGGCTGTCAACCATTGGACTGATCACAGGGTCCCCAATAGAGGAGTTAGAGAAAGGAATGAAGGAGCAGAAGGGGTTGGCAACCCCATAGGAAAATCAACAATATTAACCATCCAGATCCCCTGTAGTTCCCAGGGACTAAATAGCACACATAGAGGGACCCATGGCTCCAGCTGCACTTAGAGGGGAGGATGACCTTGTTTGGCATCAATAGGAGAAGAAACCCTTGGTTCTTTGAAGGCTTGATGCTCCATTGTAGGGAAATGTCAGGGTGGGGCGACGGGAGTGCTTGGGTGGGGGAATACCTTCATAGAAGCATGGAGAGACAGAATAAGATAGGGGGTTTCTGAGGAGGGGAACACCAGGAAAGGGGATAACATTTAAAATGTAAATAAAGAAAATGTAAATAAAAAAATATATCAAATAAAAAAAATGAAAAAAAAGAAAATATCCAAAAAAAGAAAGAAAAATGTTAAGGAAGGGATTTTCAGAAATATAATATGTTTTACATGTAAATATTTCCAATGTGCTCTTTATCATGCCCTATGTAAGACACTGCTCTCCTTTCCCATGTACATATCACTTCACTGACATTCTTCTTTCATGCTAAGGAGTGATTCACTTGCTTGTGACTGCTGCTAATAAATAACACTTTCTACAAATGTCATATCACTTTTGTTATCCTATAGTAACAATATGCATTAATGGATTGTATTGTTATATTTTATAAGTGTATTTGTTTTTGTCATATCCATATGAATAATTCTCTCTTATTACTGAAATAGTATTATTGATTTTCCCTTTTGCTAACTAGTATTCTTTTTACTTTCAAGTCTTTCTATGTGAATGATCTCTGTCTCTCTGTCTCTCTGTCTCTCTGTCTCTCTGTCTCTGTCTCTGTCTCTGTCTCTCTCTCTCTCTCTCTCTCTCTCTCTCTCTCGCTGTCTCTCCCTCCTTCCCTCTCCCACTCTCCCTCCCTCTCTGTGTGTGTGTGTGTGTCTGTGTGTGTGTGTGTGTGTGTGTGTGTGTGTGCGTGCGTTGCCATTGTTTCTCCATTTGTGTCATTAGGGTCAGGTAAATGACCATGTGTGAGGAAGTCATTTATAGCAGCATGAGAATCTTAGTTGTGGTGACAAACAAAAGCAATTCCCTTTCCCTTTCCCAGTAACCATTAGTTGTTAGAAGATCCTCTCAAATTTTAGTTCTCAACTGATGAACTCACCTGCTTAGCAAGAGGTAAGTCAACTAGTCTTTAGCAGTTTACTTGTAAAACAAAATGCTGTTTTTAGAGTTTCTTGTGTATGCCTAGTCCTTAGTAATATTTTCTGAGACACTTCTGCATGATCTAAAAACTTCAAAGAATTAATTTATAAAATAATTTCTCCATATACTCAAATTAACAGAGGAACTGAAATATGGCTTTATCTTTTGTGACTAGTAGAAAATATAAACTTACCTGGTAAGATTTTATAATTTCACACACTATTCAATTTCTCTATTCCATTTTAGAAAATGGAAATTCACATGTAATTCTTAGGAAATTGTATTAAATATTCAAAAGAACAAATTTGTGTTTTCAAAGAGTTAGTAATTATATAACAGATCATTGCACTGATTTAATTTTATGTTGACAAATTTTACAATTATATTTACTGTAAAATCAAAATATAACAGCATAATATTAGGAAAATATGAAAGACAAGTACTTACAATTAAGAAAGAGAATTTGCTTTTCTATCTCTGCTTATTTCCCATTTTTATTTTTCTCTAAGTTATCAATGATGTTAATTAAATGTGTAAAATTAATTATGAATCCATAAGGAAACAAATAAATGTTGAGTGCTACCAAAAGTTCACCTCATAACATTATGTTTGATTCTTAATACACAAATTTCTGTAAATAATAAATTCAAAGGATAATAAATCAACGATTAGTGGTTGTTACGTAGTAGGCCCAAATAGGTGACACACTACTGGGTTTTAGAACAGTACTCAAGGTTATAATTCTTGTATTAAAAGGAGGAGACTTCATGAATTTTTTAAAATTCAGAAAACATTATAACTCAAATTGTCAACATAAAAGTGAATTAAACAACAGAGTTTAGTTACTGAGGCATAGGATTTATCAGTTGTAGAAATTTGCTACAAGAAACAGAATTAACAGTATACTATATTGTGAGCATTTGAGAAACAGCATATTTTAAATTTCCAATACAAAATACCCGGTTCAATGAAAACAAGAAACTGTTAATTTATTATTAATTATTAAGATAAAAATCCTTTGTTCCATGTTATAATTACGTTGTCACTGGGAAAGAATATTTTCATTCGTACTTTCTGTCTCTTACTGGCAAACTGAATTATCCCAACATCTCACTCAATAAAGAATAAAATGGAGCAAAGTTGTTACCTTCTAGTGCTCTTGATTTTTTAAAAATAGTACTCTGTCATTGCAACATTAAATATGATAATTACAATAGTTTTGAAGTAGACATCCATTATTCACTCTAGAGTAGTTCTCTACTAGTTTTGGTTTATTAAAAGCCTTAATGATAAAACAGCATCACACTTTAGTGAGAGTACTTTCTGATTCTAATGAAAAGATTAAAAGGTATTGCCATTTAATCTTTTAATGCAATATAATTCCCTAATAGATTTTCTAGCAGTAATCCAGACCTGGATGCTCAGATGAAAATTAATTCATCACTACTTACTATATTTTTTCATAACATTATACAAATTTGAAATGTTGTCATACAGTTTTTCAGGTATTGTCAAATTATTTCAAAGGATACTTTTCATTTATTTATGATCTTTGTGCACCATTCCCGTCATAAAAAACAATCCCTAAATTGGCAACAGAGTTTAAAAAGAGACTGAAATAGTGAGCAAAATTCATTGTAGCATCCTTACTAAAAATGACACAAATTAGTTCAATTTACATAATGAAATAAAATGAAATTAACATTTATTTGCCTTACTTGCTGGGAAGTTTCATGATATCCTAATTATATATGTCTGAGAGAACTTGTGATTTTTTTATAAGTAGAAACAATCATCTCAAGATTTTTTGTATTAGATGAAATATATGCCAAACTATATGTATTTAACAATTTCTGAAATTATAGAAATAGGCAGCAGATGACTTTCATAAAGACAAATAAAATCAAGAAAGTTAAAATATTATATAAAATTTAGAACTACTGGGCATACATGTTGAAATGATATTATACTTCAAGAAAATGAAAGTGATTCTCCAAAAGGTGGGAATTAAACAGTAAGCATGTAAATGTCAAGAAGAGAAGTTAAAAGAATAAGAATAAAATATATCATAAAGGACACACTATTACACACACACTAAAAATGGTCAATATGAGTCTTATTTAATAAGTGCACTTACAATGATTTGGAAGAAAAAAAGAAAGACTAATTAGGGGTTGAAAAGATGGCTTCCCTAGTAAAAATTCTTAGTCCTCAAGATTGGGAATTATCTCTGGGATTTCCAGAGCCAATTTAATAGTCTGGGCAGGAAGGTTCTTTCCAATCTGAGTTGCCTAGTTCCAAATTTTCAAAATGAATTGTAACTTGGAGTAGCCATAAAAATAAGAAAAGTGGGATGGGATTTTGGGATGAAGGAAGAAATGAGAATAGCAAGATTCATAGGATATGAAGTGGTAAATGGGAATAATAGGACAGGGTATAAATATAAAGGACGAGCAGGAAAGAAAGGACACATAATATGAAGAATGTGTGATGAAATCTCATGAGTCATTTTAATATTTTATTTCATATTTACTTAAAATATACATCATTACATACATGTATATATGAAATATATATGTACCATATGCCATATGTTCTTGGGCTGACAGTACTCTATACATGAGTCAATAAGTATCTAAAAAAAAAGAAACTCATAATAGAACCCCCCCCACACACAAACTCTTTTCAAATTGTTGTTTAATATGTTCCAAGTGACACTCAGATCAATACAGGTCACTGAGGCTGCCCTTGGTTGCTTCTAAGAGAATGAAGTTAAATGTTGAATTTTGATGACAGTGCATATTTGGGGCATAGAAATGTGAAGTTTTGTGTTGAATATAATCTGAAAGCATTTATCCTGTGGCCTAGCTTTCATAGCACTACAAGGTGCTATGTAATCTGCCAAAGAACAGAAGCAATCAAATGTTCTATACATATATGATTACCATTGAACTATAACAATGTAAAACGTCAAAAGATATCCCTTCAAGTACAATATTGGCATTAATAATTTTGTGGAAAGCAACAGCTGTCTCTTTGCATTTAAGGGTCACTCACTGGGAGGGAAATCATGTCTGGTATTTCAAAGCTAGAAACGCCCTAAAGTTATTCAGTTCACAGATTTAGGAAATGAAACTACATTCATCATTTACTGGGTCAGTATACTTCTTAACTGCATTGTAAAATTACACCCACTGTACTGGCTGGTTTTGTGTGCCAACTTGACACAAGCTGGAGTTATGACAAAGAAAGGTACCTCCCTTGAGGAAATTCTTCTACAAGATCCAGCTGTATTGTATTTTCTCCCTGGACTGGTAGTCCTGGATTCTATGAGAAGCAAGTTGAGTAAGCCAGGGGAAACAATTCAGTAAGCAACATCCCTCCGTGGCCTCTGCATCAGTTCCTGCCTCCAAGCTCCCTCCCTGTGTGAATTATTGTCCTGACATTCTTTGGTGATGAACAGCTATATGGAAATGTAAGCTGAATAATCCCTCTCTTCCCCAACTTAATTCTTGGTCATGATGTTTTGTAAAGGAATGCAAACCCTGACCAAGATACCCACTGATATATTTTCATAGCAAAAACAATAACAGAAGTCCACAACAGACTACAAAGAAGTCATTAAGAGGTTGTTTGGAGTTTTTAACCTTAGCCATTCTGTCTGGTGTGAGGTGAAATTTCAAGGTTGTTTTGATTTGCATTTCCTTCAGGAGACAGCAGGTGTTGGCAAGTATGTGGAGAAAGAGGAACACTCCTCCACTACTTGTGGGATTGGAAGATGGTACGACCACTTTGGAAATCAGTCTGGTGGTTCCTCAGAAAACTGGACATGACACTTCCCAAGGACCCTGCTATACCTCTCCTGGGCATATACCCAGAGGATTCCCTGGCATGCAATAATGACACATGATCCACTATGTTCATAACAGTCTTATTTATAATAGCCAGAAGCTGGAAAGAACTCAGATGTCCCTCAGTGGAGGAATGGATACAGAAAATGTGGTATATTTATACAATGGAATACTACTCAGCAATTAAAATTAATGAATTCATAAAATTCTTAGCCAAATGGTTGGAACTGGAAAATATCATCCTAAATGAGATAACCCAATCACAAAAGAATACACATGGAATGCAATCACTGATAAGTGGAAATTAATTAGTGCAGAAGCTCTGAATTCTCAAGACACAATTAGCATATCAAATGATACCCAAGAAGAAGGAAAGAGAGGGCCCTGGTTCTGAAAAGACTTAAACCAGCATTGTAGGGGAATACCAGGAAAGAGAAAGGGGAGGGGGGTGATTGGGAAATGGGCAGAGGGAAGTGGGCTTATGAGACCTATAGGAAGGGGGAACCAGGAAAGGGGAAAGCATTCACAATGTAAATAGAGAATATAGAAAATAAAAAAAGAGGTTGTTTGGAAACAATAACATATATATCAACAACACTATACATGCACATAATATAAAAGAAAAAAATTGTAAGACTCAAAAACAGCAATGTCTGCAGTGAAATTGTATCTCATAGAAATTATGTAGAAACTTCAGTAGTGACACTTCTACGGTACAGATACCTAAACAACTGAAAATAAAATCACAAATTGAAATGATAAAAAGATCCATTATGGATCTTTGTGGAGCCTTGCCCTGAGGGTACCACTCCTTTCATTTCATTTAATAATGCGCTTTTCTTTAAACTTCTTATCTTGAGCACAGGACTTGGTAATATTTCTTGGTGCTTGTTTTCTCCTTAATCTTTCTATTTTTATATTCTTTATCCACTTTATCTCCTTGTAGATATGCATGAGCTATTACTAATATCTAAATGAGAGAGAAAATACTACATATTTTGCATTATCTCTACCAATGATATTAGCTCAAAATGGTTTTATATAGCATTTAGAAGATTCTTAGGGAAAATTATCTACATGTCTGAAAATGCTTTAGTTTATCCTCAACAATCTGTTTTCTCTCAAGTATAATATCTTCTGTGCTTCTACTAAGATTCTTTATTAAAAAATTCATGAAGTCATTGTTTTTAATTGCTGAGTAGTACTCCATTGTTTGTATATACCACATTTTCTGTATCCATTCCTCCACTGAGGGATATCTGGGTTCTTTCCAGCTTCTGGCTATTATAAATAAGGCTGCTACTAACATAGTGGAGCATGTGTCATTATTGCATGCTGGGGAATCCTCTGGGTATATGCCCAGAAGAGGTATAACAGGGTCTTCTGGAAGTGTCATGTCCAGTTTTCTTAGGAACTGCCAGACACAATCACAAATAATGCAATCATTGATAAGTGGATATTAATTAGCCCTGAAGCTATGAACACTGACGGTACAATTAGCATATCAAATGATTCCCATGAAGAAGGAAGAAGAGGACCCTAATCCTGGAAAGGCTTGATCCAGCATTGAAGGGGAGTACCAGGACAGAAAAAAGTGAGGGGGAAAGATAGGAGAATGGATGGAGAGAAGAGGACTTATGGGACATATTGGGGAGAGGGGACTGGGAAAGGGAAAGGCTTTTAGAATGTAAACAAAGGATATAGAGAATAAATTTTTTAAAAAAATTAATAAAAGATGCTTCTCTGCCATCCGAAGTTCTTCAGGTGAGAATTCTTAGGGAAATGCAAATCAAAACAACCCTAAGATTTCATCTTACATCAGTCAGAATGGCTAAGATTAAAAATTCAGGAGACAGCAGGTGTTGGAGAGGGTGTGGAGAAAGAGGAACACTCCTCCACTGCTGGTGGGGTAGCAAATTGGTACAACCACTCTGGAAATCAGTCTGGCGGTTCCTCCGAAAACTGGGCACCTCACTTCCAGAAGATCCTGCTATACCACTCCTGGGCATATACCCAGAAGACGCCCCACCATGTAATAAGGATACATGTTCTACTATGTTCATAGCAGCCCTATTTATAATTGCCAGATGCTGGAAAGAACCCAGGTATCCCTCAACAGAAGAGTGGATGCAAAAAATGTGGTATATCTACAAAATGGAGTACTATTCAGCCATTAGAAACAATGAATTCATGAAATTCTTAGGCAAATGGATGGAGCTAGAGAATATCATACTAAGTGAGGTAACCCAGACTCAAAAGGTGAATCATGGTATGCACTCACTAATAAGTGGATATTAACCTAGAAAACTGGAATACCCAAAACATAATCCACACATCAAATGAGGTACAAGAAGAAAGGAGCAGTGGCCCCTGGTTCTGGAAAGACTCAGTGAAACAGTATTCAGCAAAAGCAGAACGGGGAATTGGGAAGGGGTGGGTGGGAGGACAGGGGAAGAGAAGGGGGCTTACGGGACTTTCGGGGAGTGGGGGGGCTAGAAAAGGGGAAATCATTTGAAATGTAAATAAATTATATCGAATAAAAAAAAAGAAAAGAAAAGAAATTAATAAAAAAATAAAGGTTCAGAGGCATAAAAAAGAAGAGGCCCAAACTTAAAAAAAAAAAATCCCTTATTAAGCCCTACCCAGAGCATTACTCTAATGTCCACGTTTTCCATATTTTTCTAAAAATCAGCATGGTTAGGTCTCTCTGAGTAATATCACATTCCTTGTACCAATTTCTGCTTTAGTTACTATTCACTTGCTATAAAAAGATACCAAGACCACCGAGACAAAGTATAAGGGAAAATATTTAATTGGAGTTTGGTAAGAGTTTCAGAAGAAGTACATTGTGACATAAGGCACAGTCGCAACCAGATAGGCATGATGCATTCCATATTCTAGTTCTAAAATTTTCTATTTCTAAAATTTTTCTAGTTCTATAATTTTTTAATGATCAAAATAAACATGGTTATATTAGTCAGGATTCTCTAGAGCAACAGAAGCAAGGGATAGTAGGAATTAATCTATCATTTATATCTATCATTTACTTGTTTTATTTTATTTTATTAGTTTTTATTCAATATATTTTTATTTATATTTCAAATCATTTCCCCTTTTCTGGCCCCTGACTCCCGAAAGTCCCATTACCCCCTTCTCTCCCCCTTTTCTCCCATACACCCCTTCCCATTTCCCTGTTCTGGTTTTGCCCTATACTGCTGAGTCTTTCCAGAACAAGGGGCTACTCCTCCGTTCTTCTTGTACCTCATTTGATGTGTGGATTATGTTTTGGGTATTCCAGTTTTATAGGTTAATAACCACTTATTAGTGAGTGCATACCATGATTGATCTTTTGAGACTGGGCTACCTCACTTAGTATGATGTTCTCCAGCTCCATCCATTTGCCTAAGAATTTCATGAATTCATTGTTTCTAATGGCTGAATAGTACTCCATTGTGTATATATACCACATTTTTTGCATCCATTCTTCTGTTGAGGGATACCTGGGTTCTTTCCAGCTTCTGGCTATTATAAATAGGGCTGCTATGAACATAGTGGAGCATGTATCATGATTATGTACTGGGGAATCCTCTGGGTATATCTCCAGGAGTGGTAGAGCAGGATCTTCTGGAAGTGACATGCCCAGTTTTCTGAGGAACCGCCAGACTGATTTCCAGAGTCGTTGTACCAATTTGCAACCCCACCTGCAATGGAGGAGTGTTCCTCTTTCTCCACATCCTCGCCAACACCTGCTATCTCCTGAATTTTTAATCTTAGCCATTCTGACTGGTGTAAGGTAAAATCTCAGGGTTGTTACTTTTATACACCAATCTGTCATTATTTTTATCTTTGCCTACATTTCTATTAGTCTATCTATCTTCTGTCTATAGATCCCATATACAGAATCTATACACACATACATGTAAAGAGAAGAGCAACTAGATATGAAAAGCAATGGTAATCATAAACTTTATATAGACAAAAATTGCAAATAAAACAAATAATAAAAAATCAAGGGAATGCTTTAGAAAAACAATTATACTTCCCTAATATAAAAAATTGGGAAAAATTCATGTTACTAAAAATTAGTAGAACTAATACACAGGAAATCATGTTACTAAAAATTAGTAGAACTAATACACGGGTAATATGAACCATCATGGAACAGTAAAATGGAAATTAGAAACAAATATTCCATTCAAACTAATATGTGTCACAAGTAATGGTACAGACAATACATGCTTGGAGACATGTGTTACAGAGAAATCATGAGAATGCAACAAGAAAACATGCCAGATAAATTTATTTTCTTCCAAAATTATCAAAAATCAAACCCAAATGTGTTGCAACCAAAAATAAGGTATTTTTATCTAAAAAATATTTGTCTAATAAGCATAGAATATTGCTACAAAGATTAAGGAAGCATTGGAGCCGGTGAATGGAGAAAACCAAAAAATTAAAACAAAGACAAAAGCAAAGCAAAAACAGAATACTCCTAGCAAATATATTAGATAGATCACAGTTTAATAAAGATATAGAGATGATAGATAGTAAGGTAGACACATATATTTTAAAAGTGATATTTAGTTAAGAATTACTTTCTTCTGCTCTTATAATTTATAGGTCAGTTCCATTCTTCAGTGGTTTCAAACAAACACTATGAAGTAACACTTTCAATATCTTAAGTTACAATTTCTTGGAAATGTATACTGTGTAAGTAAAATTTGTATCCCACACTTATGTTACCCTGACTCAGGAAAATTAAGTGACTTAGGGTTCAATATATGCTTGCATGTATCCTTTGCTCCTGTGTGTGTGTGTGTGTGTGTGTGTGTGTGTGTGTGTGTGTGTGTGTGTGTGTGTGTCTGTAGTTATGTATGTGAAGCATGGCATATTGTAATCCAGGATTGATCTTACTTTGTAGTCTGAACTGTTCTTAAAGCCTCAGTTTTGGGAGAGATTCTGAGGAATGGGTGTCTGGGAGCCGTGAAATAATTGACTTGAAGTCAAGTTGTGGGTCCAAGTGGACAGCCTGTGCTCAGGACAGCTTTCCAGATTGTTCTCTCTCTCTCTCTCTCTCTCTCTCTCTCTCTCTCTCTCTCTCTCTCTCTCTCTCTCTCTCTCTCTCTCTCCCTCCCTCCCTCCCTTCCTCCTTCCCTCCCTCCTTTTCCCTCCCACTCTCTTTATTTCTCTCTTTTAATCTCCCTCTCTTCTACTCAAGACAGATTTTATTTCTCATCTAAAAGATCCAGGAGAATAATTCCTGAAAGAGGAACATAAAGTAAAATGTTTGTATTTTTTATACAAAGAAGCCCCACACTCAGCAACCTTCAAGACTGTGTAAGCCACACCCTGCATGCTCTGTTTAAGGTTCAGGAACCATGTCATTCCATCCCAACCATAGCAATGTAGAACCCAAAATTAACTTACAGATTATCTTCTTGAATCAACCTATCAAGTTGATAGGGTATAGTTTATCGGTTTGGGAGCCATATCTTACTCTTTTGTTATTTTAAATAAAAGATTATACATGAATATTCTTTTCCTTCCTCAAATTCTATCTGGAGAGATATACATTATAATTAATAGGACCCAACTACGAAAAAAGAAAACTTTCTCCCAATACATATACAGCAGAGGACTGCCAAGTCTGAATACATATACAGCAGAGGACTGCCAAGTCTGAACTCAATCAGAGAAGATGCACCTAACTCTTAAGAGACTTGAGGCCCCAGGGAGTGGGAATGTCTAGTGGGGTGGCTATTGGTGGGTGGGAACATCCTTTTGGAGAGGAGGACATGGGAGGACGTATGAGATGTGGAATAGTCAGATGGTGGACCAGGAGGGGGATAAAGACCGGACTACACAATCAGGTTAAAGAATAATAATAAAAAAATCCACTTCATTCAAAATTTACTTTCTGGTCTGATCTTCTAACATCTCATGATTTTAAAATATGATGCACAAATATAACAAATATAAGAAACTAGATCAGACATCAATACAGTGAATCATAACTAAGTGAATGTACAGATATTTATCATTGACACAGAAACTTCAGAGAGTTATTTAACTCTCTGTGCTGTGTGATGATTTGTATATCATTGATTCAGGAAGTGACCCTATTAGGAGGTGTGGCCTTGTTGGAGTAGGTGTGTCCCTGTGAGTGTGGGCTTAAGACCCTCACCTTGCCGGGAAGCCAGTCTTCTACTAGCAGCCTTCAGATGAAGATGTAGAATTCTCAGCTCCTCCTGCACCACATCTGCCTGGATGCTTCCATGTTTCTGCCTTGAAGACAATGGACTGAACTTCTGAGCCTGTAAGCCAACCCCAATTAAATGTTTTCTTTTATAAAACTTGCATGGTCATGGTGTCTGTTCACAGCAGTAAAACCATAACTAAGACAGAAGTTAGTACAAGGAGTGGGGTATTGCTGTGATAGACATGACCATGGTTTTGTTTGGAAGAATGTGGATTTTGGGACTTTGGATTTGGAAAGCCATGACATGATTTTAGTGGGGCTTAATGGGTCAGCCTCATAGAAATATGGAAGAAAGTGGTGCTGAGGGTCATTTGAATTGGGTAGGCCTGATAGCCCAAGAGGTATTAGAGGAGAAGAACTTTAATATGTGGTTGAGAGACTGTTTTTGTGATGTTTTGGTAAAGAACAGGGCTGTTTTTTGCCATTGTCTGAAGAGACTGCCTAGGACTAAGGTAAATAGATTTATATTAATTGCATCTGCAAAGAAAGACTCAAAGAAAGTCTCAAAATACTTTGTTCTCTGGTTAAGTCTGATGAAGAGAATTTTGAACACACATTGCAAGAATTTTGAACATGCATAGCATATGAAAGGAAAAGTAGAAAATATATAGTTTGAGTATTAAAGCAACTCCAGGAAGTGAAATGGCAATGAATTCAAGGATATTAAATTGAATTAAGGGAGTGGTGACCTTGGGCCAAGATTCCACCAAGCTAAATTTAGGTCTAGGCTTGGTAGTACAAGCCTTTAATCCCAGGAGGCAAAGATAAGCAGATCTCTGACTTCAAGACCAGCCTAGTATGGAGCAATTTCTAGGTGAAGAAAAACTTAAATCTAGGCTTGGTGGACCACACCTTTAATCCCAGTGCTTAGGAGACAGGCATGCAGGTCTCTTGAGTTTAAAGTCAGTCTACATAGCAAGATTCAGGACAGCCAATTTAGGCAGCGAAGGAGCTGAGAAAAAGGAACATAGCATAATGATAACATAATAGAACAAGGGGGGCAATGTTCCACCTCCTGCAATCAGCAGAACTCAGCCATGTGTCTCTGGCTTTATATTTAAGAGGAGAAGGAGACTACTGGGGCAATTAATCCTAGTTAGCTAGAGCTAAGAAATTAGTGGTGATTAAGAAAAAAGCAGCATCACTGAGGTGAAAACGTCTGGGAAGTGTTTTCTGAAAGCACAAAGAAGCTGCATTCTAGAGATAGCCAAGGTTATACCTCATGCTGCAGCTGTACTTGGTAGCATGTAAGAATCATCCAAGTGGTATTGGTTTTGAAGGCATCATAAAGAACAGGTGAAGTTTGCCACTGTGAGAGGCCATGGAAGGCCATTGGTGAAAGTGCACCCTCAGCTGTAATTGACAGGCCAGGACTGAAGGGGTCATACAAAGGAGTTGAGGCATGGTACCATGAAGACAGCCCATGAGAGGCTTTGGTGAAGGATAGTTGCAGTGGAAGACCCTAGCATATTGGAGATGCCAGTACCATGGGATGACCACCAAGAACAGCAGTGGCAGTGGAGTAGATCAACCTGAATTTAAAGTTCTATAGAGGGCAGAGCAGGAGAAGTGACACCAGCTCTTTGGAGATGCACAGAAGATCATGTGTGGATCTCAGACATTAGAACAAGAAGCTGTGAAACTGAAACTGATTTGGGGACCCCAAGATGTTAAAGATGGCAGAGCCACAGGATGCTGCCAAGGCAAGCTGCTAACAGGGAGTGGAACCAGTCCAGGAGAAAGAACCTTGTTGTAGTCAATAAAGATGAAAAAGGAGTTGGAGATCTGAAGACTGCTTTGCCATCAGATATGGAGATGCAGAGTTCGGACTTTGCCCAGCTGGTTTCCTGTCTTGCTTGGGGGGATTTCAGTTAAGTGATCAAATGAATCTTGAAAGAGACATTGAAGTTTGGACTTGTTGAGACTGCTATAGACTACAGAGACTTTTGAAGTTGGACTAAATGTATTTTGCATTATGCTATATTTAAATATCGCCCCCATAGACTCATGTTTGAACAGTCCTATGGGGGCCAGGGCGTGGAATGTGATGGTTAGTATATGATTGGCCCAGGAAGTGACGCTATTAGGAGGTATGGCCTTGTTGGAGTAGGTGTGTCATTGTGGGTGTGGGATTAACACCCTCACCCTAGTTGCCTGGAAGTCAGTCTTCTACTAGCCCCCTTCAGATGAAGATGTAGCATTCTCAGCTCCTCCTGCACCATATCTGCCTGGATGCTGCAATGTTTCTGCCTTGATGACAATAGACTGAATCTCTGAGCCTGTAAGCCAACCCAAATTAAATGTTGTCTTTTATAAAACTTGCATTGGTCATGGTGTCTGTTCACAGCACTAAAACCCTAAGACATGCTGCAATATAAAATACTTGATGATTTATTTGCACTTTCATTGATATAGATTAATTTAAATCAAGAAGTCATGGCTGTATCACATAATGAGTTAATCTCTAAAAGTAAATAAATAAATTGATTTTAAATATGTGCTTTTTAATTGAAGAGCTATGCTTTTAAAAAAGAAAAAAGAAGAAGGATCATTAGTGTAGGCTATTGAAGGAACTGGAAAAATTGTATTCACAGGTTTTATTATTGTTTTTCTATAATCACAGATATCCATGTGAACAATTATACCTGAGATACATCATACATCAAAGAGTCATAGGACAACTTCCAGAAACAATTTTTGCCATCTAACTCATTATACTCTCTTTTATTTCCATGGTAAATACCCAAGGTATTCTAGCCCATAAACTTCCAGGCTTTTCCATTGTCTCCACCCACGCCCCCTTATTATAAGTATTCTCTAATCATGAAGAACATATATCTGTATTTTTCTTTTCATTTGCTTTCTAGGGACAAGGAATTTGGGATGGATCAATCTCATTTTGTCAAGATCCCATGGCATTTTATCAGCCGAGCCCCCTCACCGGCAATATTTATTACGTGACAATTGTATTTAAGTCTGGTAAAATGTTTTATAAAATTATAGAGTAAAAGTTAATATAATGCATATTACAATAATGATTTCTATGACCATTTAAAGAACATTTCAAATTAAACTAAATAAAATGGAACATTTCTTTTTAACTTATTGTTACCTAATAACTGAAGAGACCTGTAGCAAGGACACATATTTAAAATTTCTTAACACTTCATTTTTGACATTTTTCAATATAGAATAGCAATAATAAGTATACCAGTAATATGTATTTTAAATTAATGTATTTAGTAACTGTTACTCTTTATGTCAAATCATTTCCTAAAAACACCGACTTCTGGAATCTCTATTCATTATTTTTGTTTTCTCCAGAAATACTTGAATCAAACTGGTTATAAACATTTTGTAATCTTTTCTTGTTCTAACCCTCTTGGTGTATTACCATTAGAGTTTATTTTCACAAACAAACATTAAACTGGTATGGAGGTTTGCTGCAAAGGAAATTCAGGAATATTCCCTAAACTATTCTTAAGCTACCCAAATTAATTCTATTTATTCTAGTCAGATCTTATTTTCTGTCCCAAATAATGAATATGGAACAATTAAAGTTTAACAACTAAAACTTAGATTACCAAAGGAGTTAGTTTTTAACAAATAATACTCAAAAAAGGAATAATTTTATATTCCTTTTTTGTCTAGGGTATTCAACAAGATTCATGGCAGCAAATTTTCAATGTAATTACATTTATTTTTAATTGACTTTAGGTTAGTATGCTCACTAATCAGTTTTTCATAATAGCCATTTTACTTATGTGCAAATTTATTCTCTCCTCTAATATTAGTTCTTCACTTACTATCCATATTAATGGTGTTTTTCTTCCTCTTCACAGATATTCCTCCCTTTTTATTCTTTAAAACATACTCAATTACCCTTTATATTTCATACTTCCTTTAAGATTTCTTCTGCTCTCCCATCATGTTCCACATGCACACATATTTTAAAATGTAAAGCAATATGTAACATAAATTTTTATAATATAAATTATATATGGGCCTATGTATTTATTGTTTCTACATAAGAGAAAACATAGAGTATGTTATCCCTAAGTCTGGCTTATTTCTCTAAAAATAATGGTTTCCAGGTTCATTAAATTTTGGGGGAATTTCATTATTTCATATTCCTTAATAGGCTGTAAGAAAAATCACATATATGTAGTCATTTGCTGGTGTGTATCATAGTGGATTCATCTCCAGGCCAATATTAACAGTACAACAATAAACAAGGGTGCTAAAATATGTTTACATCACATTAACTTAGATTCATTTGAATATACTTCTATAACTGGCTTATATGTCAGTTAGAAAATTAATAGTAATTATTTCAATGATTACTATAGCATCTTAGATGATTGGGGATTCACTCATGGTTTAGAGCACTTGTTTTTACAGTGGATCTGATCAGAATTATGAGTCTGCACATGGCAGATCACAACTACACATAATTCTAGCCTCAGAGAATCCAGTGTCTTTTTGTGAACTCCATGGAAAACACTCCTACATGTGGTCAACAGATATAAATGCAAAACAGCGATACATGTAAAATAAATTTAATTATTTTGAAATAAGAAATAGGGAATAAACTGTCTATAAAGAAAGGGAAAGATAATAAAAGTATCTACAGTTTTATAGAAGATATATATGTACCATATATAAAGTATTTACCAAGGAGAACACATTAAAAGTAATATTTTTAATTTAATCTTTCTACCTGAAATCTTTACAGTCACTTATCTTTATAAGGGAATAAGAAAATGGATTCTATATTTGAGTCATTTTTTTTTAAGAGGAAAGGGTTTATTTGGCTAATGTCAAATAAAATCAGGACATGAGCTCACACACTGCAGGAAACTAGAAACAGGAACTGATGCAGTAGCATTGAAAGAGTGCTGCTTACTGGCTTGCTTCTCATGGCTTGCTCAGTCCGATCTCTTTTTTAACTCAGTACAACCAGAATAGGGTTGGACCCACCAACACTGGGCAGTGTCTCCCAATCCACATATTAAACACTTATTAAGAAAAATTCTCTAAAGCTGGCTGCTATGAAGTCATTTCTGAATTGCAGTTTTACCCTTGCAGTTATTTCTAGCATGTGTTAAGTTGACATAAAACTATCCAGCAAAGTAACTATAAGGGGTGAGGTGTAGTTAGTCTATGAGGAGTTTCTAGGGGACTGAATGAAGATTGCATCTGTTGTACTTGAGAAGAGATGTCTGTGGTTCTTGTCCTTGAGAGGATATGAAGGAATATGCAAGAATGTGAAAGGGAATCCAACATACAACCCCAAGGACTCAGTCTCTAAGATTAACAATTAATAAATAGGACCTCATGAAATCAAAAATGTCTGTAAATCGAACGACACTGTCAATACAACAAAGCAACAGTCTAGAGATTTGGTAAAGATTTTCATCAACCATACATTTACAGAGAAATAATACCCAAAATGTAGAAAGAAATCAAGAAGGTAGACAAGAGAAACCCAAATAACCCCATTAAAGAATGGGGAACAGAGCAAAACAGAATTCTCATCAGAGGAATCTCTAATGTCTGGGAAACACTTATTCAGTTCTTAGACATCAGGGAAATGCAAATTAGAAGTGACTCAGGTTTCACCTTACACTCATGAGAACACCTAAGATCAAAAACTTAAGGAATATCACATGCTGGCTAAGATATGGAGCAAGGAATCACTCCTTCATAGTTTTGCTGGGAGTGCAAACTTCTTCAACCACTCTGTAAACCAATCTTGCAGTTTCTCAGAAAACTGGGAATAGTTCTACCTCAAGGCTCAGCTGTATCTCTCCTGGGCATATACCCAAAAAAAGCTCCAACATCCTACGAGGATACTTGCTCAACTATTATCATAGTAGATTTATTTATGATATCCAGAAAGTGGCAAAAACAAAAACAAAAAAACCCTAAAGAATGGATAAAGAAAACATGGTTCATTTGCACAAGAAAGTATTGCTTTGCTATTATAAACAATGACATCATGAATTTCATAGGCCAATGTTGAAACTATTTTCATTATCCTTTTATTAGCTGTTGTCTATAGGTTAGCAAGAGATATGGGTATTCATGGACCTCCATAGTATGATATAGAATTCTTGTCATGCAACTCAGGAGCAGAATAGCTGTGCCATAAGATATTTTTTTCTAGCTTAGGAGAAATCTTCAGAAATTCCTAAATTGGTAGGACTAGTTTCCAGCTTGACCAACAGCATGTGCTTCTTCTCCCTTCATAATGCCAGGATTACTTTTTATAGTTATTGATTTCAGTCATTTAAATACAGCAATTTGGAAATATAAAATAGTTTTAATCTTCCTTTCCCTGAATACTAAGGACTTCTTAGATATTTCTTAGCTATGTGCATTTCTTATTGTAAGGATATATATTATTTATCAATGTATATGTCTGTTTGTCTTCATGTATTCCTGTGCAGTATGCACTTATTTTCGGGGAAAAGGAGGTAAAGAGAGCATGCTATTCCCAGAAAATGAAGTTACGAAAGGTTGCAAACCAATATGTGGATGGTCAGAATCAAACCAATGATCTTTGGAGAAGCAACTCATGTTCTTAACTGTTAAGCCACCTCTGCAAACCCCATATTTTTTTATTCGTTATATTTTTTTATTTACATTTCAAATGATTTCCCCTTTTCTGGGTCCCAATTCCCCGAAAGTCCCATAAACCCTCTTCCCTCCTCCTGTTCCCCCATCCACTCCTTCCCACTTCCCTCTTCTGGTATTGCCCTATACTGCTTCACTGAGCCTTTTCTCTGAACTCTCTATTTAGTTCTGTAGCTTTTTAAAAACTGTCTTACTTGAAGTTGTCCCGGTTTTCAAAATCTTCTATGCTAGAGTTTAATTATATGTATTATGTATAGCTAGAATTACAGCAAACTACTTTCACCTTTAAATTTTACCCAGATTTAAAAATAAATTATCAATTCAAAGTATTAAATACTATGCTAAAAATTATTGGTAAAGAAGCTGAGATGAATCTAAAGCAACAGAAGTGATTGCTATTTACTTGCTATCCCACTTTTACTCTATATTAAAGACCCACTGCTGAAACTCCAATAGAGAGATTGCAAAAGCATAGAAAAATCAATTTCAGACTGGCTAGAAAACTTTCTTCCTGTTATTTAGCATTCATAGTTTGAGAAGGTGTCACACAGGCCTCTGGAAACAAAAAAGACATCTGTAGTCTTCCTTAGTACTGGTCTGATGTAACCATTAAGTTGGCAGTGTAAGAGAGGCATGTTTGAATATGGCATGTTTCAGAGTGGCATGACACTGATCTGGTTTTAATCAAACAAGCATGATTGAAGTATAGGCCTCCTTCACAGAAGGGAATTTATGTCTGTTTCTGAAAACCTGGTCAAACACCCACTGCAACAGAGGTAGCAAACCACAGAGGAACCTTTTATTCTTCTTTTGCTAAATAGCCAAACTGTTGGAATAAAATCTAAATATTTGTACTTCCAACCATAATCTGTATTCTCTAAACTTTGATTGAAGAATCTTATTTTTGCACTCTACAGCAGTTCATGAATAAACTTTTCACTGGACAAATTCTGGAGAATAAGGGATTGATTGAAAATATTCAGCTCTAAATTGGACAACTATAACATTACCAAAATTAATTGCCAACAAAACTCAGAGGACATCTTAGAAATCGGAAAAGAAAAAAAAAAGGTACATGTCAGAGGATGGAGATAAATTCTGTGATAAGATGTCTTCTGGAGATGATGTTGTCATTGCACACACTTATGCCCAAGTCATGTAAATGAACAATCTACTCAAAGTTCCAAAATGAGAAGGGTGTGTTCTCCAGAGGCCTTATTACTAACTGAGGGCATGTTATCATTTGATGTCACTTGGTAGAAAGAAACAAAATTATTTTGGAGCATGGACACTGCTAGGTTGCATATATTCTTCCATACATTTCCATAGTTCTGCATATATGGGTGACACTAAGTATGCTCAGGTGGTTATTAAAATGTAGAAATAAATGATGGAAAGAAATAAATGATGGAAAGAAACAAGAAAATTATGAGGGAAGGAAGAAAACAGTTGTTTGAGGGGAGCATGATAGGGGATTAAGGGTGAGCAGGTGGTGAGTTCAAATGCTGTACTCATGTAAAAAAGGAATAATATGACTAAATAAAGTTAGAATATTATATAAGATCACTAGGATGATCATTTCTTTACTTCTGAACAATGAGCTATTTCTATAAAATAGTCCATTGTCATATTTATGAGACTATCTTTGCTGGGAATCCCAGTTAATATCCTAAAGGTCAATATTGCTTAATGTACTTAAAAGAAAAATTTAAAAATTTGTCGATTTATATAAACATTAAGAATAAAGCTTACAGGGCATAGAAACGTGTTCAAGATTTTTGCTGTAAACATTAGTACTTTTGCATAAAAGTTTTATCTTAAAATTATGATATACCACAATTTCATGAAGTGAATGAATGAGATATATATTAATGCTTTTAATATTCAACTCACTCTAAATAGATTAAGCTTTAATGATTCCATTTTGGAGTTTCAGAGTATATTCATAAAAATATGAAAAATAGTTTTCATTATGAGGAATTTATCAAAAATAAAGATAAGAAGTAACTTTCAAAGAAAATTATTTTCTCTTCATCTTGTTATGTTCCATTATTATTAGTAACTACGGATTCTGAGAAATCATAAAATTGGTTTTATGTCTTTCATCTTTATGGTGTATATAGCCTATCATTAAATATAGCATGTAAATACAAAATTTTTAAAATTAGGAGGGAGTCCTATTGGATAGAGGAGCAAATCATAAAAATTACTCATTTATTGGTTTGGTTTGCCATAGTTCAAAAGCTAATGAAATTAGCTTTACTCTTCTGTAAAGGTTGTGAAAATATAAAATTGACTGTTATCACACATTTTAAAAAGTATTAAAAATTACAATGTTTATATAACTGACTTATCATAGACAAAACTTAAATCCATTGTCTATATGCTGCTACTTTCATATCAGCTTTAGTTTTATTATATCAAGAATATATTTAATAAAGTTATAATGTAGTAATATTATATACTAGCTTACATAATATAAAACATCCTACTGTTTTATATGAAAATTCACTTTATATCCAGTTTTAAATAAATAGTACACTTTACTCATTCCTCAACGTATGCTATAATTCTATTTCCCCAAATAATGATAAGGAACTCTAAAAATGACATTTATAGCCAAACACATTTTCTCATGCATATTTTGCTACTGTGAACTGACCTGCATAATTTGGTGAATTGCCATTTAAGATTCTCAGAAGTGAATGCATTGAAATGAAAAGAAATTTAAATTCTGTTGCCAAAGTTTCTTAATGAAGCTATTGGAACCTGCCACCTTGCTTTGGTTAAAATTTAAATGTTTTTGAATGTAAATAGGATGTACAAATCTGTTGAAATAAGATATCATCTTTTAGCTGTAGTATACTTAGCAATTAGTAGATCATATGTAGCTAATCTATTGTATGTTTTCTGTTGCAGAGAATGTGGATGGAAATCATTTTGTTTGTTCTGTTATTGTTTATTAATTTGAATAAATGCCCCATTGTCTTTAAATTAGAGAATTACTTCTTAAGGTTTGGTTCTCATTCTTAGTAAAGGAATAAATGCATGCCTAATTTCTTTTCTTCCCATTGTGTTTATAGGAGTTACTGACACATGTATGTCTTGTATTTATTACCCATGATGAGCTAAGTGGTACATTTGCACTGTTATATAAATTCATGTGAATCATGTGCATTCTTTCTATTGCAGTTTCAGAGTGAAATGAATTAAGAAAACTTTTGACAGTATCTTTAACTGCTGTGTTTTCAGGTCAAAACTTTATAATGCTTTAGTTCTATATGTGACTCAAAGAAGGTGTCTTAGGCTTTTACTACTTTGAAAGGACACCATGACCAAGGCAAGTCTTATAAAAGACATTTAATTGGGACTGGCTTACAGGTTCAGAGGTTCAGTCCAGTACCAATTACTTTTATGTGGATTTCTTATAAAATCTGATAAACACTGAAAATTGTGTGAATCTAACATTTTATTTTTATTTGACCACTGTTCAAGAGAGATCTATGCTTGAAAAATAGTTTTTAAGAGAGACTGCAACTAGCTGATCTCAGAATAGAAATGGTGACCGTTTATTACCTGTGAGCACGGTACAAGATTTAGAAACACAGTCATTACTATACTACAGGGATCCATTACTCATCACAAAGGACAATAGCCCCCATTCGGCTCATTTTGCAAATAAAGCCTGAAAGAAATATGAGCCCTTGGCCACAAACAGGCATGAGGCATTACACACAGCACCAACATTGGTCACCTTGATGTTGGATGCTAAGCTGGGAAACCTGGTAACATTATGGGATATTGCCTCAGCTATCACGATCTCAGTGGCTCTTTGTTTCTTGAATTCACAAGACATCAGGTTATTAATGCACTGTAGATTTCAGTAAATACAACACAAGTCATTTTGCTAGTCTTCAGACACATGACAATGAAATAAAATTAATATTATTATTGTAGGTATTGAAATATACAATATTTTCATCACCATGCACCAACACAAACAAATTCATTTTATGTATAATGAACAGACAAACTTTAAACTGAGTGAATTTATTTCACTTTAAATTCTTTTACATGAATATCAGCATAGGAGAGAATTGGCTTTTGTAGAATTACTCTTTCTTTTGTTTGAGTTTTTTTTGTTTTGATTGTTTTGCTTTGCTTTGCTTTGCTTTGCTTTGCTTTGCTTTGCTTTGCTTTGCTTTGCTTTGCTTTGCTTTGCTTTGCTTTGCTTTGCTTTGCTTTGCTTTGCTTTGCTTTGCGTTGGTTTAGTTTGGTTTGGATGCAGGATCTATTCCTGAAGCCAATGCTGTACTGGAATTTGCTATGTAGCCGACAGTAACCTTGAAGTTGCAGTGATAATCTTGCCTGAGCTTCCCAGGTGGTAGGATTTAAGGTGTGCTCCAGGACATTCATCGAAGAAATTGGTTTCAACAGAAACTTGGGATGCAGTTGCTTAAAATACACTCTAGTGTACAACCCACCCTATCAACAACTGATAATTCAATGTTTTGTGTTTCTATTTCCTACACTGAAAGCAAAATTATACTATTGATTTCTTAGGGAAACTACAGAGAAGAAATGCATTATAACTTGTTTTGTGATTGGGTTATCTCACTCAGGATGATATTTTTTAGCTCCATCCATTGGCTACTCCATCCAGTATTTCATAAATACTGGATGTTTTGTTTTTAAAAGTATTTTAAAAGTATTGTTTTTAGTAGCTGAGTAGTACTCCATTGTGAAGGTATACCACATTTTTGGTATCCATTCCTTTGTTGAGGGACATCTGGGTTTTTTCTAGCTTCTGGATATTATAAATTAGGCTGCTATGAACATAATGGAGCATGTGTCCTTATTACATGTTGGAGGATATTCTGGGAATATGCCCAGGAGTGATATAGCTGGGTCCTCAGATAGTGTTATATCCAGTTTTCTGAAGAACTCCCAAACTGATTTCCAGAGTTGTTTTACCAGCTTGCAATCCCACTAGCAACAGAGGAGTGTTCCTCTTTCTCCACATCCTCGCCAGCATCTGCTGTTCCCTGAGTTTTTGATCTTGGCCCTTCTGACTAGTGTGAAGTGGAATCACAGGGTTGTTTTGATTTGCATTTCCCTGATATTGAGCATTAATTTAGGTGTTTCTTGGTCACCCAGTATTCTTCAGTGGAGAATTCTTTGTTTGGCTCTGTACCCTATTTTTAATAGGGTTATTTATTTTCTGGAGTCTAACATCTTGAGCTCATTGTATATATTGGGTATTAGCCGTGTTTGGATATATAACTTCTAACATTTTCTATGAGAGTGTTTTCTCATTGAAAAGAGTCTTTGGCATTTTTCCCTTCCCTCATTTGGCAGTTAAACTAATTTTATTAATATTTTACCAAGGCCCGATTTTTGTTCCCAGGTAACAATTAGTTTGTTTGTTTGTTTGTTTGTTTGGCTGTTTTTAATTTATAAAGGAATGAGTAAGAGGTGCTCATCTCTTTGACGTAATCTGCTACATTTCCTGCTTGTAAATGCAAATACAATTTATAGGAAAAATGCTAAATAATAAATGAACTGTAGGTTCACCTATTTAAAATGTGAATCTGAAGCCAACCACTCTATATAGACAATATGAAGGTAGTATCAGTATAAGATTGAAAGAAAGCAAGTAAATAAATAACAATGATGCTGTTTAGTAATTAATAACTAGTATAAGATGGAGTGTTTATTACATTTTAATACATCAAGAGTAATTTTTACCATGAAATATGTAATTAGAAACCATTTTAAACTTAGCTTCCATGCTTACTTTACTCTTTCATCAAGATCACAAATAAAAATAAGCACATGATTATCACCGAAGGAAAACATGAAAAATCATTATGTTACTGAAGAGGCCTAGGGTGTTGGAAAAGTTCACTTTAATTTCTTTTAAATATTTTTTGCCCAATTCTAGACCTTTCATAAAATTGTGTAACAGAATTACTATGGTTCAAAGATAATTGAATCCCATGCCAGGGTTAAGATACTCCATTGACTATACAATTTAGTACTCTTCACACACTGTGAATTTCAAACTGTATAGCTTTCATAACAACAGTACTATTTATAGTAGTCCTCCTTGTTTTTGTTCTTGAATATTATCACTATTTTCAGATTGAGATTAAAATTATCAATTTTTATTCACAGCTTAATTTTTACATGTTAGAAGATATATTTTAGAAGTGTTTTGAAAACTAATTTTGAAATATTAAGAATTATGTAAATTTCTTACAGTATTAATATTTTACACTATAACAATTTTCTTACATAAAATGTCTTTTGATATAAATATTATAGAATATTAGCTTACTAAGTTATAGTTGATCTTTAATTAGGGTCTCACATTTATAACATTTATCACATATTCCTACATTTTTTATTGCATTTACATTTTATTTGTGAACTTTTATTCACTTTCTTATAGCTAAGTAACTGGATAATGTAATATGGATTTTCACCATTTTGAAATGGATATTCACTGTAATTACTCACATTTATTTGTTTGAATAATCAATTCTTGCCTTTTGAAAATACTATTGTGTTTATTTGTGCTATGATATTTATAACTTTCACTCTTGAAAAAATTAGGTCGAGATTATGAAAGTACCTTTTTTGTTGTTGTTTTTGTTTTGTTTTTCGAGACAGAGTTTCTTTGTGTAGCCCTGGCTCTCCTGAAACCCACTCTGTAAACCAGGCTGGCCTCGAACTCAAAAGCACCATTTTTTTAATTTAAGAATTATTATAACAAAAATTTGACAAAAAACAGCAAAGGAGCAAACTGCATTTGTGGAAATTTCTGTGTCTATCCTTCACTGTTTTTACAAAAGAAAATGTTGAGCTTGGGAAGATGTGTACCTTTAAAATTTATATTTCTAATACAAGCAAGTATATAAAAGAACTGATTCTAAGAAGGCTAGTTCATCTTAACCAAACTGAGTATATTAAGATTAGTGTTGGAGGCCTGTAATAGAGTTTACATGCACAACTAAACACCTTTAATATTTAACTTCTATGTAAAGATAACAAAATTATGGGTGTTTTTGTTTACATGTCCTAAATATACATATAAAAGCCAACTATGTAAACATCATAGTTGAAAAGGGCACATTAAATCCTCATAACCCCACACCTCATCTCCAGGTACTATATATTCCTTTGATTTCTGTCATATTGTATGGTCCCAGTGTCATCCGCGTTCAGCTGGCTGAGTAGTTTTTAAACAGTGGGCCACACTATTTTACTGTGTTCCTCTGTGGGAGATGCTGTTCTTTATTTTTATTGTCAGAAACCTTGCATCTTACATAATTGTGGCAATTTTAAAAAGGTTATCATATTATCCATTCCTTGTCTCTCATATGCCAAATACGATGCCTACCAGTGTCATCACATCTCAGCTATCTAGATATCTACACCGTATATCTGTTCAACAGTATTTATAAACTATACAGATTTCAAGCAGGCTTATACCAATGATTTAATATTGTCTCCAATTAAAAAATAATTTTTGTGCATTTTCATTTCCTTACGACCAACATGTATAGCCCTTTTAACGTCTGTTAAAAATAATGAGACTTTATTGCATATAACCATCCATCAATAAAAATATTTTGAAATATTTGAAATAATATTTCATTATCAATATGAACTGCATACTCTGAGCTATAATATAGTAATATTCTGTAGCACTGAACCATTTTTAAGTATCTTATTCTTTATTTATAGTTCAAATGTTTTCTCCTTTCCAGGTCTCCCCTTGAAAAACCCCCATCCCTACCCCCTTCCCCCAGACTCTATAAGGGTACACCCTCACCCACCTACTCCCATCTTTCCATCCTGGCATTACACTACACTGGGGCATCGAACACTCTCAGGACCAAGGGCCTCGACTCCCACTGATCTCCAGCAAGGTCATTCTCTGCCCCATATATGGCCAGTGTCATGAGTCTTTCCATGTGTATTATTTGGTTGGTGTTCCAGGTCCTGGAACCTGGGGGTGTTCTGGCTGTTGACACTGTTGCTCCCTCCATGGGGCTGCAAATGCCCTCAGCTCTTCATTGCCTTCTCCAACCCCTCATCAGGGACCCTCGGGCTCAGGTTAATGGTTGACTGTCAGCATCTGCAGCTGTATTTGTCAGACTATGGCAGAGCCTTTCCGGAGACAGCCCATATCAGGCTTCCATCAGCAAACACTTCATGGCATCCAAAATAACACCCGGGTTTTGGTGGCTGTATATGGGATGGATCCCCAAGTGGAACAGTATCTGAATGGCCTTTCCTTCTGTCTCTGCTCCAAACTTTGTCTCTATATTTCCTCCTGCGAGTATTTTGTTCACCCTTTTAAAAATCACTGGAGTATCCACATTTTGGTCTTTCTTCTTAGACTTCATGTGGTCTGTGAGTTAAATCTTCAGTATTCCGAAATTCTCAAGTTCCATCCATTTGCCTGCGAATTTCATGAAGTTGTTGTTTTTAATAGCTAAGTAGTATTCCATTGTGTAAATGTACCATATTTTCTTTATCCATTCCTCTGTTGATAAATATCTAGGTTGTTTGCAGCTTCTGGCTGTTATAAATATAGCTGCTATGAACATAGTGGAATATGCGTTTTTATTACATGTTGGAGCATCTTCTGGGTATGTGCTCCAACATAGTTCCTATAGTTGGGTCCTTAGGTAGTACTATGCTCCATTTTCTGAAGAGCCAAAAGACTGATTTTCAGAGTGGTTGTACCAGCCTGCAATTCCATCAGCAATGGAGGAGTGCTCCTATTTTTCCACATACTTACCAGCATCTGTGTAGTAACCTGAGTTTTTGATCTTAGCCATTCTGACTTGTGTGAGGTGGAATTTCAGGGTTGTTTTCATTAGCACTTTCCTGATGACTAAGGATTTTGAATATTTCTTTAAGTGTTTCTCAACTATTCAAGCTTGCATTAATTATTGTCCATCAATAAACAATTTCTTGAAAATAAACTAATGCTTTTTTCATTATCAATATCAACTGCATATTCTGAGATATAATGTATTATATAGAGAGATAGATATGTCTTTATGTAACACTGAATCATTTCTAAGTATCTTTTGAAACAGAAATATTATACATGCTGGTGAGTATAACAGATATACAATAAACAGCATAAATTATCATGCTTCATATGCAAAATAAATTTAATGCTTTATATTTTGTTCTGTCATAAAAATTTTAACACGAGAAAAAAATGTGCAAGTACTAAATTTTTATGTAATAACTCTTGTTTCTGTATAGTTTTAATTCCATTTATATGTTAAAATTATTTCTTACCCAAATATTAATGTGTCATTAAAAATAAAAGGCCATAAATTTGAGGCCTACTTTTATATGATATGCTATTTTATCATTGTAGATATGATGTGTTATAAAAGACATGAAAGTAATGTAGAATGTGAAAGCTATAATGAACTGTAAAGTCAATATTACTTCCTGAGAAATCATCTTTGCTTTCCTTGCTTTCCTGATTTCCCAATGAACTTTCTCATATCTGCTTCCTCTGTCTTGTCTCCTCTCATTTCCTTTTCATTCTCCCCATTAGTCAACCTCATCTCCTTTCTTATAGTTTGCTTTTTTTTTGCCCATCTTTGACTTGATACCAATAACCAATATTATATACTTAGTATTTTTTAAATCACTTGTCAGAATACTTTGGAAAAATATTCAGAAATCTAATTTCTTAAAAGTGCACATATATATGTATATAATTACAAGCTCATCATCTGATTTGTCTCTGGACATATATGAAAGAATCTGCAATGGACAACACATATTTTTATAGACATGGCATTTCATGTAAATGTTAATATTTCATTATAATTGATATTTTCCCTGTTCTATAAAACTTAATTTCATTCAATATAATAGATATTTTATTAAAATACTTCATATTTTATAAATAAATCAATACCCAGTTATCAAATTAGATATTTAAAATTTCTACCATAGATTCCTCAAATCACAGACTAACATTACAAGGTGTAGAGAGTTATGAGATAATTAATTGATTAACTCATACTCTCCAGTTTTTACAAATTCTAACCAAATTGTTTGTTATGTGAGTCCTGAGTCAAAAATTCTATTTTTAATAGTCATTTAAGTTTTTATGAGAATTTTTATTTCTTCTTTTCTGCTTTAAACTAGGTTACTTGTGAATGATAGTGCCTGGATTCTACTCCATCTATGAACTTGCATTGTTTCATATCAAAAATGACAATATAATAGAAAGTTTATTTCAGTTAACATTTTTATTAATAACTGTTCTCAAAGTGAATGCATACCTTTTGAAAAGACTAATTTTTCTATCTTTCTAATTTCCATGACATGAAAAATTATTATCCTTGATATATTTAAGCTCCCAACTGAGTCCCCATCCTACATCTTTTTTTTTTCTTTTTTCTTTTTTTCCTTTTGGCTCTCACTGTACTCTAGCAAAATCTCAACCTCTAAAAGTGACTTTGCTTATGAGGGAATTATTTCCAGAACCAATGAAAGATTTACTTTTGTAATTTAAAGAGTCTGGGATCAATATCTGCAAGTCACTATGGGCCCAGGATGGTCGATTCTGTACATTTTCTCATGGTGTCCTTGACTTCTCTGGCTCTTGCAATCCTTCTTTCCCTCGTCCATAAGATTCCCCAGCCTACACTTAACATTGGGCTGTGGCTGTCTGCATCAGTTTTCATCAATACCTGAATGAATCCTTGTAGAGGACAGTCATGCTAGACTCCTGTCTGCAAGTATAAAAAAAATCATTGCCAGTGTCAGGGGTTGGCTCTCTCTCACTGCATGGGTCTCAAGTTGTACCAGTCATTGGTTGGCCATTCCTTCAATGTATAACTCCAGAGATGCTTCGAATTCTAGTTCTTACTCCTAGTACTTTCTTTCTCAATTCTCCCCAGACTTCAACCTCTCACAACCTGTTTCCTCCCTCCATTCACCCTTGATGTCTACAGATTCAAGCATTCTCTCTTTGGCCTGCCTTGTCTCTGGGATAAAGTAAAAACTTAAGACAATGGAAGTTCCCAGGAATCCATGAGGGTGACTTGAACTAATACTACTAGCAATCGAGGATATGCAATTTTAAGAGGCCACCTCCTGTAACAAGGCAAGACTTCTATTCAAAAGGTTGGGACAAAGATCTGCCCACAAAACATTTGACCTGTGATTTGTTCTCCCTACAAGATATGTATGGCTAAATGTGGAGCATGAAATGAGACATAAAAACAAAATCCTGAAATTTGTAGATAAGTTGTAGAACTAGAAATTATTGTATCAAATAATTAACCTAGTCTTAGAAAATGAAACACAACATTTTCTCTCTCATCTGTGGTAACTAGCTCCAAATCTTCAGAAATGGATACAGAATTTAGAGAAAGTCCAGACAAAACAAGAATAAGATAAAGTAACCATGAGGTATAGAAGGAGAATCTTTCAACACAGTGAGTTTTCAAGGAAAAGTTAACTTTAAAAAAAGGGATTTTTCAGTTAACATATATTGAGAATGATAACAATAGGAACCAAATAACTAAAAGCCATGAAACTAGAATGAGTTTCATTATGGGATAAGGTGGGAAGTTTGTAAGAGAAATATGCCTAGGAAGATTGTTACAAAATATATTCTCAACATGATGAAGCGATTGAACTTGAAACTGTGCAGCTGTGGTTCCTGTCAACATTGTTGCATGCAGAAGGGAGCTTTATGAGTCTCACCACTAGTTGGGGAGTCCTGAAAATTTAGGGCACTGAAGGAGAATCAGTTTTCTTCAGAATGGTGGCCTATTGTAATTTTCCCATGTTTAAGTTGAAGGGTCACCCTTCATGTGGATATGGAAACACTAATTGGAAATAGAGTAGTACTGAAAAACAAAAAGGCAGAAGTGAGGTTTGGAGGACCTACAGAGGATGGGGTAGGTGTAGTGAGACACAGAAGATGTGGACTTCTTCACAGGAGTAAAATACACTGTTCAAATGGAGTGAAATTAACAAATATAAATAAATTAATGAATTGATTTTACTTACCTTATAAGAAAAATGTCTTTTAACAGATATGAAAACCTTTGATAACATAATTATAAAATAATCTATCATGCTTTCATTATCACACTAACTCACATTTTAAGGAAAACTATACATTGTTAGCTCATAGTCCTGGCAGGATATTTATAATATAATAATATTTGCTAAAGAGTCAAAAACACACCATAAAGAAGCCACTTCATATCTAGGTACTAACATTCTCAACATACTCTAAAAATGATACCTGAACTTTGAATATTTAATCCAGACTATCTTTCAGCCTATAGCATGGGAAAAGACAAGGGCTCACTAAAATTTACTTGACTAAAATCTTACATGAAATGAAAAGTTATTAAAACTCATGCATATTCCCTGGGGAATGAGCAGCCTTTTTTATTGTCCTGTTTTATAAATGTCAAGAAAGATCAGCACATAGTTCCTATATAAGCGATTTAAATTAAGCTTAATAAATATTTTATTATGTCCTAACTTTTGAATGTTAGGGGAAAATCATCACCAAACTCTGTATTAATAATTGTAAGAGAGTATAAAAATGCAAAAACTCTTAAAACTAAATAATCAAGATTTTTACATCATGCTACATGTAAAATTTAAAGTGAAGCATATTTTAATGTGAATAATGTACACATTCCATAGTAAATTCATGGTTATTTAACTTACCTAATTTTTCTGATCATAAAGTGACATGAGTATCTGTACATCATACTAACACCTTGTATAAATATAACTGAAACTGTCAGAACTATATATAGGACTGGACACCATGCAGCAGGGAGAGTCAGTCCAGAGCAAGGGCTAGGTCAAGATATGTCCAACCCTGAAAAACTCATCCTGAGACTGACAGGAGTTGGACTGTTATCTCCTTGCTTTGGGAATGTATGTCCTGGCACAGGTAGCCTGTAAAATTCCCCAACTCTGCCACCATTGACATAGTCAGGTAGCATAGTAGCTAATGTACTGGTTTTGCTCTCTGTCCCCCTATATGGTCATATTCAGCAAGTGTGAGGAATTCCTTTTTATGCAAATGAACCATTCCAGGCACCAAGGCACCAGCCAATAATGAACACTCACTTCAAAAACTCTTACTACTCCCCAAGGTTTATTTAGCTATTTGCACCCCCCATAAAGAGAGCTGTTTCATTGAAAACTAAAGGAATGCTGTTTCTGCCTACACTCACAGAGAATCAAGGTCTTGTAGAATCCACCTACCCAGCTAAACGTCATTTCTTCACACCCCACCAGTCAAGAGCTCCACTGACCCTGCACACCCTGAACACAGAAGAAAATCTGCTCAGGCATCCATTTAGCTTTTTACTTCAATCACTATAATTTTGTCAAAATTATAAACATATTGTACTATGTAGTAACAAGTCAACTGTAACCTTCTACATTATAGGCAATATTTGTTACATCTTGAAAATAAGAATTAACAAGCTTTGAGTGTAGTTTCACAATGGAGGAAGTTATAAAAAATTTTAAGATAAGTCTAGGGGAAGAAAAATGATATTGCTGAACCAATTCCTGCTATACATGACTCTTGTATTAGTAAACTCACAGCTGAAATAGCTACCTGCACAGGACTGGGACCTTTGATATTAATAAACTTATTCTTTCCTAGAAAATACGTGCTGATAATGGTTGTTAGAAAAAGGAATTCTTATTTTGAGTGGTGTCACTGGTAGTTTGTGTAAATAACTCCTAAACCATGTTTTTCCAAGCATCTGTAATCAACTATTGTCATACACAGAGAGAGAGACACACACACACAGTACAGCACAGCACAGCATAGAGGTGTGAATATAAAATGCAGATAAAGTGGAAAGAAAATAGCCAGTGAGATGGGGAAGGACATAAAAGAGGGTAGTGAAGGAATATGATCAGTGTGAAAAATTAAATAAGTCCTGAGTACTTACAATTTCACATGAATTTCAAGGTCACTCTGATGATTTTCCTGTTTGATATTTGAAGTAATATGTACATATTGCCAATTACAAACTTAAAGAACTATTGTAATTTGATATTAAAATTCTGCAAGATGATGTTGTTACACACATGACCTAAAACATACAGAAATTTCAATATTTGGATACTTATTCTATGGCTAATTATAGTTTCTAATTATATATGAGTGATTTTTATTAATGATTAACCAATGTCAAATTATTACATTGAAGATATACTTAGAGTTTCCAAGGAGGAATCATCAATGTAAGGCTTTAAACAAGTGTTTACATAATGCAATGAAAAAATATACCAATCATGTAGTAAATGTTAGATCTGGTGGAATAATTGCAATGAGTTATTATCCATATTGATTACTCTTGACCTATGATCTTTTACCTCTAACTTCAATTTGCTTTACTAAAATGTCTTTCCAGAAGAGAGAATAATCTTATAATTTTCCTTTATTTAGCCATCCTGTGACCTAATATTTGTTGTAAAATGTCCAGAAAATTGGTAAAAAAAAAAAAAATAAGAGCTTGATCATTTCAAACAACTTAAGTACTGTGATTTGAGCAAAAAGAAATTGAAAACTTAATGACACACTAATGGATCTATATTTATAATTTCTTATACAGTATATCAAATATTCTCACTAAGTATTTAGTATCACAAATTTTATATATTATTGTTTATAATTAAGCAATTTTTGGTGAAACAAGGAGAATTTTGAGAATAGATTTTTTGTGTAAATAGAAAAAAGATGCACAACTTTTATATGCATCCTTTTTTATTGTTGATGGGAAAATATTCATTGAATAAATGTTGAAGAGAAATTCCATACTTTTAACTTAAATTATATTTTTAATCAATAACTTAATTTGATTTAAGAAAAGAATCATAAATTCAGAAAAAAATGTACTGGTTTATTTAAATGCAGTGCAGTAATCAATATCACTATGGTACTTTAATTTAATATAGTAATTGTGAAATTGTAAATGGTACTTTTATGTCTACAATACAGCCACCTAAAGAGTTCATAGAGAACATAAGTTCCACAATAATAAAAAATATCTAATACCAATTTTCACAAACCATTCTTTTCATATTAAAAAATACAAGGATATCATAGAAACAAAACTGTCAAAGATATTGATTTATCAGATAGTTCAAGTATTAACTAGATTCTAGTACCAGTTGGATATTTTAGTCATATGGAATATTGAGTCATAAATATAGAGATGTGATTATATCATTTAATGAATATTGTTAAACAGTTCTTTGTTATGGTATGATAATCTTTCACTGATGAATATTGAAAAGAAGACACAAGTAGAAATGAAATTAAAACTAATGAATCAAACATATTTATTTCTACATATGACCAAATTCATCTTTTATTGGCAGTAAAAGTCAAAGATACATGCTTGTTTTTTACTGGATTAGATAGCATGCATATTTAATTCCAACATTTATGAGAGAGATAGAAGAATCTCTGAAAGTTCAAGGCTACTCTTGTCTACAGAAATAGTTCATTAGACAACACTACCTAGTGAGCCTCAGTTTCAAATAAAAAGAAAGGAAAGAAGGAAGGAAAGAAGGAAGGAAGGAGGGAGGAAGGGAAGGAAGGGAAAAATTTACCAACTTATTTAATTTATCATTTTAATGACAACTGATAGTCTTATCTTTGACTTTTTAGGCATTTTCAAATTTTCTCCTGTAAAATAGTTTGCTTATAAACAAATTTACTTCTATTTTGATATTAGTATCTACATTCATTGCATATTATTTCATGATTATATTGATGTTTATTTGACCTTCATGAATAATGATTGGTATGTTTCATTTTCTACTGCCAACATTAGGACAGATTTATAAATATATTAGTACTATTTATCATCTCCTTTAGGTTGTTTTGATATAAAAACAATGTTGTCATATATGTCTCTATTTGTTATGTGTATAATTACTGTTTAAACATTTGCCAATATTAGTTTTCTTATCAAAGTAATTATGTTTCACAGCAAATTATTTGGCAAATAATTGAACACGTGCATTGAATATAAATGTTGACATTTTAAAGTCTAAGCATTTGAAATATTTATCATAGAAATCTCTTAATTATATACAAGTATTTCTAATAACATGTTTATTATACACAACATAATATTTAAAGACTTCCACATTCATGATTTATTTACAAGATCTTAAGGAGTTTGATGACTTTGTGTAATAAACCCGATATATTTAAATTCATTCCAAACAAATTTTAATCCTAGCAATTATTTACATATATAATCCTACCAAAAATGCTCTGAAACCCAAAATACTAATCATGGTTTAAAAAGTAGAAATTTGTAATTAATTGTATTTATATAGAACTCCAGTTTCCTACACTTTTACTAACAAGTCTAAAACGTTTGGCTTATCTCAGTAGCACAACGGGGTAATACCCATTCCATTATTTCCGTGCAAG
Organism: Apodemus sylvaticus; assembly: GCF_947179515.1. Classification (NCBI taxonomy): domain Eukaryota; kingdom Metazoa; phylum Chordata; class Mammalia; order Rodentia; family Muridae; genus Apodemus; species Apodemus sylvaticus. The sequence goes on from NC_067479.1 coordinate 12,378,843, forward strand.
TTAATACCATTAAAAATACAAGTTTCCTCTTATCTGTTTTTTGGATGAATAATAAGAAAAGAATCTCGAGCTGGAGAGATGGCTCAGAGGTTAAGAACACTGACTGCCCTTCCAGAGGTCCTGAGTTCAAATCCCAGCAACCACATGGTGGCTCACAACCATCTGCAATGGTATCCTATGCCCTCGTTTGGTATGTCTGAAGAGAGCAATGGTGTACTCATATAGATAAAATAAATAAATAAATAAATAAATCTTATTTTAAAAATAAAAGGAAAGAATCTCACATATTTTAAAGTTGTTACATGGTTTATTTGTCTTGAGGTAATTAAAATTCACTTCTGCACACAAATATCTATTACAATATCTAATAATTGTTTCAGTCAATACAAGGAAAATTTTTCTAGGAGCCTTTTCTATACAAAGCCTGCCTTCTTCAATGCCACAATGGAATGGATTTCCATCTTTGGTTGACTAAGATTTACTCTATTTACTTTATTTTACAGAATTGTGTGTGTGTGTGTGTGTGTGTGTGTGTGTGTGTGTGTGTGTGTGTAAGCACAAAGTTCATACCTAGTTACCAAAAAGGATAAAAGGTCTTTGGACTCCCTTGGGCTAGTACTCTATGCAGGTATAAGCCTCAGAATGCGGATGCTGGTATTTGAGTTGAGGTCTTATGAAAGCATAGCAAGTACTTTTAACCAAACATTAACCCTTTCAGTCCTTGTTTTATTCTGTATAGTGTTCACATAGAACTCTAGACAATGTAAAGTCTTTAAACACAATAAATAGACATTAAAATCGTTATAAGATAAAATTTTAAATATCACAAATATCATGTATGACAAATTAGAGAGCAGTATTTTTGGAAGGATTAAATAATCAAATTCCATCAGCCTTTACTGTAAAGTTTAGGTACAGCTGTGTTACACATGGGCCATATCATAGATTTCCAAATATTTTTGTAGAACATTAAGTCTGTTAGTGTCTTTGTGGCAAGCCCATATTATTGAAAATGCAAGTTTAAATACTGAAGTTCTGTTAACTTAAAGTTTGGTAGTTTTAATTGAGCCATATGAATCATGATTGTTTTGTCTATATATGTAATATAGTGATGTCCCATTTTATAACACTTGGGCAAGGTTGTGTGAGTATACTACCTATCTCATATTAGAACAATTCACATCTCACCACTGTATTTTCACTCTCTTTTGCACAGCAGCTCTAAACTTGTAGATTTTATTGAAGAATATATTATTTTATTGTTTACTTAAGTGTTTAAGAACTTAATATACTGAGTTAAGTTTTGAACGTGGTCATTCTCTCAACATAACTCACAATAGCTAGATCTTCATGAAGAGACCCCTATGCAAGATCAAACCAGAAAAACATTCTTAGTATGGGAGAGAATGTGGACATTAAGGCGTGGGCAGTTGACAGTTGCTGGGAGAGGGAGAATAAATTTTCTTGAAAAGTAGTCACTGCTTGTATATGTTTCTTATATTTCCTCTGATGAAATGATGTACATGTGGCTTGTGCTGAGGCCAGAGTGTTTCTGTCTAACTATTCCTAGGCCTTCTTCACCAGGAAGCTCCTCATCTCTATATAATCTAATCTTATGCAAGCCCAGACCTTGAAGACTTCAGCTTCCAGCCTTTTATGCTGACTTAGGCCTAGAATGTTGTTTAGACTGTCCTACCTTGGGATCCATTCCTATACAGCTACTATTCCCAGAGACTATTGTGGATGCCAGGAAGCGCTTGCTCACAGGCATCAGATATACTTGTCACCTGAGATGTTTGGCCAGAGCCTGACAAATATAGAGGCAGATGCTCACAACAGACCATTGGATAGGGCATGGGTCTTTAATGGAGGAGTTAGAGAAAGGACTAAAGAAGCTGAAGTTGTTTGTAACACCATAGGGAAAACAACAGCCAACCAGATTCCCAGAGCTCCCAGAGACAAAACTCTCAACCAGGGATTATACATGGAGAAACTCATGGCTTCAGTTGCATATATAAGAGAGTATGGCCTTGTAGGGCTTCAATGGGAAGAGGGGCCCTTGGTCTTGTGAAGCCTCGATGCCTCAGTGTAGGGGAATACAAGGTTGGGGAGGCAGGAGTTGGTGGGTTGGTGGGGGAGCACCCTCATAGAAGCAGGAGAAGGTGGGGGGAAACCAAGAAAGGAGATACCATTTGAAGTATAAATAAGAAAATATCCAAGAGAAAAGAAAAAAGTAAATAAATACATATTTAAAGTTAAAAATTCTAACAAATAGTAATCACAAAGTTTATTTTTCATTATTTGTGATATGTATAATCTAAATAGTTTTATATGAAATAACTATATAGTAATATATAACTATATAGTATATATATAATATATATTATATATATTATAATATATATATATAATAAATAAATATTTATTATATATATTATATTATAATATATATAATAAATATATATATATATAAATAAATAAATATATATATATAATAAATATAACTATATAGTAATAGAAAGTTATTAATTATAAGTATCAGGTTATATATTTTATGTATTAGTATATCTTTTACCTAGTACCTATACAAATAGTCAGTGCAACTCATAGGCACAATATCACAGAAATATGTACTGTATTTAAATTAAAATTTACATTATTATATTTAAGAATAGTAACCTTAATTGAAGCCTGTTTTTTCCTTATAAATAATATTGTTATACCTGCCAATCACAACAGTAAACATAAATTGTCTTTATTGTTTTCTCTATCAGAAATATAAAACTCTCTAGAGAAAAATGTGTTTAAATATATCAAAATTGCAATAACAGTTCCTTACAGACCTGTGGAGGTGATATCACATTAGTAGCACTCATGTTAATGAAATGTTGTTTTCTACAGCACAGCAGTATTCTGTCACCTGTAAATCCTTGAACAAGTAATGTAGCATTCCAAGGGGCCTCCCTGACATCCAATCTGGGCTCTGGGCAAAAAAAAAAAAAATGAGAGCTGCACCACTGTTCCTATAGTTTTAATTATACATTTTGTCATTATTGATCAATGGAATATAACTCTTATAAAATTTGTACATACCACACTTCTTAGATAAAGTTATTAAAAACTGAAATAAAATTTCCAAATAGTTCTACTTCAGTAACAAGACAATTACTACATGCCAAAACATATGTTAAGCAAACAATAGTTTGTTGCTATAAATAAATAAATAAATAATATAAAAACCTTATTGAGTTTACCTTTTATCTTCCTTCTACCAATATCAGAGGGAAAACACGGTATATAAAGCAAAGCAGTTCTTAGGCAGATTATAATATTGTTTATGTAATGCAAAATTAACTATATTATTAGCTGTGATGTTATATATCTTAAATCCACTGTACATTTCATTTTATCAGTAAGCTATAAATCCATTATACTTTATGAAAATATCTATTTATAGAAGGAGGTCCTTGCCTTTGTGCACATATGGATTGTGTTCTAGAAATGTGAAGTGACACCATGACCACAGAAACCCTTCTTACAACAGAAGAACTTAATTGGGGCTGGCTCATATTTCCAGAATTGTGTTCTATAAAAACCAGCACAGAGGTCAATGACAACTTGTAAATATTAATTTTCTTCTTCTACCAAATGACTTCTGGGAATTAAAATCAGGTTCATATCCTTGATGAGAGCACCTCTACTCTCTATGTCAACACGACAGGTTACCTTTTATTTTATATATATATATATATATATATATATATATATATATATATATATATATATATATGAATTACATATGAATGTATATTATATGTAATACATAATGTGTAAAAATATTTAATATATACACAATATAAATAATTATAACATAAATAAAATAATTTTGTGCTATAAGAATTATTACAAAATCAAGTTCATTTTATTTATAAAGTTTGTATACATATATTTTTAGGAATACTCATGCAGACACATACACACAAATTAAAGTAACATATACCATGATTTTGAATGTCAGGGTCCAGGGGGAGGCATATTCTGGAAGCTCTGAGGGGAAAAATGGAAGATGAAATGATGTATTTATATTATAATCTCAAAAACATAAAAATCTGTGACAAAAAGTGAAGCTTATAATTTATAATGATCCTTCACTTTTATTCTAGGAACTTGGGAGAGTACAAACCTGCAGATTTTGCAAACTTGTCAGGAAACTGAAGAAAGAAAACAATAAAACCAAAGTGAACCTAATTACAGGGGAATGAAAAATCTCCCAGAAGAAATTATTGTCACATTGGATTTCTTGGACAATTAGGTATATCCTACAGGCAGAAAGAAAAAAATCATGCATTTCATACAGAATCTTTGAGGACATGAATAGACTATGGAATAGAGTCCTAAAAAGTGCAAGCCTGAAAGTATTAATGCCCATCTAATAAGTACATTCAACAGACAATCACTGAGGTCACAAATTAGTAGTACAAAGTGTTTTCTCAGTAGATATGAGCTAAGAAAATGAGAAAAAAATTCAAACAAGGTCGCTATCTTAGTTAGGGTTTCATTTATGTAAAGAGACATAACCAAGGCAACGCTTATAAAGGACAACCTTTAATTGGGAGTGGCTAACAGTTAAGAAGTTCAGTGTATTATCATCATAATAGGAAACATGGCAGCAAGCAAGCGGACATAGCGGTGGAGAAGGAACTGAAAACCCTACCTTTTGATCCACGGGCAGCCAGGAGAAGCCTGGAGTTCTCAGGCAGCTAGGAGGTTGCTCTACCCAATAGATGAAGCCTGAATGTAGGAGGCAACCTCCAATGTTCACACACCCCCTTGCCCCCCAGAAACACACCACCTCCAGTAAGGCCATGCCTCCTAAGAAAACCATTCCTTATGGGCCAAGGGTGTTCAAACATCTAGAGTACCACTCTGTTCACAAACTGAAGAGCAGACCATTCTTAGTGTCTGATTCCTTCACAAGTCTAGAGGGAGAATGTGTCACTGTGCCCATTCTTTGATCAATTATTGTAATAAAATTCTCTGTTACTATAATTTCACTCTTTATAATCCACTTTAAAGAGAAATGCTGACCAAGGTTCACAATGACAAATTCCTAGGGTTTTTTTGTAGTTGTTGTTGTTGGCTTTTTTTGTTTGTTTGTTTTTTGTTTTTTTGTTTTTTTGGTTTTTTGTTTTTTTTTTTTTTTTTTGGTTTTTCGAGACAGGGTTTCTCTGTGTAGCCCCGGCTGGAACTCACTCTGTAGACCAGGCTGTCCTCGAACTCAGAAATCTGCCTACTTCTGCCTCCCAAGTGCTGGGATTAAGAGTGTGCCACCTTTAATAGAACATCCTCTCACTGTTTGTAGGGTTTGGTTTATATTCTTTCTAAACATAATGTCCCTCTAGGCAACAAATTCTTAGTTTGTAGGTAAACTTAGACCTGATTTTGAGCCTCTGCAGGAAGGCCATGTATAAAGGGAAAAAAAACAAAGAAAGAAAGAGAGAGAGAGAGAGAGAGAGAGAGAGAGAGAGAGAGAGAGAGAGAGAGAGAGGAAGGAAGGAAGGAAGGAAGGAAGGAAGGAAGGAAGGAAGGAAGGAAGGAAGGAAGGAAGGAAGGAAGGAAGGAAGGAAGGAAGAAAGAAAGAAAGGTCCCCACATTCTTCTGAATGTAAATTAAATTTCTGGTTTCTTTAAGAATTCAGTTGTGTCACGTGATGTTTGTTCTTGAAGCTATCTTGTATCTTGTGAGACATGTGATATTTTGCTGAAAACACACTTCAGAGGGACATTATGTTTAGAAAGAATATAAACCAAACCCTACAAACAGTGAGAGGATGATCTATTATTGCTACACTGTGAAATGCTTTGCTGGTCTTGCTTCTGTGCTGGTCTTTGGTGGTTGTGGCTGATCTTTGCTAGCCTTTGCTTGTCTTTGCTTTTCTTCACTTCATAGAGAAAAACACACCAAAGAACTTCTTTTGGTCTTCCTGCTGATTCAGACCACTTTGGCTGACCTGTGCCAACTTGGTGAAGCCATGCTGTTTCTGTTGGATAGTATCACTGCTATTGATTCATATTTGGTGTTTGCTTTTGAACTTGGCTTCTGGTATCCTGACAACAAAGAGTGGACTTATCCCAAGGAAATGCTTCTAGATAGGTCCAAATCTCTCTTTTCCTATTAACCTTCTTTCCACCTACTTCTGGTCAGTGTGTTAGAAAGGAGCATGAAGTTTTTAAGAACCTTAAACATGTATGTTTTGAAAAAAATCTAAGCCTACATTCCTTTTCATATCATTGGCTTATGACCACCTAGTAAATCAGGGTCACATCTTAACAGGTTTCAGGAAATGACAGTAGTTTCACTTTGGCATCAAGTTTTTAATGCCTGCAACTTGGGGCATTCTAGATCCAAACTATGGCAATTCCATATGTACCGTAACTGACTTCCTGAAGTGAGTTTAATAAACAATATATTGGATAATTAACAATGCCTATCATTATAAATGAATACTTTTTAGGATACATTAAGTTAAATATCAGTATTATGCTGTGTGATACCTTTATTAATTTGCTATCTTGACTCTTATTCCACATGTAGAATATGTACTCTGTTCTCTTAGACTTTCAAAGAAGACAATGTTATGTTCTGTAACGTTTTTAATCATTGCAAATCAAAACGTAGGAAATTTTCACAGCAATTGGGAACAAAGAGAACCCTGAACTATGATGAGTTTAAGGACTGTTTTCTACAACTATTATTTGAATAGATGGACAAGAACATCGTGCTCCTTTTAAGTGGCAAATGGGTATTATCGAAAAGAACAGATTAGCCTGCTACAACAGACCAAAAAAGCAAGAGTTAAATTAGTAGCTAAAGTACCATCAGCTCTGACTAATGCTTTGAAGTCATTTACAATTAATAGCTATAAATTGATGCAAATTCTTTTACTCAGCACTACACACATATAACCAAACTACATCTAAGTAATATTTCATCTGAAAAATATTTTAAACTTTTGAATGTTGACTAAAGAAAAATTGTCTTTATTCAAATACAAAAGTGATTAAGAAACTATTTGTAGGTATATTTAACAGTGACATATAAGTATTTATGGTCACAAAAGCAGGTAATAGCTTAATTATAAGATAATGACTGAGAAGTTATTCAAAGGTGAATATTCCTTCTGGTTCTATATTCTTTTTACTGATGTCAATATCTGTGATATCTTGTTTTTGCTTTCAATCATTGTGACCAAATTCCTGAGATAAAACATTGCAAAGGTTAAAGGTTTATGGTAGACCCCCATTTCAGCAATTTTATCCCTGATCAATAAAATAATTATTTCAGTCATTGCTGATTTAGGAGCTCCTGAAGGAGGAAAACTTCCCTTCTCTTGAGGCAGGAAATGAGAGCAGATGACATAATAAAATGACTTCACTGCTTCTATCTCCAAGCAAGTCCGACCCATTAGTGTTCCCACTACCTCTTAGAAGTGCCACAGGTACCTTTGTGGACATTTAAGATCCTGAACATAGCATTCAAGTAAGCATATTATGAAATTACCTAGGCAAATTACCTATTTTCCCAATTATATGAAAGTGATTTTCAGTCACTTTAACTATTACTCCAATTATATTAAAAATTGACTAAATCCTATAAAAAGCAAACTCACACTAGCTGTAAGTCAAACAAGACATATTAAAAACTTAGTAATTATGTCCCTATGCACTGTTAAAATGAATTTTGCAGATGTACTTGAAAATTTGAAAATTAGTGCATTTTAATTTCTTATTCTTTTTGAGTATTTACTTTATTTTTGAGTATATAATATATGTCTAACATTTTCCCCTTCTATTTCCTACCTCCAAATTATTCCTTATACTCTCTGTTATCTCATTCAAATTCATGGATGCCTCATTTTAAATTAATTTTTGTTACATGTTTATATGTACAGTTACACATATACATACATATGCACATGGGTTGTGTTTGTGTGTGTGTGTGTGTGTGCTCAGTCTATACAATGCTACTCACATGCATGTCCATTTGGTATTAGGTAAACCATTGATGTGCTCTTCCCTGGGGAATTAACTCTTACTCTTAGCATTCTTTAGTTGCCTGCAGTTCTTTGTACAGCATTGATCTCTCACAGCAGTCTTTCTTCCATCCACTTTGGCATTGCTAACACTGTCATTCCTGATCAGTTTATTCATAGCTAGTTAGGTTGGTTAGGCTTTATGGAGTTAACTTCTGACATTACTTTTCTAACTAATGAATGACTGTTTTTTTTTTAGCCCAAAATTTCTTGCACATTTATTTAAGTTAATGTATCCTTTGCTCTCTGTTTCTATTATTAACAGGTTTTAATGAGAACTGTTATCATTGTTTAAACAAAATGATTGCTATATCACGCTATTACTGGTTCACAGTAGTATGATGATCAGAAGTCCTGAGTAGTAATTGACATGTGTCAAGCTACATCAAGGATTTCCATGTCTCAGACTGGTGGAATGGTAAAGCCTTCCCATTTCAGCCTCATAGAAGTGGAAAAATCGGTGTCCTTAACAAATATGGAGGTAGATAATAGTTACAGAGAGTATGAAGGGAAGTTTATGCCTGTTGGATTTATATAGTGTGAGACTACTGCCCTATAAAGAAATCCCACTGAGACTAGGTAATTCCTCCTCCCTTTGATATACATTAAAAACATGGTATAGCGAGTTTCTGACTGGGGTTGTAGGTGTTCTTTAATAGAGAGAATCTTATAGACTGGCTATTATGAAATCAATTAACAATTGGTGATGTATCTCAGTAGACAAGTATAGTATTTGTCTAGGTTTTGTGGGTCTTGAGATTCAGTCCCTACTACCAGAAACAGGTAAACATGTCTGACTCTTGTTTGTCAGTGTTTTTGTCTCCTACCTGAACCCTGATGCCTTGCTTTACTTTACAATTACACTAGATTAGAAGAAAAATGCCCTACTTTTGATACTAGAATGTTTATACGTTTCTAAAAATGCTATATCATTAATTGAAAAATAACATTAATTTTGGGTAAATTACATTTTAGAGACCATATTTCTTTTATTAGTATTTTCAGAACCACAGAACATACTCATTAAATGCATTCTATATTAGTGTATTTAAGCTCTTTAATAATAAATGTCATCAAAGAGGATAATTCTTTATTTAATATACTCACAATGTTGTTTACATATATTCAAAAAATAAATGTTTTAAAATATTTCTAAGTATGTATTTAACTTTCTAAGTTGTGATAGATTACTTCCCTATAAAAAGTAAGTGCAATATAGGAGAGGAAGGTTGATAGAAACTTCTAGATTTTGTTCTGTTATCTGGAAGCTTAGGACCAAAAATCATTCTTCAAATCCTCTTGAAACTTGGAGCCTTGCTTTTGATATTCTATTCAATCTACTTCCACTTCAAATCAGACAAAGTTATATTTGAAAGCTTACTGCTGTAACAGGAGGTTTGAGTGGAAATAAATTATGTAGGGATGATCTGCACCTACACACGTATCAAATGGCTATTAGGTTTTACTTGCTGTGCTGGCAGGATATGTGGTACTGCTGTTTCTATGACCCATTACCTGCTCTCTCTGTGTAAAATTTTGTCATTTCCTTACTTATCCAAAAAGGGTAAAAAACAAACTGAATGGATGAGGGCCCCGAAGATCATGGAAGGTAGGGTTGACCTCAGTCTTGCCAAAAGACAACACTAAGATACAGATATGGAGGGAGTGTAGCCCTGTTGTGGATCAACTTACAATGAGTCAGCCCTGTAAGATTTCCCACCATGCAAAACGTTTTCGAATGAGAAAAGAATGTGGCTTTTGTTAAATAAAGATCTGTCTGCTGAAGCAGTGGCAGAATGAACTATTAACATGAGCAGGCAGATTGCGATGCAGACAGACACAGAAGGAAGATGAAAGGGAGACAGGATAGAGCTGGGAAGTAGGCCACGGCAACCACATGAAGCAATAGTAGAGAAGTTGGGTTAACTTAGAGACTAGCTGAGAGACTGTCTGAGCGAATGGCCTTACAATATATAGATGTCTGTATGTCTGTGTTATTAAACCTCAAGCAGGATCCCTGAGAGCCCCACAATAAATTGATGTCAACTGCAAAATTTTATGTTCTTAAAATTTCACTAGAAATTCATTTTCAAAGTAAATAATTTGGGCAAAATGTGTATGATTTGTGATTAAGTCAGAATTCTTCTCTGTACCAGCACAAGCACTGGCATAGAACAGGGAAAGTGAAATCCTCATAGAAAAAGTGCAATGAGAAAGATTCTCCTCAGAATATAGTTGAGACAGTCATTTTTAGAGTTTATTGAGAAACTAAGAATAGCAAAGACAACTAGAATATCCCAATAAATAGTTTCCTGGGGCAGAGTTCTACATTTAGACATACTACTGCCATATGTGGTAGGGAGATTGTGTGTACGCAACTTTGTGATTAAAAAGATTGGGAGGAATCAGACATAAATATCTTCAGGGTGCTCAGAATAATATTTCATTGACTAGCTATGCTTAATTATAATAATTGAAAGAATATTATTGTTTACAAAACCAAAATTAAAAGGGAAAGTAAGAACTAAGTGGGAAGTTTTTATAAATTATCTTTAAAGAATTCATTACAAGTGAAGTTTTGTTTTCAAAAGTAGTACTATGTACAATAACATACGGCAGGACAATTCAGAAATGAAAAGTAATAAAATTTTTAAATTTGTGATCATTCTGTAGAGTCAATGATGTTAAAATAAGTCAACATTTCATTCACTCTTCATTGTTTTCCTTAATTAATTTATTTATGCATTTTCATCATGATTGCAGCCCCCCATTCCTCCTCTCCTCCCAAGCCCAGCCTTATAAATCCTTCTTCATATTACTCACTCCCCATCTCCTCAGATGTACTTAGTCAATCTTCATTTTAATAATTATACTTTCCTATTTCCACTAGATCACAGAGAAGGAACTGATCAATAGCCCTTTCTCTCTCTTCAAAGTCCTACTTGCATTTCAAGGCTCAAATAGAATCATAATATAAATCCTTGTTTATCAAATTACTATCTAAACTTCAAACTTGATAAATACCATTTTTCTTCTGTTCTGGTCTACAACCAATATGTGCTTCATCCACATAAAATGGTTGGATTATGGCCAGTATTGCCACATTTGTCTCTGGATCATTTTTATTTCTTACCCATTGATTGCTTCTTTGGAATGGAGCCTGTTCAGACAAATAATCAAGAGTCCTTAATCTTAGAGAGAGGGTAACTACTGTTATATGCTGCAGTTACTTGTACTTGCTAAGTCTCATTGCAGTATTTCTGTAGGCACATTTTGCTTTCCAGTGTTAGGTATATGTTTCATATGTAATGGGTAATGAGTTATTAAAATTTGCCTTAGTTCTCACCCTGGGATTTCTATTTGATCTCTCACTAAGTGATTTGAATTCCATTGTGTTCCAGGTACCCATTTTTTTCTAGTACATTTAATTTTTTTCATATCGTATATTCTGATCATGGCTTTTCCCTTTCTCATCACCTACCAGACACTTCACACTACCTACATGTAGAACTCCACACCTTGTTTATCTGTCTCTTGCAGACAATTTTTCCTTTTGTAGTACATGTCTGCTGGAGATAGGTTATGAGTTTGGGATGAGTACTCCTGAGAAGTTCACCTCTTAGTGCAGTACCCTCTCTGGTTTAGACTTTTGCAGTCGCTAGAAATGTTATTACAGTTTATGTTTGTTCATACAAGGAACTGCCTCATTTTTTGAAGCCACATTTACCCTGATACCTAAGCCACGTAATGTGATCCATTCCTTGTTTAACAGAACTACCTTTGTGTGCTTTCATGAACTGTTAGACAGAGTAGCATATTCTCTTAGTTCTAATATTCTGGAATCTCAGTAAGACTTTTAATTCAGTTTCAGAAGCTTTATGATTAGAAACCAAAGTTCAAGCCCTGAAAGTCTCTATGCTGTATGAATGAACCCATTGAGAAGAACTCAACAGGAAGAACAAGAAGTTGGCAAGCCTCAATGTGCCTTATGGAAGAAGGCTGGATTTCCTTCACCTCCATCTCTCTCTGGTTACCCAACATCATTTGTTCACAAGTCATAGACAAATTCCTTCTGAATTCTAAAGTTAGCAATCGGATATTGCCTAGACCAGTATTTCTTATGGCAACACACATGTGTATGAAACAACCATATGTGATTTAGAACATCAATATTGCCTTAGAGTTAATAATGATAACCAACAGTGTGAAACACTAAAGATAGATTACAAAATATAAGGGTAAAGAAAAAGCCCCTTAATATAAAAACATATGAACACATTATTTTAAAACTGGCAAATGCAAGGCACAAAAAGAATGGACTTAGGCAATGGTTATGCATGACTGTATTAACACCTATAAAATTACACTCACCGGAAAAAAATGAGAACTGGCAGGTATGCAATACTGGAAATTATATCAAAAGGTCACATTTTTATTTAGTGAAAGTCATTTCAGATGAATTAAGTTAAATAATCTTAGATTTATGAAAGGTGGTATGATTTTTATAAAAACCTATACCATATTCTAGTCATGTAAATTAAAACCCTTTTCTTCAGAATATATAAATTTATAATATGTAATGATATGTTTGATATTAAGACTGTCTCAACCACTTTATGAATGAATAAATACTACAATTTAAATCTGAGCTAGAAATAAATAAATAATGAAAATGAGGATTGTGAAGGATATTGACAGGACATGATATTTTTTAACAAATCTTGAACGTGAAATTTATCACACAGCATCACACACCTTTCCTTTTGACTATCTTTAGTCCTATCCCTTGGCAAATGAGAGAAAAACATTAAAGATAAAGGCTATTGACTGAAAATTTGTATCCCAAATTTCATACATTGAAACAAAATCCTAATGTAATAGCATTAAGAGATTAGACAGTGCTCTGGGTACTACATCCTCATAAACATGATTAGTGTCCTGATAAAATAGCTCTAAGGAGTTTGTTTGTCACTTTGACGATTGAAACTATAACAATAAAATCCATTTTCAAGAAAATCTTAGCCTGCACCCCAAAATTAACCCCATTACCTTGATCTTCTATGTAATGGTCTCTGCTACTCCAAGTACTAAATTTCTGCAATTTATACCTAACTTGGTCTAAGGCGTTTTCACATATTGTCAGCAACAGACATTTTCACTGATCAATTTGTATATAATTTAGAAAATGCACTGTGCAGATGCATCTATATTAACTACTCTGAGCTTTCAAAGTGGTAGCTGGAACCAGTCGTGATGGCAGCTTTCTGGGACTTTTTCAGCCACTGGACACTGTGAGACTTTCACCACTGTTCACTGCTGTGTCTGGGTGCTGGCTGCCTTCACTGTTCTCAACACAGAATACTGTTGTTCTCCGTGTCCTCAGATTTTAGCAGTTTAGTGCCTAATCCAAGTACCTTAGCCTGCTTTACTGGAGGAAGAAGTTATGAGTTGTTAACATGAACCACATGAGGAATTTTTCTTAGAGCCAGCAGCATAAGGGGGTTTTAAGTTTAACCAGTGAGGCCGAGTGTGAGGCAAGTCTTAAAAGACTTGACCTGGAAAGTAAAAAATCCCCTCCTTCAGGGAATAGAGAAAAATCTCTGAGGAGCTGAGAGTGTCAGTATGTGATGGCAGCCTTTCTAACAGAGAGGCAATCTCACGTTTATAGGGCTCCCTTTGTGTGTGTCAAATTGAAACACACTTGAGACATTTCACTGATAAAGTTTCCTCTATGTGTGCGCATGTGTGTGTGTGCATGTATGTGTGTGTGTGTGTGTGTGTGTGTGTGAACTTAAGCCAAGCTTGAGTTTTCAGGGAAAAAAATCAATTGAGAAAAAATTTCCATCAAATTGATTATAGACAAAACTCTTCAAGCCATGTTGACCAAACCAGTGAACAACATCTATCAATGTTGTATGATTCAGATTTTGCCTGCTGATATCTGTGCCCCTAAATTCTATGACTTCCTTCACTGAAGAACTGTATTCTAGAAGTTTGAGAGGAAATAGCTTCTTCAAGTTGCTTTTAGTCACAGTTTTTATAGAAACTAAGTCATAGAGATATTTAATTATTTAAAAACAGCAGTAGTTGCTTAATAAGTACATGCCTAAAGTCTAAGCATTTATATTTTCTTTCTTGCTATCTGTGTACCTGAAATTTGTCTAGAAGGTTTATGAGAAATTATATTCATACTAACAATTAGGCCATAATCTTCTAATTCAAGCTTTATTATATCAGTTTACAATTCCATCTCAGGCACCCAGGGAATCATGCTACTATGACAATTACTGAAAAAGCAAAAAGAAAGGATGGAAAAGAGTTCTCATCAATACTTTAAGATGTAAGTTGTTAACTAATAAAATCGTGGAATTCATTGGTTCTTGGACAGTTTGACTCTTAACCAACAAGCAAGCATGGACTTGGGCTTGTCTGTGTCTTACTCTTTTGCTAAGATGTTCACTTGCTTTTAGCCTATGCATTTAAATTATAGCATCATCTTAAAACAAAAAGAAATATTTCTAAAAACTTGTGTTAAGCTTTCTCTCATCAATCCCAACTTCAGTTTGAACTGTCTCTTTCTCAACATCTTTTCCATGGCAACTGAAAAATGCTTGCTTTACCTGAGAGGTGTCCTGCAACAAGAACTAAAGTCCACAAAGAACACCAGCTGTGATTGGCAGTGGCTACATACATGGGCAACAAAGTAGATTTGTATATGCCCAGTACATGTGAGTAAGAAAGTGCATGTCCAGACCAGTATGAGCTTACTCAATCAACAGCCCCAGGGCCCTACAAATCGCCACATCAAAGTATATGTCTTTCTGTGTACCTTGCTGGAGTTTGTAAGTATTAAGAAAACGAAAGGCCTCTTCATGGAGATAGTACAATCCCTGAATTTGATCTCCATAGTTGTCTGAATGACTTGATACTAGGGGCTTAATGGTGAAGGGCAATTCAACCTCCCTTTAAGTGCTCAGAGTCATTTTTTAAAAAATAATTAACTCATTCTTCCTGCTGAAAAACAAGCCAGTTTCCTTTCTAATACCACATATCTCCTGCACATAGAAACTAGACATATTTGCTTGATTATTTGCTAGATGGGTGAGTTCAGGTATATTTCCTCAGCACCTATACTACTCTTAGTTTTGGTCAAACTGAGAGGCACCACATCAGGTTTTTGTTCTAGTAGAAAGAGAGAAGTAATGTGTACATCAAATGTTTTTTGGATAACACAGAACCAATGGGAGTAAGGGGAAAAGGCTTTATCTCCCTTCTTGAAACAACACTAAAGTTAACACTAATAATTAATATATCACAAAACAGATTTTTATTCCTCATGATTTCTTTGATTTCCTGATGTCACTTGGTAGTCTTTGAATACTCTTCGGAAAGAAGTTTGCAAAGACATGGAATCTGTAACATTTATTAGAGTCAAGTATCAGGAAGACACATTAGTTTTGAATTTGGTTCATAGTTCTAAGGGAATCCAAAATACTTTCCTGGCCTCTATTAGCATCTAGATGTATATACATACAATCCTTCCTTCACCTCTCTCTCTCTCTCTCTCTCTCTCTCTCTCTCTCTCTCTCTCTCTCTCTCACACACACACACACACACACACACACACACATATACACACACACATACACACACATGTATGTATGTATTAGAAAAATATTTTAAAGAAGAGAGGGATGGTGACTAAAGAACCGACTTCTGAGGGAAATACAAATTTTGTTAGGATCCCAGAAAACTTGTAATCTATACAAGGGATCCTTCAAATTGTTTATAGTGAGCATATAGGATTATCACAGTATATCCAGACTCCTCTTCATAATTCCCTTGCTTATAACACAAATCAATATGAATTATAGAGTTAGAACTAGAAAAATAATCTGGGCACAGAGGAAAATGTCATGTTTAAGGATGGAAAATACCATGACAGCATATAGATAGTGACAAGAAAGATGAATTTAAATTCTCCATCTAAGAGATGAATTAAAATATTTTAAAAATCTGGTGGCTTGAATACAGAAGGCACATATATTTCAATATTTTGTAACCCTTTCAGTGGAACAGTTTGGAAGGGATTCAGAAATGTAGGTATGACCTTTTGAATAATATATGTCACTTATGGTGGGCTTTGAGGTTTTAAAAGTTTATTCCTGTCCCAGTTTAAATTTTTCTAACAGTCTGCAAATTGTATATCATGTTAGCTCTGTTTTGAAGTGTCATGCCTGCCCGTCTGCTGTTATGTTTCCCAATCTGATGATTATGAATTCATGCTCTGAAACTGTAAGAAAGGCCTCCATAAATGCTTTCTGTTGTAAATTGGTCATGGGGGCCTCTCTATAGTAAGAGTACAGCAACTAAGAAAGAAAAGGATGGCTCAAATGTTTATTTTGCATACTATCAAAACATGTTTTATACAACATTATATTTGTATTTTAAAACACTATGGATGACACAGTCCTTCCTGCACATTTTCCACAATACTATTATGACTATTGATTTTGAATCTTGTTAAGCATTCTTAAATTTGCAATCTATGTTTTGTTATTCTTGTATGCAGCTTAAGTACTATTCAATATATATATGCTGTTTGTAGCATATTACATCAAATAGAATTCCCTGAAACTGAGACTCCCTGTGCTTCGTTTCAATTGGCTTGGAAATGAAGCTACTTAAACTTATTTTTTTTTAATGGGAATAGTTTGAAAATCTGCTTTTACCAGGGCTAAATTATGTTTACTCTGTCCTGTTCACTTTACTATTTCTTTTCTCTTGTGTGTGTATATATGTGTATGCACACATGCTCAGATGTGTTTACATCCTTTGGGACTCAATTTCCATTCTGTATTTTGTCTTCTTGGTAATCTGTTAATATATTAGCAGTTACTGAATTGTTTAATCTAAGATTTTTAATTATTTCTACTTGGTTAGTTTCTGCTTGCCTTACTAGAAATGTCTAGTTAGGCAAAAATTAAAATATTTATTATCGAGTCCTGAGGCCTCTGGCGGGAGCCTTCAGATCCCCGCTTCGGGATCCATAACTGCCTGAGCTACAACACCACATCTCCAGGACCTGCAAGAGACCAGAGGGGCAACAGGGAGGCTGGCTGGGAGGAGTCAGTGTGATCTGGTGAGTCCAGTAGGACCTGGGTGGAAGCCTTCAGGTATCTGCTTTGGGATCTGAACAGCCTGGGCCACAGCACCCTGTCTCCAGGCAATGCAGGACGTCAGCTGTGAACCAGAAGCAAGCTGGCAAGAGGCAGATTGCACTGGTGAGTCCAGCATTGACCACAAGACCAACTAACCCCAGTGAGAACTAGATGGCAAAAGGCAAATGCAGGAGTGTAACTAACAGAAATCAAGGCAATATGACAGCATCTGAATCCAATTATCCATTAACAGCATGTCCTGGATACCCCATCACACCAGAAAAAAGAAGATTTGGATTTAAAATCACTGGTCATGATGCTGGTACAGGAACACATGAAGGACATACTTAAAGAAATTCAGGAGAAAATGGATCAAAAGTTAGAAGCCCTTACAAGGGAAACACAAAAATCATTGAAAGAAATTCAGGAGAATACAAAATCCAACAAGGCAAAAAACAGAAAAATCACTTAAAGAAATACAGGCTGAGGTCATGAAAGAGGAAACACAAAAATCTCTTAAAGAATTACAGGAAAGCACAAACAAGCAACTGAAGGAGCTAAGCAAAACCATCCAGGTTCTAAAATCATAAGTAGAAACAACTAAGAAAACTCAAAGGGAGACAACTTTGGAGATAGAAAACCTTGGGAAGAAATCAGGGGCCATAGACGCAAATATCAACAACAGATTACAAGAGATAGAAGAAAGAATCTCAGATGCTGAAGATACCATAGAAACCATGGACTCAACAATAAAAGAACATTCAAAATGCAATATGCTTGTAACCAAAAACATCCAGGAAATCCAGGACACCATGAGAAGACAAAACCTAAGGATTATAGGCATAGATGAGAGTGAAGATTTACAACTTAAAGGGCCAGCAAATATCTTCAATAAAATTATGGAAGAAAATTTCCCTAACCTAAAGAGAGAGATGCCCATGAATATACAAGAAACCTACAGAACTCCAAACAGACTGGACCAGAACAAAAATACCTCCAGTCACATAATAATCAAAACCACAAATGTACTAAACAAAGAAAGAATATTAAAGGCAGTAAGAGAAAAAGGCCAAGTAACAGATAAAGGAAGACCTATCAGAATCACACCAGACTTCTCATCTGAGAATATGAAAGCTAGAAGATCCTGGGCAGATCTCATGCAGACTCTAAGAGAACACAAATGCCAGCCAAAACTACTATACCCAGCAAAACTCTCAATCACCATAGATGGAGAAACTAAGATATTCCATGTAAAAACCAAGTTTACCCAATATCTATCCACAAACCCAGCCCTACAAAGGATAATAGGAGGAAAACACCAATACAAAGAGGGAAACGTCATGCTGGAAAAAGCAAGATAGTAACCTTCTTTCATCAAACCCAAAAGAAGATAACCAATCAAATTTCAAAAATAACATCAAAAATGACAGGAAGTAATAATTACTATTCCTTAATATCTCTTAACATCAATGGGCACAATGCCCCAATTAAAAGACATAGACGAACTGACTGGATACATAAACAGGACCCTACATTTTGCTGCATACAGGAATCACACCTCAGTGTCAAAGACAAACACTACCTTAGAGTAAAAGGCTGGAAGACAATTTTACAAGCAAATGGTCTCAGGAAACAAGCTGGAGTAGATATTCGAAAATCAGATAAAATTGACTTCCAACCCAAAGTCATCAGAAGAGACCATGAGGGACACTTCTTGCTGGTCAAAGGAAAAATACAACAAGAGGAACTCTCAATCCTGAACATTTATGCTTCAAATGCAAGGACACCCTCATTCATAAAAGAAATTTACTAAAGCTCAAAGCACACATTGCACCTAACAACAATAATTGTGGGTGACTTCAACACTGCACTTTCCTCAATGGACCCATAAGGAATACAGAAACTGAAAAGGGACACAGTGAAACTAAGTGAAACTTTGGACCAATTAGATTTAACAGATATATATATATATATACATATATATATATGTATATATATATATATATAACATTTTATCCTAAAACAAAAGAATATACCTTTTTCTCAGCACCTCATGGTACCTTCTCCAAAATCGACCATATCATTGGTCACAAGACAGACCACAACAAATATAAGATGATCGAACTAATCCCATGCTTCCTATCAGATCATTATGGAGAAAAAGTGGTCTTCAATAGCAACAAATACAACAGAAAGCCCACATAGACTTGGAAACTGAACAGTATTCTACTCAATGATACCTTGGTCAAGGAAGAAATAAAGAAAGAAAGACGTTTTAGAAATTAGTGAAAATGAAGACACAACATACCCAAATCTAAGGGACACAATGAAAGCAGTGCTAAGAGGAAAACTCATAACCCTGAGTGCCTCCAAAAAGAAAATGGAGAGAGCATACATTAACAGCTTAATGACACACCTGAAAGCCCTGGAACAAAAAGAAGCTATTTCACCCACGAGGAGTAAAAGGCAGGAAATCATCAAACTCAGGGCAGAAATCAATCAAATAGAAACAAAGAGAACCATACAAAGAATCAACAAAACCAGGAGCTGGTTCTTTGAGAAAATCAACAAGATAGATAAACCCTTAGCCAGACTAACCAAAGGGTACAGATACAGTATACAGATTAACAAACTTAGAAATGAAAGGGAGATATAACAACAGAAACTGAGAAAATTCAAAAAATCATTAGATCCTACTATAAAAGCCTATACTCAACACAACTGGAGAATCTGGATGAAAGGGACAGTTTCCTAGACAGATATCTGACACCAAAACTAAATCAGTATCAAATAGATCATCTAAACAGTCCCATAGCACCTGAAGAAATAGAAAGGGTCATAGAAATTCTCCCAACCAAAAAAAGAATGGGACCAGATGGCTTCAGTTCAAAATTCTATCAAACCTTCATAGAAGACCTAACACCAATACTCTTCAAACTATTTCACAAATTAGAAACAGAAGGAACACTACCCAATTCCTTCTATGAAGCCACAATTACGCTGATACCAAAACCACCCAAAAATCCAACAAAGAAAGAGAACTTCAGGCCAATTTCCCTTATGAATATTGATGCAAAAATACTCAATAAAATTCTTGCCAAACAAATCCAAGAACACATCAAAATGATCATCCACCATGATCAAGTAGGCTTCATCCCAGGGATGCAGGGATGGTTCAATATAAGGAAATCCATCAATGCTCTCCACAACATAAACAAACTCAAAGAAAAAAAAAACATATGATCATCCCATTAGATGTAGAAAAAGCATTTGACAAAATTCAGTATCTTTTCATGCTAAAAGTCTTGGAAAGAATAGGAATTCAAGGCCCATACCTAAACATCCTTAAAGCAATATAGAGCAAACCCATAGCCAACATCAAACAAATGGAGAGGAACTTGATGCAATCCCACTAAAATCAGGGACTCGAAAAGGCTGGCCTCTCTCTCCCATATCTTTTCAATATAGTACTTGAAGTTCTAGCTAGAGCAATTAGACAACATAAGGAGGTCAAGGGGATACAAATTGGAAAGGAAGAAGTCAAATTATCACTATTTGCAGATGCCATGAGAGTCTACTTAAGTGACCTGAAAACCTCCACCAGAGAACTCCTACAGCTGATAAACAAGTTCAGCAAAGTGGCTGGTTATAAAATCAACTCAAGCAAATCAGTTGCCTTCCTATACTCAAAGGATAAGCAGGCTGAGAAGGAAGTTAGGGAAATGACACCCTTCACAATAGACACAAACAATATAAAGTATCTTGGTGTGACTCTAACCAAACAAGTGAAAGATCTATATGACAAGAACTTCAGGTCTCTGAAGAAGGAAATCAAAGAAGACCTCAGAAAATGGAAAAATCTGCCATGCTCGTGGATTGGCAGGATTAATATAGTTAAAATGGCCATCTTGCCAAAAGCGATCTACAGATTCAAAGCAATCCCCATCAAAATCCCAACACAGTTCTTGACAGAGTTAGAAAAAGCAATTCTCAAATTCATCTGGAATAAAAACCCCCAGGATAGCTAAAACTATTCTCAACAACAAAAGAAATTCTCGGGGAATCAGTATCCTTGACTTCAAGAAATACTACAGAGCAATAGTGTTAAAAACTGCATGGTATTGACACAGTGACAGACAAGTGGACCAATGGAATAAAATTGAAGATCCAGAAATGAATCCACACACCTATGGTCACTTGATCTTCGACAAAGGTGCCTAAAACATCCAGTGGAAAAAAGATAGTCTTTTCAACAAATCGTGCTGGTTCAATTTGAGGTCACCATGCAGAAGAATGTGAATTGATCCATTCTTATCTCCATGTACTAATATTCACTCCAAGTGGATCAAGGATCTCCATGTAAAACCAGACACACTGAAACTAATAGAAAAGAAACTGGGGAAGACCCTTGAGGATATGGGTACAGGGGAAAAGTTCCTGAACATAACACCAATAGCTTATGCTCTAAGATCAAGAATTGACAAATGGAACCTCATAAAATTACAAAGTTTCTGTAAGGCAAAGGACACTGTTAAAAGGACAAAAACGGCAACCATCAAATTGGGAAAGGATATTCACCAACCCTACATCTAATAGAGGGCTAATATCCAATATATACAAAGAACTCAAGAAGTTAGACCCCAGGAAACCAAATAACACTATTAAAAATGGGGTACAGATCTAAATAAAGAATTTTCACCTGAAGAAATTCGGATGACCAAAAAGCACCTTAAGACATGCTCAACATCATTAGTCATTACAGAAACGTAAATCAAAACAACCCTGAGATTTCACCTTACACCAGTCAGAATGGCTAAGCTTAAATACTCAGGAGACAGCAGGTGTTGGCGAGGATGTGGAGAAAGAGGAACACTCCTTCACTGCTGGTGGGGATGTATGGTACAACCACTTTGGAAATCAGTCTGGCGTTTCTTCAGAAAACTGGACATGACACTTCCAGAGGACCCTGCTAAACCTCTCCTGGGCATATACCCAAAGGATTCCCCAGCATTCAATAAAGACATATGCTCCATTATGTTCTTAGTAGCCTTATTTATAATAGCCAGAAGCTGGAAAGAACCCAGATGTCCCTCAAAGGAGGAATGGATACAGAAAATGTGGTATATTTACACAATGGAATACTACTCAGCAATTAGAAACAATGAATTCACAAAATTTCTAGGCAAATGATTTGATCCGGAAAATATCATCCTAAGTGAGGTAACCCAATCACAAAAGAATACACATGGAATGCAATCTCTGATAAGTGGATATTAATTTGCCCAGAAGCCCTGAATACCCAAGGCACAAAGAGCATAACAAATGACTCCCATGAAGAAGTATGGAGAGGGTCCTGATCCTAGAAAGGATTGATCTAGCATTGGAGGGGAATATAAGGACAGAGAAAAAGGAGGGAGGTGATTGGAGAATGGATGGAGAGAAGAATGTTTATGGGACATATGGGGAGGGGGGATCCGGGAAAGGGGAAATCATTTGGAATGTAAACAAAGAATATAGAAAATAAAAATATTAAAAAAATATTTTCCCCATTTCTTTCTATTTTTTTCTTCTTACTTTAAACTTGGACCACCTCCATGGCAGGTAGCACTCTAACACTGAGATATGTCACCTACTAATCTTTTCAAAACCTTAATCTTGGATAAAACATTTACTATGAAGCTGCTGTTTATGGATGCGCTCATTGTTCCATCCATGACGGGGATGCTGCATGAGCATAAAACTGTTTTTGTGTCTTCAGAGCCCTGTGTAAATGCCTTGTTTATGGCATGAGTTGAAAGCCTCAAAGCAAGATTGTTAAAGACATGTTGGTACTTGGAGTTCACCGGCCAATAAGGTTGCTTATATGCTTCTAGATAGTTACATGAAAAATACCCTATTAAAAAATACAGTGTGGTGGGCACTCAAGTAATGACCTGATATTGACCCTATGTCAAAATGCACCACATATACACATATATGCAGGTACACCAGCATGCCACAGGCATGCATACACATACATGCACATATGTCACACAATATACATATACACACAGTAAGAAAGACTGAGAAAGAGAGAGGAACACAGAGATACAGAAACAGAGACACATAGAATAGCTATATATTTAATTGAATACAATGAACTGATCACTCCAAACAATATTTAAGACGATAATGACATTAAAGTAATGACAAGTCGTAATAAATTTTTTCAGAGCCTTACATTGAGTCAAATAACAGAGAAAAGCAAAATATAGCAAAAGCATTAAACTATAGGATAAATGATTTACTACATAGAGCTTTCTGAATCATCTCAAAGATTAATTTATACTTATATCCTAAAATCTCATTTTGTATTAGATTTAATTATGATTAATTTGCTTTTTTGAACATATTCATAAGCAATATTTTGATCTGTAAAGCCAGTGGGCAGCAGGCCATTATACTAGATACTGTATTTGTGTAACCGATTGTTGTTTACTTTTGTTTTTATAACTAATAGACTACTGCTCAGCTATTAAAAACAATGAATTCTTGAAATTCTTAGGCAAATAAATGCAACTAGAAAATATCATCCTGAGTGAGGTAACTCAATCACAAAAGAAGATACATGGTATGCACTTACTGATAAGTCGATATTAGCTTAGAATACCCAAGATACAGTTCACAGACCACATGAAGCTCAAGAAGAAGGAAGACCAAAATGTGGGTACTATGGTCTTTCTTAGAAGGGGGAACAAAATACCTATGGGAGGATACAAAGTGTGGAGCAGAGACTGAAGGAAAGGTCATTCATAGACTCTCCCACCTGGGGACCCATCCCATATAAAGTTACCAAACCCAGACACTATTGTGCCTGCCAACAATTGCTTGCTGACAGGAGCCTGATATAGCTGTCTCCTGAGAGGCTCTGCCAGTACCTGACAAATAGAGAGGTGGATGCTCTCAGCCAGCCATTAGACAGAGCACAGGGTCCCCAATGGAGGAACTAGAGAAAGGACCCAAGGAGCTGAAGGGATTACAACCCCATAGGAGGAGCAACAATATGAATCAACCAGTCCACCCAAAGCTCCCAGAGACTAAACCACCAACAAAGAGTAAATATGTAGGGACCCTTGGCTCCAGCTGCATCTGTAGCAGAGAATGATATTGTGGAATATCAATGGGAGGAGAGACCCTTGGTCCTGTGAAGGCTTGATGCCCCAGAGTAAGGGAATGTCAGGACAGCAAAGTGGGAAAGGGTGAGCAGGGGGAGGGGTGATTGGATAAGGGGTTTTCAGAGGAGAAATGAAGAAATGGGTAATATTTGAGATCGTATCTAATAAAAAAAGCGAAAGAATAGTTTCATTCTTAAAGTATTTTTGTATTATTCCAATGGAAAGTGGCATGTTTAAGTGCATGCACACACATTATGATGTGTATATATACACTATGAGAAAGCCTACATAGGATGGTACTTGTCTTTCATCATGGGTTTCTGAGGACGAACTCACCTCATTCACAATTTATCGTCATTCCCTTATATCTAAAGAGCCATGTGCAGCCTGATTGTGATCTTCTTAAAGTTACATTCACGATATAAAGCATTTATTCAAATAAGAAACATTGTTCTTCCATCATGCGACTTGTACTACCTATTTTATTGTATAGGTTATTTGATGTGTAGGTTTCATTTTGATGAAATCATATTTCCTTAATCCTGATATTATTATCAGTGCTTTGGGTATAACATCTGAAATTCATTGTCAACTATACCAACTTAATACTACTACTGTACCACTGTGATATGTTTTTAAATTAATGTGTAATATCTTTTAACATTTTCTATTAGTACTTTCATATCCGCAAGTAAAGTATTTTGATCATTTTCAGCTCACCTCTCACTGTGGTCAGATTCACTCACCCTTGTCTACCCACCACTTGTGCCTCGTTTTCCTTTTCTTCTTTTTGTTTTGAATCCTTCAAGCATAGTCTCTGATGAATGTCTAGTACTCATTCTTTGGCCTTCACTGACACCATTGTATAATTGAGCATGTCTTCACCAGCATAGTATAAATTTTCAAAATGAGCCCTCCATGTCCAAATAATCTATGACTTTGTGGCTATAGCATACCAAATCAAATGTTCAGTATCAGCCTAGGGGAAACTCTGAATACATGATGAATATTATATATCTATAGCTAGCTCCCTTTATACATATATTTCCAAATCATTTCTATAGTAATCAAATGTATGAAATAAGATTTTTCCAATTTGAGAATATTGATTTACTTTTCACTTGTGTTAAGAAAAATATGAATTTTATAAGAATAAGAATAGAACGTGTCTAGGCATGGGAACATGGATTAGTTGTTTAAAGCAACAAAGGAATTCTGGTTTTTGTCCTGTCTAGGACAAATGATTTATTAAAGGATCTTCAGTCCCTTGTTTCTCCATACATGGTTGTATTGAAATTTTATTTAATAAATTCTGGACTCACTATCATTTCACTAGTAGTCAAATATATGGGCTATATTATTTGTAAACTGAGTACGTTGTTTACTTTTAATTGATTTTCACTGAGAGATCTTAGATTAATACCATATGACCATACAGGAGATCATTGGACTAGTATCATTGTAAGCATTGTGGGCTTGTTTATCCCATTCAGGCTAAACGATTTATTAAGTTTTCTTCTTTCTATGCTTCTCTGTCCTAGGTTTTTACCATAACCTCATTGGATTGCTGTGGAAAGATTTTCTAAAAGGAGATGTCCTGCCAACCAGGATCACATACTGAGACGTCAATGATAGAAAAACAAGAACTTAGTTATTTAGTATGTATATTTTCCAATGCATAACTGATTGACACTTATGCTTTTTTCCTCTGACTTTATACATATAGTGAATATCATATATATGAAGGAATTATGCTATATTTGAAAAATTGGAATATATACTTTTACAGTGATTTATTTTTAAGTATTTTCTAATTTCCCCTCTAATTTTTGTCTTGATTAGTGTTTGATGTAATAATGATGAGTGTGCTTTTATTATTTATGATATTGTTAACACTAAATTATAGTAAAGAGTGTGTTTAATAGTGTAAAAACTTATAGTTTAGTGAGTTTTTGATGTTCTTTACATGTTCTATAATTGTTATCATCTAAATTTTATTAAGATAGTGAGTATGTTTTTATTAATGTTACATAATTCTGTTCTCTTTTATTATTTAACTCATTTAAGGGGTCACTAAAGGTTCCTATATTATTTATGTTGATGGAAATTTTATGGCTACTAGTAAGAATAGGGATTTCAGTAATAGCTGCCTTTTCTTTTGAGGAATATATATATATATAAAACCATTGTTATTTGACTTAATTATTTACACATATTTATCTTTTTCTTCCTGAAGACTAGGTTTGAACTATTTTATTTTCACTTACACAGCACAAGATGACACAGGTATGAGATTTTATTGCAAACAAACGGTACTGTTTTCTCAGTCACACACACACACACACACACACACACACTTTTTGTAGCATTCCTTTTCTAGCAGATACCTGGTTACTGTAAAAGAATTCTTATTTTTTTTCCTAGTTTCTCTTTTTCTTTCACAGTTGGTGACAAAGATTGAATTCACAGAGTCGAGTGATAGATGCAGGAGCACAGATCAAAAGTTTACAGGGAAGTAAATTAAAATGTATGAGGAAATTGGCTCTGGGGTCCTAGGCTTTCAGGATTTCCTATTAGCTATACTCCTGTGTGTAGGTCCAAGGCCTCACCTCTCTGCTCCTGTTCTTTGACACACTATAAAAAACAATTCATGATTTCATGCAATTTGACAATGACCTTCAAGGTTAATGTCAACTTCATGGTTTAATTTATATCTTAGCATCTTAGCTGTGGAATAGCTTTCTCTAATATATATATATATATATATAAATTCATATATATTATATATATCATAATATTCATAATATATAATTCATAAGCAAATTTGAGATAGTTTTCAGCATTTAATTTAGCCTTCATATATGTTTTAGAATGCAACTAAGACAACACTGTTAGAAAAACAATTGGCTTATAAACAGTATTTTCTGTTTATAAGCCAATTGTTTTTGTAAATTTTCTTGTAAATTAAAGCCCACCCTTGTATTTATACATAGAATTAGTTACTATGCCAAAGTAAAACTAAACTGCTTTTAATTTTTATATAATATTTTATGGATATTCAAAATCTGTTAATTTTACTGAAATGACTAGATATATTGATATACTGCTGAATATTTTATAAATGTTATCGCAATCCAAATGCATATGAACTTAATAAAGTATTGAGATTCCTTAGAGACATTTTATAACAAAATAGTTAATTCTCTCTGTCTTTCAATGTTTTGTTTGAATCTTCAGTAAACATTGAGTTATAGGTGCAGTAGTATGTTGCAGATGCATCAGTTAGATTTGGCCCACTACTATACATTGTGAATCGTTCTAATTTTCTGTAATTGTCTCTATTTTCTGCAAAAATAGTTTCCTTGAAGAGGAGTTAAGACAAAAATTGATGCCTAAAGATGAGCTGAACCAAGATAATACTATTATTCATGCTACAGGGACAGGTTGAACGATCATGAAAATTGTTCTTAAAAAAGGGGGCAATATAACAACTAATGATCAAGACAGATGAGAAAAAAATCTACCCTATGAAAGAAAAATATGTTTATCCTATACCAAATGGTTATATATTTCAACACACACACACAATCTATATCTATGTCTATGTCTATGTCTATGTCTATGTCTATGTCTATGTCTATGTCTATCCCTATCCCTATCCCTATCCCTATCCATTTCCATATCCATATCCATATCCATATCCATATCCATATCCATATCTATACTATATCTATATCTATATCTATATCTATATCTATATCTATATCTATATCTATATCTATATCTATATCTATATCTATATCTATATCTACATAATCAATTACAAATAAAAATGAGGTCACAAGTTTGAAGGAAAAAAATAAGGAATAATTGGAAGGAAAGGTGAATGGGGATCAGGCTGTTATAGTATTATAAAGTAAAGAAGAATATTTGAAAAAGAAATCATACATCAACTAAATAGGCAATTACTGTGTTAGAACTTACGCTTTTTCTAAAATTTACCTTTTCTAGGAATTTATTTTAGTGTAACCAATATAATACACAGAAAATTAAAATGTCATGTTGTAGATAAACTTTAATATAGTAACTTTGGTATTCTGATTAGAAAACAACACTTACTCCCAAACAATGTAGGTAAGTTTAATTTGTAGCAGTAAGCAGTGCATTTTGAAAGTGACATCTATTTGTGAGGTTGACAAACTAACGATTCAGAGAAAGATTTGACAGAATGAGTCAGAGATAGTAAATGCCCATCTTTCAGGAGATCCGACAGGAAAAAATTGTCTACTTAAGGGCAAAGTGGGAGACAACATTCTCCTGTCGGTAAGCATAACAGTATCATTAATAGTTTTAGAGACTGAGGCTTGCCCATGGGATGTGTCTCAAGTTTGGCCAGTTAATAGTTTGATATTCCTTCAGTCTCTGCTCTAATTCTTGTGCCTGGATTTCTTGCAGACAAGATAAATTTGAGGTTGCAAGTTTTATGGGGGGAGGGGTTGATGTCCTATCACTTCTTGGTGTTCTTCTCTGGCTACAGGAGGTGGCCTCTTGAGGTTCCATGTCCCTAATGGAGTGAATGACAGCTAAGGTCACTCCCACTGATTCTTGGGTGAGTCCCTTATCCCACATCTCTGTCTTGTCCTGGAGATGCACCCCCACCTCCTCACTCCTGTCAGTTACAGATTTCCATTCATTTACGTGGCCATCTATCCATTTCTCCTGTCCTTCCCCACACCTGATTCTGAACCACCCACCCCTGTCTCCAGCCCCTTTGCCCAATGAGCTCCCTCTCTTCATCTGTCTCTTTGAACTATTTTATTCCTCCTTCTGAGTGAGATTCCAGCTGCCTCACCTTGACTTTCATTCCTGTTTAGAATCTTTGGTACTACACAGTGTACCACGGTGACTGCATTTTAGGGCTAATATCCACTCGTCAGTGAGTACATACCATGCACGTCCTTTTGGGACATTAGCTTATTTTCAAGTTCCATTCATTTGTCTGTAAAATTCATGATGTCCCTGTTTTTAATAGCTGAATCGTATTCCATTGTGCAGATGTGCCATAATTTCTTTATCCATTCTTGGTTGTTTCCAGTTTGTGGCTATTTTGAATAAAGATCCTATGAACATAGTTGAACAAGTGTCTTTATGGGATGTTAGAGCATCTTTTGGGTATATGCTCTGGAGTGGTATAGCTGAGTCTTGAGGTAGAATTATTCCCAGTTTTCCAAGAAAATGCTAAATTGATTTCCAAAGTGGTTGTACAACTTTTCACTCCCACCAGCAATGTTCCCCTTGCTCTACATCTAGCATATGCTATCTCTTGAATTTTTTATTTTAGCCATTCAGATTGGTATAAGATGGAACCTCTGAGATGTTTGATTTGAATTTCCCTGATAACTAAGGAATTTGAATATTACTTTTTTCTTTTTTTGGGGGGTGGGGAATTGGATATTTTCTTTATTTATGTTTCAGATGTTTTCCCCTTTCCAAGTCTCCACTTCAGAAACCCCCTATTCCAACCCCTTTCCCTGCCTCTATGAGGGTGCTCTCCCACCCACCCACCCAATCTGTCATCCTGCCCTGGCATTCCCCTACACTGGGGCATTGAGCACCCTTGGGCCCAAGGGCCTCTCCCCCTACTGATGTACAACAAGGCCATCCTTTGTCACATATGTAGCCAGCACCATGGGTCCCTCCATGTGTATTCTTTGTTTGTTGGGAGCTCCAGGGTTTCTGGGCTGTTGTTTGTTGTTTCTGGGCTATTGACGCTGTTGCTCCCTCCATGGGACTGCAACAGTCCCTTCTCCAACTTTTCCACCAGGGACCTCTGAGCTCATTCCAATATTTGGCTGTGAGCATCCACCTCTGTATTTGTCAGGCTGTGGCAGAGCCTCTCAGGAGACAGCTATATCTGGCTTCCATCAGCAAGCACTTCCGGGCATCCACCATAAAGTACAATTTAGTGGCTATATATGGGATAGATCCCCGGGTGGGGCAGTCTCTGGATGACCTTTCCTTTAGATGGTCTCTGCTCTTTACTTTGTCTCCATCTTCTGTATTTTGTTCACCCTTCTGAAAAACACTGATGCATTCATATTTCTGTCATCCTACTTCTTAGACTTCATATGGTCTGTGAATTGAAGATTAGATATTTCAAAATTTTGGACTGATATCCACTTATCAGTGACTACATATTATATTCGTTCTTTTGTTACTGAGTTACCTTACTCAGGATGATACTTTTAAGTTCCATCCATTTGCCTGTGAGTTTCATAAAGTCCTTGTCCACTGTGTAAATGTACCACATTTTATGTATCCTTTCCTTTGTTGAGTGACATCTGGGTTGTTTCCAGCTTCTAGCTATTATGGATATGACTGCTATTAACATATTGGAACATGTGACCTTATTATATGTTGGAACATCTTCTGGGTATATGCCCAGTGTGGTTTTGCTGGCTCTGCTGGTAGTACTATTTCCAGTTTTCTAAGGAACTACCAGACTTATTTCCAGAGTGGTTGTACGAGTTTGCGATCCTACCAGTAATGGAGAAGTGTTCCTTTCTCCACATCCTCACCAGCATCTGCTGTCACCCAAGTTTTTCATTTTAGCCATTCTGATTGGTGTGAGGTGGAATCTCAGAGCTGTTTTGAACATTTCTTTAAATGCTTCCTGGTCATTCAAGATTCCTCTCTTGAGAATTCTCTGTTTAGTTCTCTAACCCATTTCTTAATGGGGCTATTTGGGTTGTTGGTGCATAACTTACTGAATTCTTTGTAAATTTTGCACATAGCCTTCTATCAGATGTAGGGTTGGTTAAGATCTTTTCCCAATCTTTATGTTGCTGATTTGATTGGTCCTATTGACAGTGTCCTTTGCAGTTTCATGAGATCAATAAAATGAAAACCAACACATTGGCATCCTATAAATAAATGAAACAATAGTAAAAGTGCCCCAGAGAAGACACAAGAAAGAGTCAGAGACTCACTTATTCACACTCTCAGGAATTCCATAAAAGCCGTAAACATGGAGCCATGATGTAAGCACCAAGGATTTTGTGCAGACTTGCATAGGCCATAGATTTGCCACTTTAGTCTCTGTGTTTACATGAGCTTCGATTATGTTTATTTAGAAGGACTTGTTACCTTGCTTTTCTCCATCCTCTCTGCTTCTCAAACCCTTTACACAACTTTTCTTTTCAGGGTTCTCCATCTTGTGAGGGGAGGTATTTGATGAGGACATCCCATTTAGGGCTGAGTGTCGAGGGGTCTGTCACACTCTGCCTAATGTCTGTCTATGGATCTCTATGTTTGTAACCAGCTGCTACAGGACAAAGCTACTCTGATACAGTTGTCAAAATCACTGATCTATGACTGTAGCAGAATGTTCTTAGGAGTCATGCTACTACTCCTGATTTTTCTTTTTCCTTTTGGAAAACATTAGTATTTGGTTTTGACCTATGTGCCAGGGTTATCATGTCTCAGGTTCTTGGTCAATCACAAAGTACCCAGGATGTATCATAGATTGTATCTACTATGAGAGATTTCCATATTACTTCTCAAATCAACCTTAATTTATATCTCTCCAATTCATGCTCTTCCTCTTCTTCCTTTTATATACCCTTCCTCTTTTGACTGTCTTGATGGAGCATCACTCCCTATCTATCCTATTTCTTTTCCTATGAGATCAATCTATACTCCAGTCTTTTTCTCTATTCCTACTCTCATTGGTCCTACATTTTATAGTTTGTTTATCATTGACTTAACAGCTAATATCCACATAAGTGAAAATGCATATCATATGTCTGTATGGATGTGGGTTAATTCTTTCTGGATGATGTTTTTATTTTTCCTAGTCCTAGCTATTTACCCGAGAATTTTTTAAAATAGGTGAGTGAAACTCCACCGTGTAAATATAACATGATTTATTTAATTCATTCCTCGGGTGGCTTATATCTTGATGTTTCCAAATTATGGGAATTTTTAATAGAGCATCAATGAACATGGGTGAGTCTTTTATTGAATTTAGATGTTTTAAGGACTATAAGTGAAATCTCAAAGTGCCTTTGATGGTTAAGCATGTTTAATATATCTTTATTTTTCTCAGCCATTAGATATGTGTCTTTTGAAAATAGTGTTTACTTCTGTACTCAGTAATTTCATTGGATTGTTTTATTGATATCTATTTTTCTTTAGATCTTTACTAGTTTGATATAAACATTTTTATCAAATATATAGCTGATGAAAGTCTTTTCTTTCCCCCTTTTTCTTCCCTTTCCTTCTCTTTTCTTTGGATTTTTTCTAAAGTTTTTTTTTTCTAAAAAGAGAGTATTCTATAACCACAAACTTTTATGTCTGGACTCCTTGTTCTCTGAAATAATGACTCTGAGACTTTTTATATATAGCCTTAGCTGGTTTCGACTAGGTCAGAATTTAATTTTCCCATTTAAACTAGCCTAAGTCATGTCATGTGGCTAGGTACTTCTTCAGTTTATGGAACTATTTCTTTAGAGTTCAGTGCAAAGCATTCCTTCTCTATTCCTGAGGGAGAATTACTCCCTCTATACTGGAACATGCCCTTCCAATATCCTGCCTGATCTAATAAGCCAACACCATTTTTTTGTGAGTTGATGCTTTCATACATTACCAAGAGATTTTCTCTGCTGTGTGGTTTGCTAAAAAGAAGATATTCAGTATATGGGGATTGCATTGAATATGTAGAGTTTGGTAGAGTGGCCATTTTTGCTGTATTGAACCTGTCAGTCCATGAGCATTGGCAATCGTTCCATCTTATGACATTGCCTTCAATTTCTTCTGTCATTGTCACAAAGTTTTTATCAGATAAGCTTTTCACTTGCCTCTTTAGAGTGATACCAGTGTGTTTTAATTTGCTATTATTGGAAAATATACTACTTTTTTCTCTCAGTCCATTTGTTATTTGTACATAGGAATGCTATTGATGTTTGTAAGCTAAGTTCAAGTCCAATTAAGATCCTGAAATGTATCAGCTATAGATGTTTCCTGGTGACATTTTTAGTCACTGTGAATACTATCATATCATCTGCAAATAAAGATAGTGTGACCACCTCTTTCCTAACATGTATCCCCCAGATCTCTTCAGTTATCTTATTCAGTACAATACTAACTGGGGTGAGAATGTAAAACCCTGCCTAGTGGTTACTTTCAGTAGAGTTGATTTCTTTCTTGCAATTTAACTTGTCTATGGGCTTGCCATAAACTAACTTTGTCATATTATAGTATGTCTCAGGAATCCTTATTTTTGAAGAAATTTTATCATGAAGGAGTTATTAGATTTCATCAAAAGCCTTTTATCAATCTATTGAGATAGTTGATCACCTGTTTTTATCCCTTCAGATAGTTTATATGGTAGTTTATGTTTATCAGTTTATGGGTTTTCAGCAATGCCTGCATCTCTGGGATGAAGTTTGCTAGATTATGAAGGAAAATTAAAGTATATGTTCTTGTGTTAAAATAACTTTTATTTATTAGGCATAATAGTCATCTTATTGCTGATTAACCTCTTTCTAACTCTTTCTGTATTCTGACTGTATGGTTCAACTCAGCTGTTCAGGCTTAAAACTCCTCTCCAAGCTGACTGATTCAAATTGGCTCCTCTCAACTACTCACTGAATTGCTCTACTTGGAAAACTTGCCTCTAAATTCAATGAAGTGAACTTTTACTGACTGTAGGAACTGAATGGAACTAAATGGAAGTACAGAAACTCAACAGAACTGAACTATATTCAACTGAACTGCACCAAGTTGTACTGACCTAAACTCAGCTAAATTCTACTATACTACTGGAACTCAACTGTTAACTGCCTCTCTCTATGCTGCTCTTAAGTAGTTCTTCTTTCCTGGATGTTTTCATAAGAATTAAACATTTGAGACATACTGTCAAATCTTTCTCTGATTTGCGACTCTGCCTATACCTCCAATCTATCTATACCTCCCTTTCAAACATGACTGTTTCCTTCTGCAAACTAACTTTACCTTCATTGTCTGGGATTAAAGGTATGCACTAAGTATTTCAGAGAGACTAAATGTGTATTATTCCAGCTGGATCACACAGTCTTAGATGTTATTCCTTTCCAGAGCAGTCATGTTGCTAAATTAGAAATCCTCTATACTCTTAGATTCAGTTTGAAAGTATTCATATGTTTATATTTACATTTTTTGAAATATGTTTATATTTTTTGCACTTATGTTTAAAAGTAAAAATTGACTGCAATATTCATTATTTTCTAGGTCTTTATTTGTTTTGAGTATCAGAGTAACTGTGATCTCATAAAATTAATTTCTTAATTCTTTCTGTTTCTATTATGTGAAATAATTTGAGGACTATTGGCATTAGCTCTTCTTTCATGTTTGATAAGATTCTGTACTCAAGCCACCTGATATTGCATATTTTTGTCAGAAAAATTTTAATTACTTCTTCTACTTCACTAGGGGTTATATTTCTCTTTAAATTGCTTAACTGGTCTCAGTTTAACTTTGATATGCCATATATACTGAGAAAATTATCTCTTTTATTTTTTTATGTTTGTGAATGTTGTGTATTCATTTTCATTCAAGTCTCAAAAGTTTTTAATTTCTGCCTTGATGCATTTATTTATTCAGTCATATGTTCAGTTTCCTCAAGATACTTGTGGTTTATTCTACCATTGTTGATATGAAACTTACATTTATTGTGATAAAATGTAGTGTGCTGTTTCAATTTTCTTGTATCTGTTGAGTCTTTCTTTATGCAAAAAAATTTTGAAGACTGTTTGATGAGGTGCCGAGAAAAAGTATAATCATTTATGTCTGTATGAAATCTCCTGTAAATAATTTTTAGGTTAATTTGATTTCTAACGTCAGTTTTCTCAGACAATTTTTGGATTAGTTTTTTCTAGATGATCAGTCTTTTGGGGAGAGTGGGATAGTGAAGTATCCCACACACATTGTATGACAATCAGTATGTCATATAAACTGTAGTAGTGTTTCTTTTACAAACTTGGGTCTCCTTTTGTTTGGGGAATAGATGTTAAGAATTACCCTCTGGTGAATTATTTCTTTAGTGAATATGTAGCTTAGTATCAATGTTTTCTGATTAGTTTTGATTTTAAATCCATCTTGCAGATATTAAAACTGCTACACTTACTTCCTTCTACAAACAACTAAGAGTAGTGTTTGTGATTAGTGCTATTTTGTGTAGTCTCTCTCTCTCTCTCTCTCTCTCTCTCTCTCTCTCTGTGTGTGTGTGTGTGTGTGTGTGTGTGTGTGTGTGTATGTGTGTGTGTTTAGCTGTGTCTTTTCCAAATTTTTATTACATTATCTGGGATGAATCATTGTGTGCATTTTCTTTGTTGTACATAACATTTTTGGTTGTACTTTTCCTTCTACTACTTTCCATAGGACTGAATTTATAGATCTGTATTGCTTGGTTTTGCTATTGAATCAGAATGTCTTTTTTTTCTTCATCTATTTTCACTGAATATTTTGTTGGATATAACAATATTGTCTAGCCTCTTTGCTCACTGAGTGTTGAACATCTCTCTGGGTTCTTCTGATTTTTAGATTCTCCATTTGAAAGCCTGATGTTTTTCTTCTTTGTTTTTTCTTACTAAGGACGATATTTAACTGGGACTGGCTTACAGGTTCAGAGGTTCAGTCCAGTATCATCAACGTGGGAACATGGCAACATCCAGGCAGACATGGTACAGGAGGCAACATCCAGGCAGACATGGTACAGGAGGCAACATCCAGGCAGACATGGTACAGGAGGAACTAAGAGTTCTACAACTTCACCTGAATGCTGCTGACAGAATACTGGCTTCCAGGGAGATAGGAAGAGGGTCTTAAAGCCCATACCCACAGTGACACACCTACTCTAGCAAGACCACACCTATTCTAAAGGCCACACCTTCTAATAGCTCCACTCCTTAGGCCAAGCATATACAAACTATCACATATATCTTATGTAGCACAATAGCTGGGCAGCTACCTACCCCCCATGCTTTTAGAATCTACCTTTCTATCCATGACCCAAGTTATTATTTACTAAGTCTCATCTTGGCTACTCTTAACTCCAATCAGCCAGCCCACATGGCGGTGTGTGTATGTCTCAGCTAACACATTGTGGCTCCCCTTTCTCATCTCTGGATATTCTTCTTGTATCCCTTGGCTCCCTTTCTCCCAAGTCTGTCAAACCTGAACCTGATCCATGTCTCTTCTCCTCAGCTATTGTCTGTTGGCATCTTTATTTACCAATCAAAATTAACTTGTGGACAGGGTCCCAGAGGCTACATGGGAACTCTTTTGCCTCTGATGCACCAGTCTTAGGGACCCCAAATTAACATTAAAATACAAACAACATTAGGTCACCTTACTACAAATAATTACCAACAGGACAGGATCACTCAGGAGCCCAGCCTCTGGGCAAACCTGTGGGTTTAAACTAGGTGGGAGGACCTGCCCTGAAAGCAGGCGTCACCATTCCCTAGACTTGGGCAGCATCATTCCATAGGCTTGGATCCTGGGCTGTGTGTACAGGGAAAATCAAGCTAAACACAATCACCCATTGCTCTCTCTTTCCAACTATGGATGTGATGTGGTCCACTGCTTTGAGACATCTCCGCCATGTGTGCTGTGAGGCAGAATAAACCAGTCCTCCCTTGAGCTACCTTTGGCAGGCATTCCACTACAGCAATGAGACTAGAAACTAAGATTACAGTAAAACTATGCTGGAGTTTCTGGGGACAGCAGCTGCCAGTTTTTAACACTTAAAGTGGACCAGGCACTAAGGTTATAGCTGATATACTACCACCACATCCAGGAATGTTAGCAGAAACTCTCAGGGAATGTATCCATCAGCTACTGTGGAGTAACAAACTGTCCCTAACCTTAAGCCAGCTCAGGGATGGTTTCTCAAAGCCTCAACTGGGTAGTTTATCTGGAATAACTCAATTCCATGTGCATCTCAGCTCTCTGGGGCCCAGTAGCCAGGCTGGGGGTCTGGAGACAGGCAGGGAAAGATGTTCTTCTCTTAGTTCTGCCATTATATGTTACTTAAACTCTTTTCATTTAAGCTTTTAATATTATTTATTTGTTCTGTACATTTAATGTTTTGCGTATTATGTGCTGAGCTGAGTTTATTTTCTGGTTCATTCAGTTTGTTGTGCTGTGCTTCATGTATCTTCGAAGATATCTCTTCTGGGGTGAGATATTCTCCAATGATTTTATTGTAAATACTTTCTGTCTTTTACCTGGTTTTCTGTTCCTGTGTTCCTATAATTCTTAGATACAGTATTTTTATAGTGTCCCATATTTTCTAGATATTTTCTATTGTATTTCTTCTTTCATGTTTTTTAATATCTGAGATCCTCTCTTCCCTTTCTCTCTCTTTTTAAAATTGCTATGTAAATTTATATTTTTAAAATTTGGATATTTTATTTGTTTACATTTCAAATGTTATCCCATTTCCAGGTTTCCCCTCTGCAACCCCCCTATAGAATCCCCCCTTTTATAAGGGTGATCCCCCACCCACCCACCTTCCCCTGCCTCATCACCTTAGCATTCTTCTACTCTGGGTCATCAAGCCTGTGTGTGAGGTTTTCAGCCAACCTTCCTTTTCCAATTCCTATTTTTTTCTCCAGATTTTCCTTTGTGTTTTCTTTGTTGCTTATATTTCTACTTTAAAGTTCTCCTCTGTTTCAGTCATTTGCTATCATTTTTTGGGTTGGTTTTTCATAGGTTTCTCTGAGGAATGTTTTCATTTAACCTTTAAGTAACTCACTTTGCCTTATGCCTCAACAATGTTGCAATACTCAGAACGTATTGTAGTAGGGTTCTTGGGCTCTAGGGAAGACACATTTACCTGGCTGTTATTGATTGTGCTTACAAGCTGGTGTCTATGCATCTGTGGCATATAATATTGATTTTAGTTCTAGGTGCTAATATCTGGTTTTGTCTCTATTGTTTGAATCTTTTATTTGTTTTCTGTTGTCCTCTCTGGTTCTTAAATTAGTGGTAGCTGCCCAATAAATATGGGATCCTTATAGTTATGGCCACTGTGAATCCTATGTAAAATGTGTTTCTGGATCTTGGGAATTGAGTCTTAGAGATGGAGATGGTCTGGATGGTAGTCCACTGGTATGAGAGTAGAAGGGTGCTCAATCTTGACAAGCTCACTCCCCTCAGAATTGGTCCAAAGTGAGAAGAGGCCAGAGTTTATAGTCTACTACAAATCTGTGCATGTGATTTGGGGTGGGTTATGGAAAAGGGGAGGGGTACTGAAGACCTGATGC
This sequence comes from Apodemus sylvaticus, assembly GCF_947179515.1. Taxonomy (NCBI): domain Eukaryota; kingdom Metazoa; phylum Chordata; class Mammalia; order Rodentia; family Muridae; genus Apodemus; species Apodemus sylvaticus. Next base: position 12,417,559 of record NC_067479.1, read on the forward strand.
GTGCCTTACTAATTCGCTGGTCTTTCACAAAGAAAGCCTGCTGGATTTGGTGGCTAGGATACTAGGATGAGTGGGAGGATTGTTGAAGGAGAAGGTCTGTGTGACCATCTGAAGATGGCAGCAAAGAGTAGGAGCAGTCTCCAGGTCTTCTTTAGAACTGGAATTTTAGATTTGGAAGAGAGGACAGAGTGTTGAGGATCTGCAGTTCTGGTTAGTTCCTTCCTCTGCCTGACTAAAATGAGGCTTCACAGGAAATGCTTGCTTGGTATCCTGAGATAAAGAGATGAATCTGGGGAACTGTATTTTGAGGGGAAGATGCTGAAAAGCTCTACATGTGAGGAACTTGGTTGCCAAACTGTACCATAATAAATTATTTTTTCTAAATTATTCAAAACCTTACAGAAAAAGAAACGAATGTACAAATTGACTAGAAAAAAAATCATTCAACATAGCTCCCAGAAGATCTAAATTTAATTTAAAGAGGCAGTACAAGAATTGTCAACAGCATGATTACAAATATGATTGAATCACTAGATATTTACGGTATTTGTAATGAAAATATATTTTCCTATCAATTTTGATCTGAAACCAATGTAAAATGTACTGTTAAGAATATAATGTCTCCATGTTAAAAATAGAATAGGATAAATGACTAAATAGTGGATTAGGTTTGCAAAGAGAAAAACAGATGAATAGAAACATTTAGTGAAACCACAAAGGAAAGATAAAATTATAAAATGAATGGAAGTATGAGTTGCCTTCAACTCTTACTCTGTGTGTATGATTTAGAGACCTCTGGTCTACCTTAATCAACTATAGAATGTGCACTCGCAGCCATTACAATGAAAGTTCTCTTGCTCTGTTTCAATAACAACACATGTAAAATTTATATGGATAGACATACAAATGATGGAAACAAAGGAAGAGTGAATCATTTTGGAGAAGTGACTCAGCAGATAAATACTATCTGATACCAGCTAATGGAATGACGTGGCAGAAGGAGAGAACTGACTTGTACAGTTTGTCGTGTTTGATATTTTACTCCTAAACTCTATGACAGCTTTAAATTAAGAAAATAAAGAACAGAACTTCAGAAACCTAACATGTTTTAAAAATTCTAATATTATTAGTTAATAATAGAGAATATTTTGAGTTTCCTAGGTTCTTAAGACATATGTTATGAAATGATACAAATTTAAAGATAACAATGAACACTCAAACGTTTCCAAATAATCCTTTATCAAATAAATACATTGGATATATTATATATAAATTATGCATATAAATATAGAGACCAAATGACATAGTGCTAATATAACTGAGATTTAAAGAACAAACGTTTCAAAACAAATCACTGTGAAAACAAGAATTGGTGTGGTATTTCTCCATAATAGATGGAAAGTGAGGTAACTTTAGCATCTTGTACTAAATGGTTAAATCCTTAATAATCAACAGAAACAGACACTACTTAGATTTTTTTAACATTTAACAGACAAGACATCATATATAAATCCGAACAAAGGAAAATGAAATTACATTGAATATGCTAGACACAATTAGATTTTTAATCATGTCAATCCTACCTGCATGGGTCCTTTCCCCACAGATGTACCTATGCATCGCACACATAGAGTTTGTGCTGAGGCCAGAAGAAAGTATTAGTCATCTGCAACTGAAGTTACAACTGGTTGATAGTCCTCATTTTGATGCTCAGAATGGAACCCTGGTCCTCTCAAAGACTAGCTAGTGTTGCAAACCACTGAGACCAGTTCCTACCTACAAGTATAATTATTTCTTAATTTGAGTTATGGTCTCTTAAAATTTAGAGTACAGGGAAGCAAAAAAGCTAAGTTAAAATTCAAGCTATAGATATAACAATATTTATGTTATATTAAGAGTCTATTTGATGGAATTAGCTACTCATGGCTCTTACAAAAAATATAACTCTGGAAAACTTATGCCATTGTTGCTACATGATATGAAAGTCTTGAAATTTGCTTACTTTGTATTGGAAATACATTGATTCGAATATGATGGCATAAATCATTTTATTTTCTTTGGATTGTTATAAAGAAACTTTTATTAATTAAAAATCCTCAAATTTCCCCCCTGAGAACTTGTGAACTCATTCCTAACTATCTATAATGACATAGTTCTCATTGACTTGACTTCAACCTTAAAAAAAAAAAAAGTCATGTTTCATTTTCATGTGAATGAAAGGCCTTGATGACTGAGGTTTCTTATTCATTCTTTGAAAGAATAAGGCTTTGCCAACCCTAACCCAGAGAGACCAATTCTAGATTCTAATGTACTACTTAGTTTAATGGGCATCCATACTTTAATGTTTCTGCTGAGACAGCTTCTTAACACTAATGCTATTGACTTCTATATTATTTAGAAATATACAATGGCTTGTGACTTTATTGGTTCCAGTGGCTTCTTTTTCATGCCTTGATGATAAAATTTAAGGAGGAGTTGCTGAGAGATAAAGTATTAAAATGTGGAATAAAAATGGCTTTACTATAGCATGTCTTCCACTTTTGCATTCTTATTGGAGCTGAATAATAATCATACCACACTTTTTATACCACAATATTTAATTTATATTTTTGTAGGAATTTTACTAAACTCACTGCTATTATGTTTCCTTACAAGTCAGACACATTTCTATACTTCAGAGGCCACACTAAAACTTTATCACGCATATTTTTCTAGCAAAATATACAAGTAAATGTTATCTTTGATATTTTTTTTAAAACATAAAACAAACTAGGGGTTTGTCTAACTATGAGTGTCTCAACTTAAATATATAACAATTTAATTACATGTATCACTAATCAACAAAATATACAGGAATTGTCATTTTTTAATCTTAATTCTTTCAACTTTTAATAATCTCGAATTTACAGACTTTTAGAGTACTGGGGTATGTATTTCTTCTTAATTTCAAAAATGTGTTCCTCAGTTTTGAATACATTTTTTTTTACTTTATCTCCAACAGAAGATTATCTGAGCTGATAATGAATTGAAAAGATTCCAAGTCAAATATTCTTTTAATATTCACCATATCAAATAGAAATCACTGTGGGTGATTAGCTGCTAATAATCATATAATACAACATAGAAGAAATTGAAACTCACTGCCTTGTTTCATCACTAGCTTAGTAAATTATCAAAATAATGAATAATAATGTATGGTTTTTATGAATTTACATTCTCCAGAGCACCATTTTTAAAACTTCTAACATGTAGGATAGGTTATTTACTTTGGCCTAAGGGCCATGTAGTTCATTGAGAAATGATTTGCTGTGTGTTGTTATGCTATTCGAAAGTGTTCTTAAAGTAGGTAAGAACACATTTTAAAACATAATGTCATTTACAAGAAATGCCTTTTTTTCTGACAATATGTTTCATAATGACATCACATTGTAATTACTTGGAGAACCTGTGCTATGGCTTTAAAAATATTGTTAATGTAAACTCATGGAATTTTGCTTTTAAATAAAATTTTCAACAAATTCAAGTGAAATATATGAGATATTTGTAGTACATTAAAATTTCAAAGCAATACTGAATCATTCAAGAAAACAAAAATTAAAGGTATTACTAGATATTACTTGAAAATATGTACCAGAAATGCTTATGAAAATGCACTCAACCTCAAGTAGTTAAAGAAATGGAAATAAAAATTATATAAGCAATGGTGAAAATATTTAAAAAATTAGCCATTAATGACATTTGGTATGAAAAGTTTATCAAAGTACAACAGATAACACAGATGGTGTATCATGGAATCATCAGTAAATGTTCAGTTACATATAACAATGATATCACTTGGACTTCAAATTATAAAAACATTACTATAAATAGTTTTCCTGTGATGGCTGAAATTCACTGTCTACATGTTTGCTTTGACAAAATCAGGAAGTGCTTCATGATAAAAGTCCTGGAGAATGAGGATACAAAGGACATAACTCAATATGATAACGGCAATTTTCTGTAAGCAGTTGGACAACATCAACATAAACAAAGAGAAATTCAAAGCATTTCTACTAACATTGGGAATACAAAACAAGGTTGTCCCTTCTCCTTATAACTAACTATTCAACACAGGACTTTAAGTCTTAGCTAGATCAATATAACAGCTGAGGGAGATTAAGACAATGAATTGACAAAGGGGAGAAGGAAAAAAGTATTTTATTTGCAGATGATATGCGCGATCCTAATAATTGAATGGGGGAAACTCCTATAACTGATAAACAATTTAAGCAAAATAAAGGGATACAAATTTAACTCACAAAAAATTTAGGAGCCTTCCTATAAGCAAATGAGAAAATAATTGAGGAAGAAATCCCAGAACCAACACCTTTCACAATATCATGAAATACTATAAATATCTACTGATATAAAATTTTCCAAGGAAGTTTAAAACTTTTATAACAAAAGCTTTCAGAAATTGAATATAGAAATTGAAAAATATATCAACATATGGAACAATCTGATCTTACCGCTAACGTACCAGAACGATTAATAAAATATAATTGCACAACCTTCCATCTACAGTGGTATATCATCCCCATTAAAATTTCAACAAAATTTTTGCAGATCTTGAAAAGAATTTTCAGCTTCATATGAAAACTCACATACACAGCTCTAAATAGCTGTAAAACAAACAAATACGCAAATGAGCAGATAAACAGAAATATCAACTCGGGGTAGTTAAAATAACCCTAAATAATAGTAGACATTTTGGTTTTATGATTTTCCCTGATTTTAAGTTGTAATACAGTTATGGTAATAGAAACCACATGTCATTGGCACAAAACATGTTGATGAACAGAATACCCAGATATAATTCAATATTCCTATGAAAAAGCTGACTTTTGATGAAGTTATCAGAATATACAGTGGAAAAATAATAATAGTATTGATCAAAGTGAACTTTGGCTTGTGGAAATATGTTAATAGATCCTTACTTATCTCTATGAACAAAACTCAATTCATAATGGATCAAAGACTTCAACACATGGCAGATTTACTGAAACAGACCAAATCAAAAATTGGTAATGGTCTTGAACACTTTAGCACAGCATAAAAGTTTCAGAATGTAACAATGATAAGCATAGATTATAAGAGCTAATAATGAATGAGAAGCCACATAAAACTGAGTAGATGCTGTACACTAAAGAGCACCATCATTCATAAAAAGTATTATAGACACTGTAAAATGAGAAAATAATTTTACCAAATATATAATGGAGGACTAACATCTAAAATATATAAAAAGGAGTTGAAAACACTAGACTACAGGAAAACAAATCACACAGTAAAAAGGGTGTTTACTATAGGCTTACATTTTTCAAAACCTTCTTTAGTAAGGGCACTCAAATGCTTCCACCACCAACCCCACCCCTTTCTAGTTCACCATTCAATGTTAGGGGAGAAAAGATGGTAAATAGGAGAAAGAGGCATGGACCTTTTTAGATGTAGTTCTTTGGGGGTAATTCCAATCTCTGTTGTCTAGATACCAGCAGTCCAGTTAGCCAAATACAAATCAGTAGAGGCAGCACAATGCAGTAGAAACAGTCAGGCCTCTGGTCAGCAGGAGTGACCAAGGAGGAGTTTACTGTCCTGCCTCACTCAATCAAGTGAAGATTAGTGAAGACACAAGAACAGCTAAGTATTGCTTGACTAACTATGCAAGTGCCCCATCACTGTCTGTTCAGTCCTAATTATATTCTCTGCAAACATTACATGTCCTCTCATGGGTCTTGCTTCAGCAAATATCACATGAGTCTGCTTCCACTGTATCACATGGCACAACCACAAATTTTTACTTCAGTTTAGAGATTGAAACAAAAAAACAAAAACTTTCACAGATTAAAATTAATGGCAGCAGCACACTTAAGAAAACTTCAACATCTTATTGATCATGGAAATACAAATCAAACCTATGTTAAGATTTAATCCTGTACTTCAGAGTGGCTAAGATCAATAAAACAAATTACAAATTTGCTGGAGAGTTTGTAGAGTAAGGAAGACACTTATCAATTGTTTGTGGAAGTGTAAACTTATATAACCACTATGTAAACTATTGGTGGTTCCTCTGGAATATAGGAATTGATATATCAGAAGTCCCAGCTATACATTCTTAAACATAGGCATAAAATTTGATTAACTATATTATAGAATCAGTTGCTGAAACAAGATAATTTTTTGTTCTGTTCATATGAACCATAAATTGAAAATAACCCATGTGTCCATTAATGGATGACTATTAGATAAAGAAAAAGTGCTATATTTAAAAAATAGAGTATTATGCAGGTGTTCATAAAATAATATTAGAGATTTTTCAAGTAAATGAATAGAACTAGTAAGTATACTTAGTGAAGTAACTTAGAAAATAATCAAATAGTAAAATATAGCAAGTATTCACTTACAAGTGGATAATAGCTGTTAAGCCAATAACAACCAAGATATAATCCATAGACTCCCAGAGTGCAGGACTAGAGGTTGACAGATAGATCTTCCTAGGAAAGGGAAATAGAGTAGATAGTTATGTATGGATGATGGAGACTGAAGGAGGAGGATCAAATGACATGGTAGAGGAAAGAGACGGACTAGAAGGAAATGTGGGGAGGGATGACTAAAATTAATTACCATTTGGTGGATTGTTTGGAAACCAAAATACTAAAAATCTTCTGTAACATATACATGTATGAAGGTGATATAAATGAAATTGCCTAATAACAGGAGAGGCAGAGCTCCAGCGAATATCTCTAATCACCAAACAAAGTTTCCAATACCAGAAATAGAATACTTGATATTGAGCTGTTGGCTAAGAGAGTCCCATGGGAACTATTAAACCACCATGGCTGTTTTGAAGGCCATAAGTAGCTTTCTCCAAACTAACGGCAATTCCTGATTACTAAAGACAATGTTCACAGCACTTGTTGAACATTGGTAGTCCAGCCAGTGCCTACCTTGTCCCTTTTAGATTAGTGATCTTGATAGAGAAACATATTCTTCATGCTAACAAAGGAGAAAGGTAAGCAACAACCAAGGTACAAACACTTCGAACTCCAAAGGTGACCCACCTGAAAGATGATAGTATACTTGTCGCATAAAGTTTGTAGGAGTAACCAAAAAATATCTGGTAAGATTTAAAACCAAACTGTGAGATGGAATCTATACTGTTTGGATGCCCAAGTATCTGAGACTTGAGAGTCCAGTGACCTATGCAAAAACCATTTATTCCTGTTCTATTAAATAAAGTATCAGTAAAATGACTCCTGGTGGCATATGACTAGATCTATTCTTAGAGCCCAGTTGTCACTGCAGAAGCTTTCTTCTGTAGCAAATGGGAATGAATACAACTATCCACAGACAGCAAAGAAGGATAAACTTTAGGACACTTTGCCCTAAATGGGAAGTCTCCACAAATTCCTGAACTCATTGGCTAAGGAATCCTGGAGAAGAGGTGGTACAAAGAATGAAAAAGGCTAGAGATGACAGAGGAAAGGAAGGAAAGTCTTCTAAGCACATATAAATTCAAAGAAACTCCCAGAGGCTGTATAGCAGAGATTAGCACAGTTCTTCTCTAGATGGGGCCGTACAAGTGGGAAAAAAAGGGGCAAAACCTCCTATTTGTAATGCAGAAGCTATCTCAAATTGATACCCAGTCATAAATGAAATAAAAAGTTTCTTTCTCAAGAAAGAAATTTACTCTTTTCATTTTTAATTTGGTTTTCTTGAGATAGGATTTCTCTGTATAGCCCTGGCTGTCCTGGAACTCACTCTGTAGACCAGGCTGGCCTGAAACACACTCTGTAGACCAGACTAGCCTCAAACTAAGAAATTTGCCTGCCTCTGCCTCCCAGAGTGCTGGCATTACAGGAGTGCACCACTACCTCCAGGACTCAAATTTATACTTAATAGGCTCATGCCCAGCAGGAGATCAACAGAAAATGAACTCAATAGCTCCTTGTTGTAGATTTGGTTTAACCCTTGCTTTCCAATTAATTGAGAGTCAGTCCCCTGTTGACTTTGATCGGTAAAGAATGTTTCCAGTGGCCAATGGTTGGGCAGGAAGACAGTGGCAGGACTTCAGGTGGGATTCCTGCAAGGGGACCAGGAGAGGAAGGAGGATTTGGAATCACTGTGCTGGGAAAGGAGTGAGATGCAGGCCTGAGAGCTGGACAAAGGAGAGCACACCAATCTTGTAAGCCTAGGGAAGAGCAGCCAGGGCGCCCCCAACTGGAACTAGGGAGTAAAGACAGAACATAGATTTTAGTAATAACTCAAGAGAGAGGAGGGGAGGTGTTTGCCATGGGAGTGTTTGGGATTGGCCCAACCATTGAGCTGATTAAGGTATATTAAATATAAGGCTGCATGTGTGTGTGTGTGTGTGTGTGTGTGTGTGTGTGTGTGTGTGTGTTTGTCAGTTTGTCATTCAGGAATCCAGAACACTGAGGCAGGTAGCAAGGAGCTCCCACTTCTGCTGCGACCAGGTGCAATGAGTAGTAGTAATCGCTTTTCCGCATTTTCGTATTTTTGGCATTTGTCTCATAATGTTGGGTCACAGGACTTAGAACACATTTTAATTAATTAATTAACTAATTGACTTGTATTCCAAATGCAACTCCCTTTCTAGTCTCCCTCTCACAGAGTCCCTCCAATTCTTTAAGAGGGAGAAGCCCTCTTAGGAATCCCCTCCCCTACCACACACACACACGCACACACACACACACACACACATACACACACACACACACACTGGCACATCAAGTTAGAGCATTAACTTTGCAGGGTTTTTTGTGAAAGTATTATGGAGTCTGCTTTTTGTTTTTATAGGACTCCTGTGGGCAGGAACATATGTGCTTCTGTCTATATATGTTTCGGGCACGTTTCATTCTCTTTGTTTCATCGTGTTCTGGTTGCTTTGCTTTTGTTTTATAGTATTATATTATGAGTTCTATAGCTTTGCTACCTGTGACACCCTTCATAAAAAGTAGTTTCTATCTATTACCTGAGAAAAACAAGTTCATGTAAGGGTCTGGGGAAGGGTTCAGTGTGCCCTTGGTCACAGAGATGGCACAAAGCACACCAGACTATTAAACATTTCTGCTTCGAGTCCTCTGGACATGTAATAGGATCCCTTCCTTTGAAGGACCAACCCTGTGTGTTAACATTCCTGGTTCCACTTTTACTTACCTGTGTGCACAGGACCCTGTTTTTCCCACAGTTATACTTTAAATGTCTCTTGATTTCTAAGGAGAAACAAACAGGGTTCTGATCCAGATGGGGAGAATATATGGGGAGGAACTGGGAGAAATCAGCAGAAAGGAAGCCATAGAATATAGTGCATGAAAAGATCTATCTTCAATAAACAACAACAACAATAATAATAATAATAATCTGAATGGAACTTTATCACATATCTTTAGTCTTTTAAATATGTTCTTTAATTCTCTGAAATGGGATTTGTTTTATCTGTGCCAAAAGGAGATGAACTTTTTCTTATAAAACCAGATGTTAAGATAATATTATGTCAATAAGATAATAATATGTTAATAAGATAATAATATGTTAAGATGTTAATATAAAATCACATATTAAGCCCTCCTTTCAAGAATCAAATTCTGTGATTTTTTATTAATATTTGGTTACTAAGCACTTGACTATACATGGAATAAGTAAATAAACAATAAATAAAAATAGCAATGTAAATGGCTAGGTGTTAATTTTGTTGCTTCACTAATTACTAGTGGCTTGCTTCCAGCCTCACACTTGCACTGGGCTTAAAGAGGACAAAGCTGGCCCAGGTTTCCCTGAGATCTGATGAGGTTAGAAGAAGAACAGAGAAGTGGCCCTGTTCTGGTTTTGCCCTGTACTCCTACACTGAGAGATGGGATGGGAGAACAGGGGGAAGGAAGGGGGCTTATGCGACTTTTGGGAAGTAGGGGGCCAGAAAAGGGGAAATCATTTGAAATGTAAATAAAAATATATCGAATAATAATAAAAAAAAAAGGAATGAAATGGTCCTGAGTTCATTGCTGGTGGCAAGATATTTCACTGTAGTTTTCAGGCAGGCTAAAGAATTTAGAAATTCTTGAGTGTACTTCATTCTTTAGAATGAAATAGTTACTTTGGTAAAAATCTAAACCATCTGCTTTAGTATTCTATTTCATTCTGCTTATTTGAATGTTATGGACAACATTGTTTTCTAGTGGTGTTTATCTAAATGTATCTGCATTTTAAAACATATTACTCTTATATGAAAGAAATTGAAATAAAATTCATCGTTGATGTTAAGTTATTGCTATAGTACCACCAGATCATTTTTAAAATTTTAGTTTTCTATATTTGAAATCCAATTTATATCTTCCTGATTACTTAAAGAATTGAAATTTAATTATTATAATTGTACGAAATTATCACAAATATACTTTTTTCTATTTTTTTAATATTTTTATTTTCTATATTCTTTGTTTACATTCCAAATGATTTCCCCTTTCCCGGATCCCCCCTCCCCATATGTCCCATAAACCTTCTCTCCATCCATTCTCTAATCACCTCCCTCCTTTTTTTTCTCTGTCCTTATATTCCCCTCCAATGGCTCCAATGCTAGATCAATCCTTTCCAGGATCAGGACCTTCTCCATACTTCTTCATGGGAGTTATTTGTTATGCGATTTGTGCCTTGAGTATTCAGGGCTTCTGGGCTAATTAATATCCACTTATCAGAGATTGCATTCCATGTGTATTCTTTTGTGACTGGGTTACCTCACTTAGGATGATATTTTCCAGACCAAACCATTTGCCTAAAAATTTTGTGAATTCATTGTTTCTAATTGCTGAGTAGTATTCCATTGTGTAAATATACCACATTTTCTGTATCCATTCCTCCTTTGAGGGACATCTGGATTCTTTCCAGCTTCTGGCTATTATAAATAAGGCTGCTATGAACATAATGGAGCATGTGTCTTTATTGCATGCTAGGGGTATATGCCCAGGAGAGGTATAGCAGGGTTCCTCAGAAAACTGGACATGACACAAATATACTTTTTAAAAATTGTTCTACTTTTCCAACCCTATTTTGAAGTTGTTTAGAAGCAACATTCAAATTTAGATCAAAGGTCCCAATGATAAAAGATACTGATAAAAAGCAAATCATAAAATAAATAATATATATATAATCTACCTGATTAAACCAGCCAAAATTTACCAAACAAACAAACAAACAAACAAAAAACCCCAATCATCAAGTATTTTAAAAAGTAGAAGACTTTTAAAAGTCTTTAGTATTTGGACAGGGATATCTAGTGTTTCATGATATGGAATGCAGATCTTTGTGGTTTTACAAAGACATTCTTGCTTACAGTGTATATGTTAAAAAATAAAACATAAATTGTAGAATTTTTCTGATAATATACAAGTGTTGCAGATTTGGCAGCCAAAACATATTAGCTTAGTTTTGGCAGAACATAAAAACTGATTGTCCTATTTGTGATTATATCTTGTGATATAATATGTAGTCCATAACAATGAGGGTTATTTTCAAATGATTTATGATACATTAGCAAACAAGAAAGCAGGAAAATACTAACCACTTTCAGTGTAGGAAAGTAGACAGATTTTAAACTTGTTGGTATTTATAAGTGACGCCAGGTAGTGGTGGTACACAACTTTTTTTTTCCTTTTTCTGAGACAGCGTTTCGCTGTATAGCCTTGGGCTGTCCTGGAACTCACTCTGTAGACCAGGGTGGCCTCGAACTGAGAAGTCCACCTGCCTCTGCCTCGCAAGTGCTGTGATTAAAGGCATGCACCACCAACCGCCTTTAATGATATTTAATGTGTATATAGTTATGATAGGTATTTCAGAATGAAGCCAATGCCTAAATGTAACCAACATTTATGTTTATGCTTATAAGTAGATTACATGAAATATAATTAGATTACATTACCATTTATGGTGATGCCAAACTGTAAAATATTAAATATTTTTAAGTAAATTAGAGAAAAGCATAATTACAATAAATGTAAAATATCATATTGATAAGATTTTAATAAGTGTTCTGATGTAACACAAAAGTCAAATTAGGGTTGCCTTCATTAATGAGTACAAAACTCACGTGCATTTATCATTTTAAGTTGAAAATGGGTAAAAGTTTCATCGTTAGTAGTTACTATTATCTTTTTTTTGTTTGTTTGTTTTTTGTTTTTTGGTTTTTTTTTTTTTTCGAGACAGGGTTTCTCTGTGTAGCCCCGGCTGTCCTGGAACTCACTCTGTAGACCAGGCTGGCCTCGAACTCAGAAATCCGCCTGCCTCTGCCTCCCAAGTGCTGGGATTACAGGCGTGAGCCACCACCGACTAGCACTATTACCTTTTATATCACATAACAGAGTTACAAACTATTGGAGAGAAATATACATATATATGCATGTGTATATTTTTAGTAATATCTATATCTATATCATCTTTATCTACATCAATATCTAATCTATCTTTATCTCTATATATCTATCTCTATATATACATTTCTCTTAAGAATTCAGTTTTGATATATAAATTTAGTGAAGAGTTCAAGATTTTGTGGGCTAATACATTAGCCACAATCTATCAATTTACCACAAAGAAATTAAGGTATGAAATTAGGTAGATAGCATTCATAACACTTAAAGCTGTAGTCCCTTATTCAAAAAATAATTTTTTAGTTCAAATATTTGTCCAAATTAAGACATTGTTTCCAAAGTTAAGAATTATGTAATATTGACCTAAAAAGTCTGTATTATCTTTGCCATCTGTCTTTTAAAATCTGCTTCTGACAAATTCTTGAAGTATATTATAGTGAACAAGAGGTTTTTTTTTTTTTAAGTGAATACTATGAAGGCTTTGACAGACCATTAACATTTCTTAGAATTTCCCATGCTTAAAGTCTATTAAAGAAACAATGAGTTCTAAATTATTAATGATTTCAGTGTTCATATTGTCTTAAACTAATATTGCTTCTCTCTTTAATACCTACATTTCTACTCATCTATTATCAAATTCTAAAATAATCACATTCCAAATAATATTTGGTTATTATAGATATTAGTCATTCAGTGATTTTTTAGCAATTTTATTTAATCTTTATTTTCTCTCCAGTCCTAGGTATCTCTCCCTTTGCTGCAGTATTGAATTGCATTTATTTCACAATCACCCTAGTGTCAGAGCTAGAGTTAGTAACAATAATCATGTGTAATTGTGCAACTTTTTCTTCTTAGTGGCTGACTCAAGCAGTATTCTACATGTAGATATTTATCACTATAGAATTTATTTTCATGTTAGCTTACTGCAGTCAGCAACAATGTTTTGCCATGGTAGAACATGCACACACATATACACACATGCACAAACACATGCATGTACACATACATATAGATACATAAACAGATCATAAATAATATATAAGAAGTGAACAAAAGGAATATATTCTCAAGGGGTTTTTGTTGTAAAGATTAGAAGGCCTCCATACTTGTCTTTCTATACATAATGCATAGTGCTAAACGGTGTGCAGAGACTCAGTAAATAGTTGATATTGCAACTGCTTCCTCCTGCACCCTATAATATGGATATAAACATTAAAGAGAATCTGCATACCCAACAGCTACATGAACATTGGAGCAGTGATGTCAACCTTTAACTGTACACAAGGACTCTGTTGTGAATGGAAATTAAACAGTAATAGTACAGAATCTAAATTATCTTCATAAGGAGCTGAATCTCTTTTCAGTATATAACCCATCCACTGTAATATATGATATTGTACCCAATTCCAATATTTATAGTACTGTATAACAGTATCATAGGCAGAAAGTTGCTAGGTTATTTAGTTCATAAAACACAGCCCATATCTCTATGCCTTTATAATCAAATTGGATAGTTAATTTTTGAATTGGATATTTTATATATTTACATTTCAAATGTTATCCCCTTTCCCAGTTTCCCTTCTGAAAACCCCCATCCTGTGGCCCTCCCCCTGCTTCTTTGAGGGTGCTCCCCTAGCCACCCATGCACTTCCTCCTCACCGCAATGGAATTCCCCTATGCTGGGGTATCGAACCTTCACAGAACCAAGGACCTCCCCTCCCATAGATGCTAGATAATGCTTTCCTCTGCTACATCTGCAGCTAGAGACATGGTCCCTCCATGTGTACTTTCAGGCCTTTCCCTAAGTCCTCCATTGGGGTCCCCATGCTCAGAACAATGGTTCGGTGCAAGCTTCTACATCTGTTATCAGTAAGGCTCGAGCAGAGCCTCTCAGAAGACAGCTGTATCAGGCTCCTGTTTGCAAGCACTCCTTGGCATCAGCAATAGTGTCTGGGTTCAGTGTCTGTATGTGGGATAGATCTCCAGGTGGGGCATTCTCTGCGCCAGTCATTGTCTCTGCATTTTTTTTTTAGACAGGAACAATTCTGGGTTAAAATTTTGGAGATAGGTGTGTGTCTCCATTCCCTAATCAGGGACCATGCCTAACCTCTAGATATGTTCTCTACTCCTTCTCTCTCCCCTTTGTTGGATATTTAAGCTAATGTCATCCCCGTTGGATCTTGGGAGCATCTTACTTTCCTGGCTTCTGGGAGTTTCTGGTGGCTACCCCCAGTTCTCCATCCCCCAATTGCTGCACATCTCTGTTTAATTTCATGACCCCGTCTTCTCCCATACCACATCTTTTCCCCCTTTTTGTCCCCTCCCCCTCCTATCTTCTTCCCAAGTCCCTCTCATTCTTTACCTCCCATGATTTTGTTCCCTCTTCTAAGTAGTACTGAAGCATCCACACTTTGGTCTTCCCTCTTCTTGAGATGTGCGTGGTCTGTGAATTGTATCGTGGGTATTCCAAGCTTTTAGCCTAATACTCACTTATCAGAGAATGCATACCACATGTGTTCTTTTGTGACTGGGTTATCTCATTCAGGATGATATTTTCGGGTTCCATCCATTTATCTGCAAATTTCATGAAGCCGTTTTTAGGTTCTGATTTTCCTGGTAGTGCTTCCTTCTCTCTTTGATTCAAGCTATTTGTGTGTGTGTGTGTGTGTGTTGTTGTTGTTGTTGTTGTTTTCTTACAGTGAATTTGAAATTACTTTTCCAAGTTCAGTTTCTATACATCTTTTACATCTTTTATGTGCTTAGCCTTTTCACATCAGTAGCCAGTCCATTTCTACTAGATTTAACATTAGTCTTAACCAGTGTATAGGATTTCAAAAGTATCTTTAGTTTCAGTTTGAAACTTGATGGCTTGAATATTGAAGGTACACAAAAGATTATAATCACCTTGTATTTCAAAATGTTAACCTTCCTGTTGATAATATTTGTGTGATTATAAAAATCAATCATTTTATAAAAATTAATCAAACAAGGGAAGAAACATCTTTTTGAAATAAAAAAATATAATGGACATAATATCTGTAGAAAAAATCCATTTACCATACTGTACCTTTATTTATTGCATAAAATTAATATATTTATTAAGCATATTTTATATTATACAATAAGACATTTTATTTGTTCCTACCAACAGATGTTCAAAGCAATAGAAATTTTACAACTCATTATGTTGTAGAGAACTTATATTTATGCATTAAAAGAGAAAAAATTCATCTAGTACAAATATATGGATTATTTGCCTTGGCCCTACAGTGTTATAGCTTACCTTATTTTCCAAATTTGTTATTTATGTTATTGTTACAGATAAAAAGATATCTCAAATATTTGACTTTATTCTAATTAAAACTTACAATATTTTATCTGAAATGATAGCTAAGAAACTTACAAGCTCTTCCTTGTCAAGCAAAGAATATTAGTTTTGTTCCTAGCTTCCACATTGGGACTCCTACCATACACATCTCCAGTACTATAAAATGTACATACACATAATAAAAATTGATACATAATAAAATGTATTACATACATAAAAATTGGGTTCCTATGACAGAAAAAAGTGGTATTATAATTTCCTTCTCTACTTTATTCTACAATATTATATAACTTAAGTATTATGGTCAAATTAGTTGAATTTATATACAATAAAATAATGTGTTCAGTTTATTACAATAAAATATGTACCTATGTATAATTTTAAACATATTATTTCAAATTTCATTGAAAACAGTGGTGATTAAATACTTTAAAAATGCTGTTATTGAAATTTTGCTTTTTTATGAATGCACAAATTAAAACTATTATTCATGATACCTGTGAGGATCATTGCAAATTGTGGCTATATTTCTTCCTATATAGCAAACAGATAACTAGAATCAAGCATAGATTAACATATGTAAGTAAATGTTTTAGAAAAAATTATTTTTGTGTAATTGAAATATTTTATTAAAACTCAAAAGTGTTAGATATAAACATTTTTTAAAACATTGTTGTTGAATTTTATCTGTTGACCACACTGTGAGGGGTACAGTATACTTTATATGCATGTGTATTTCTTTATGGATTTATTATTCGGCAATGAATGATAAAAGCCCCAGAGTATGGCACTCTGTAGAAGAGTCATGTTTAAAATTCATAGCTTTGCATCTGTTATTTTGTTATGCTAGATGAGGTGAACACTACAAAATAAAATGCATGCTCTCTCAATTGTAGTGTTCGAATATTAGAGCTGCTGGCAGTACTCCTCAAATGCGTAAGATGAACTCATAAAGCCTCAGAATCAGAATTACACATCTAGTTAATTGTATATGCAAATGTAAAGGCCTGTTGAGACCTATTATTCTTTTCAGTCAATAAATTTGTCGCATAATATAAGCATGTCAAATGCAATCCCATAAACAAAGAATGATGATAGGTCGCTTGTTCAAAGCTGCCTTCCCTCCTCCATCAGGAACTGAAGCTCTGTGGTACATCGAAATATAACATCATGCTAATATTTCACTGTACATAAATTCAAATTATCCAAAAAAAAAGGATATTTAGACAAAACAGAAATTTTCAGCTGAGTTTAAAGTGCTAAGAAACTAGAGGAAAAGTGACTGTTACTTTTTAAAATGTTTGCAGTATAACCAAAGCAATTAATATAGTCGTTTAAACAAAATTTACATTGTTTTATGAAGGATATGGAAGAAACTGTAGTAGGGGATGAAACTGAACTTAATCAAAATATATCATATATTTATATAAAATTCTTAAAGAATTGTTATATAAAATTAAATTTTAAAACAGTAACATTTTTAAGTTACTGCTAAAATCACTTCTACATGTTTAAGATCTCTTAAGTCATTTTTGCCATGCCTGATTATTTTTTCTAAATAAAATATTTACTGTCAAAATGTAAGGTTTTGTATCTACAAGGAAATTTAAAAAAAATAAGAGAACATGTTTATAATAAGGAAGTTAAAGGAAAGAATTATTAAATAATGTTGATTGAAAAAATATCCAAGCAATGATTTAAGATGGTTTGAAATTATATAGCTACTGCTTCTATTCTTGCATTTCAAACAATCCAAGCTGGACATCAGTGCCATCACATGTGGTTTTAGTAATGAAGGGCTCATTGTCTGTTCTTGCTAAGCCCTCCCTTTCCATTTTCACATGCCTTAGACATCTTTTCCATGAGTGCACCTTTTATATCTCTCATTATACAAATTGTAAGAAAATATGTTATGATTAAAATAATTCATAGATAAAAAGCAAGATTTTGGAGATACAAATATCTCAGAGAACATAAGTTTGAATTGGGGTAGAAGGCTGGAATTTGTAATCAATTAAAGTATATACTAAGCTCAGCTTTGAGAAAGCAATAGGCTTGAGAAAATCTAACAATGCCAACAATTTGAGCCATCATATTTATGTAAACAGTTGTTCTTTATAATATGGGATTTTGTTTCTAACTTGTATTTAGCATAATATTCTGTCTTGACATATCTTGTGCATGGTGTCAGTCACAAAGACTTGGAGCTATATCTAGGAAAACAGCAGTTTTCTTGTAGATATCCTCTACCTATGGGTCTTAAAAAATCACTTTCCCCTCGTCTACAATAATCCCCGAGCCTTATAGAGAGTATTTTAATACAGAGACCTCATTAACAACTGGGCAGTATATTATTCTTTGTATATTGACCAATTACAGTGTGTTCTGGTATACACAGTCTCTACAAAATGGAGCTTCTCTGTGATAGCTGAATGATGCACTGATCTACAGATATAGTATTGGTCATTAGACACTGATTTAATATTTATTTGATTTAGAAAAATAACAGCAATAGGGCTTCCCTTAGGAATTATGACCTATTGGACTATGATGGTAGATGTTAAGGTCCCTCTTAGATTTAGCCTTAAGAAATCATGAAGTATTTGGTTACTCGTATACATTACATGCCCTTATTCCACCAGTTAGTATCTTGCCAGCCCAACAGTTAAGAGTTGAGAGCACTGTTAACCATTGAGTACCCATCTCAGAAATCTCTACGATTAATTTTTCTTCTGGTAGTATTAATAGATAGCAACTGTTACCATGTGAAAGCTACCCAGAAGGGTTAAATCTTGCAGGTCAATAAGACTTTGGTTTCTTTATGTTCTAGAACTCAAGTATAAATGTCTATTGCCAATGTATTTTAAAGGTTAACCAAGAGCAATAGCAATAGCCAGTTATGTTTGAGAATCTATCCAGACACACACACACACACACACACACACACTCACACACTCACACACACACATACACACACACTCACACACATACACACACACTCACATACACACACTCATTCACACACATACACTCTCTCTCTCACACACTCACACACACACACACACACACACACACACTTACTCTCCTCAGAAAGAGACAAAGACAGAGAGACAGAGATACAAAGAGAAAGAGACAGAGCAAGAGCATGAATCCAGAACAAAAGGAAGTTCGTATTCAATTAACTTGTTTTAGATGGAAGAGATGATGTCATTGAAAGAAGATATCTTGTATCCTTATTTTATAGAAGTGATTTGAAGCTAGAATTAAAACGTTTATTTGCTGCTGGATGGGTATCGATTTAAAAAGCTGCAGCAGAAAAAGTTTTTATTTCTCATACAACTCAAAGGAAATGCTATCTTCCTTTCATCTTGGGTCAGACACATGGTAATCCCAATAAGCAGGTGGGAGTTTATTGGAACATTATTTTTATTTTATTTGTCATAAAATTGTAGAAATCATGAAGAGTATGGAAGTTTGTTGATAAAATGTCAACAAATAAATCAGTTCCATAAAGAAAGCAGCAAACACAAATAACCCATACACTCTTTGAACTAAGTAAAACATCTTTATGTGCAGAAAAGGTAGCAACAAGGTTTCCTTTTTTGATATTTAGAACTTAAATTAAAAATCATTGAATAATTAACCTCAAACACCTTTTCTTTACTAAACTTAATGTTGATCAAAATAAAATATGTAAACACTAATTCATTTTCATCTTTACAATATTTATAGATTAATAATTCACATACATTTGAAACATTGTCATTAAGTTTACCCGTAAATCTAATACGGAGCTCATTACTGCACCACATCATCTAACACAGTGGGACATGAAATAAAATCATAGCAGTGTTCCAAGAAAATTAATTGTTTTTCGTTTGTAATCTCAAAAGATTTCACACCAAATTTAAAGGCATGTCAGTGGAAACAAGTTATACACAGGTGTTATTAATTTTCAGTTAGCATAGCTTTAAAACCTTTAGAGAATTCTTTCATTCTTGAACACATATTAATCTAACTCAATTTATGATATTTCTGAATATGTATCTCTGTGTTGCAAGGCTTGGGAATACTGTTAGTTATTATTGTAATAAGCCCAATATTCAAGTTGAGATAAACTTTTTTGTGATTTATTCTTTAACACAGGTGGGAGTTTATTGGAACATGATTTTTTATTTTATATCTCATAAATTTGTAGAAATCAAGTAGAGTAATGAAGTCTGTTGATAAAATGTTGAGAAATTGTCCCACTTCCAGATTCTTTAGGTTTAGATTAGATAGGTCCTTAATTAAAAAATAGTTTAATTATTTATCCTTTGACTTTTATTGAATGTGTTCCAATTTCATATTTGAGCGTAGTAGGATTTTATTACTGTCACTTGCATAGAACCCTGTGAGCCCACCGTCACTCTTTCAAGACTCTTTCCCAACAGTGGAGCATGGTAGATGCGCCAGCAGTTACATAACCTCAAACCATCTCTTCCTCTTCCCAGAATTAGTCAGTAGTCAACAGGACAACAGGAGAAAAAGGACAAGTAGCTCCTCCCCAATTCACGACTCATGGCAGCTCATTCTTGGGCAGATCTATTTCAGAAGAAGCTTCTGCCTGATTTCATCGGCTATATCCTCCTTATAGGCTAATATATCGCCTCCATTTGACCTGTTTGCTTACAATTTTTCTGCTCCTTCAATTTCAGTTCCCTCAACCTTCCAGGTGGTGTTATAATGTCATATCTGTGGTAAAGAATTCACCCAAGCAGCAAATCATTTCTGTGTTTACCACCATTACTTATTTACCATAATGCCTTGAGAAGAGGCAAGAACTTGAAATTGTTTGGGGAGCCTCCAGGATTTCCTTTTCTTTTTTCTTTTTTCCTTTTTCCCCCCTTTATTGTGTCAACACCATTATATACTGTCAATCACGTTTCATTGGGCCCTATTTACTGCACAGTGGTTGTTAGCAAAAAACAACAAAAAATAATTTTGTTTTTACTTTGTTTCCTCTTTAGTTTTTCCATTAATTAATTAATTAATAATTAATTTGTTCACTTTACATCTCAATAGCTTCCCCCTTCCCAGTGCTCCTCACATAGTTCTTTTCCAATCCCCCATACATTCTCCTCCAAGAGGGTAGGAAACATCCCCCTTCCACCTCTCCATTCCCTTTCCACCCAGTTCCCTCCATCTCTCTGCCTCCTATGACTGTTTTATTCTCCCTTTTAAATGAGATTCAAGCATCCTTGCTTGGGCCTTGCTTCATTGGCTTTCTTGTATTTGTAGAGTGTAGCTTGGATATCTTAAACACAAAAAATTAATCATCTCACAGCTAAACCACAAGTAGAGAAATACACACACACACATACACACACACACACACACACACACACACACACACTAGCACCACTAATATCAAACTAAGGAGAACTAAGAACTATTCATCATTAATATCTCTCAACATCAATGGACTCAATTCACCAGTAAAAAGATCTAGGGTAATAGGGCGCATGGGTAAACAGGAACCATCATCATTCTGCTGCAGAAACATCTTTTGTTATAGTACAGATAGATACTACATTAGTGCTGCAAAATGTTTTCCCAAGCAAATAGACCCAAGAAACAAGTTTGAGTAGAAATTCTAATATCTAATAAAATAGACTTTCAACCAAAAGAGAAAGCAAACAACACTTCATACTCATCAAAGGAAAAAAAATCCATAAAGACGACATCTCAAATATGTACATATACGCCTCAAATGCAAGGGCACCCACATTTGTAAAATAAACTTTACTAAAGCATAAATCACACATAATAAACTTATTTCATTTAATAAGTTTAATAAAATGTTAATAATTAATAAAATAAAATATTAATTTTATTTTATTTAATAAACAAACTTATTTTATTTAATTATGAAGTATTTCCATATAAATGTACCTTATATCAATCAATTGATGTTTATTTGAACATTTTTCATTATTGCAGAATGTGAGTGTGTGTGTGTGCATGTGCGTGTGCAGGTGTGTGTGTGTGTGTGTGTGTGTTCACATGTCATAGTGCACATGGAAAGCCCAGAAGACAACCTGACTGAATTGTTTACCCATTTGTACTAAGTAGATGCCTAGGAAGACAGGTTATTGTTGACAGAAATCAACATATTTATATAGTGAGACATCCTATTGGCCCTTGAATATTACTTTCAAGTATATTCTTTATTGTTGTTATATTAATGATACATTAGCTTGATTTATTTGTATATGGAAACAAATAAGACATCATTGAAGAGAACTATTCTTCTATATGAATTTTGGGAAAGCCTATTTAGATGCAAAGTCTATGGATTTCATTTTGGCATTGGTATGAAGAGAGATGCAACAAAAATTTTTAATGTTAATGACTCAGTGCAAGAGTATAGGGGAATTCCAGAACAGGGAAGTGGGAAGGGGTAGATGGAGGAACAGGGGGAGGGAAGAGGGTTTATGGGACTTGCGGGGAGTGGGGACCCAGAAAAGGGGAAATCAGTTGAAATGCAAATAAAAATATAACAATAAAAAAAGAAAAAATATCTTTAATGACCTGTTATATTCAGGAAGAGAAATATTGGGCTTTCCAGTTAATGAAATTTAGACATAAGATATGGTAATTTTTTTAATTGTCATGTTAACATCTTGATATTTACCCAAGGGAAATATAGTTAGCTCTGTCTTCACTTTGATTTGAGATTTTGAAATCACAAGCAAAACTTTTTAATTAAAGTTTCATATTTTAAGATTATAACAATTACATGGAAATGTAATAGTACATAAAAATTTGTTACATTTTTTAAAATCAAAAGAAAAAAAACCACTAAAGAATCCTACTATTGTTTTTTTTTACTAAATGGTTCCATTGTATATCTTTCTTCTAAGAATTTATGTTTTGACTAAAAGATTTGTGTAGCTTTTAAACTTGCTTGGAGAGGACCTTTGCAAATGGACATTAGTTAATGCGAGAGAGGCTCACTGGTCAGTGGAGGGGACCAAGCATCTCCTGGGAAAGGTGCCTGCTTTCCCAAGGACATGCTCAGGTCAATCTCTCGTTGCCTTTCGCCCTTGGCATTGCTAATGGCAGCTTTCCTTTCTGTTTATCTGCTACAGACTGTTTCCACCAACCACCAAAGAAAGAAAGCTCAGGCAGTGATTCCTTCTTGTCTGTCTCTCAGGATCATGGAAGCAGAATAGATCACTATTTCTCTGTGTGCTAATATTGGTGATGCAGTTGAGTCAATGAAAGGCCCTGGTTTGGATACATTACCTAAGGTCTAGATGTTCTCTTCTGATGCGAACTGAGTTATGACAACAATTTGCCCATCATCCTGCTCCAAACAGCAATTGTTGATTATAAAAAAGTTAGAAATGTCTTGCTGGGTCACTGGTTCAAAACCATACTGAGAACATTTAGAGGCAAGCCGGGCAAGGACAAGGAACAGATTCAGGATACTAATTCGGTGAATGCCCTGGGCATTAAGGGAATTAGATCTTCTGCTAGCATACGGGAAGTTGTTAGATGCCAATAATTAAATCAGAATTTCCTTCAGATGTAAGTTATCACCTCTCATATAATCAAAATTGCTACTAAACATGGTCATTTGGTTATGTACCAATGTGTTGAGTTGGATATGAACTGCTTACTGAAGCTGTTTTCTTTCTTTGTTTCTTTGTTTTTCTTTCTTTGTTTTTCTTTCTTTCTATTATAATTTTTATAATTTTATATATTTTTTTATAATTTTATATTTTTTTATTTGTCCAGTTGCCATCCTGCTCACTGTTCCCCTTCAAGTCAACTCCTCCCACAATCCTTCCCCCCTCCCTCCTTCCCTTCTCTTCTGGGTGGTGTGTGCCCCTGGGTATGCCCCCAACATTGACACTTAAAGTTCTACAAAGCTTAGGTTTCATCTCTCACTGAGGCCACATCTCACAAGGCAGCACATCTAGTAGAACTTATCCCACGTACAGGCAACAGGCTTTCAGATAGAGCAGAACAGGTTTCCAGTTGTTCATAACCCTCATAAAGGCCAAGCTGCACAGCTGCTACATATGCACAGGGAGGCCTGTGTATTGTCTTTGTTTGGTGGTTTGGACTCTGAGATCCCTGAGGTCTGGGTTAGTTGATTTTGTTGATCTTTCTGTGGAGTTCCTAACCTTTTAGAACCTGGGATCCTTCTTTCTATTTTTAATCAGGAAACCACAAAGATTGAGGAGAAGAAAGGGAAAAGTACAGTGTGCATATTGCTCTTAAATATAGGAAGATCTTAAAAGAGAATGTACATGAGAAAATTAATGTGAAACCTTTTCAGCTGTGAAAAATAGATGTATAAATCAAGATGGTCTCATTTGTCTCAGTGTCAGGGTGTGTGAACTGTACATCTTAGTCAAAGTCTATTTGTTCTATTTTGCCCATCCTCCTTTGGGTTTTGAACCCTGTTGAGGATGGAGTCTGGCAATTTAGCATTGCTCAGAGCAGGATACAGAGGTTGCTGAGACAGAACTGGGAAAGAGATATCAATCTGTCCATTCAAACATGCCAGGAATGTAGTGAAAGAGTGCGAGAAAGAATTAAAGAGCCACATGATGGGAAGGGTGCTTTGCAGTGCTCCTTTTGGACCTGGTATAGCTGTTAAAGTCACAATCTGCACCCATTATGGCTACCTACACAATGTCAAGTCAGTCAAAATTCCAGGATAGACAAAGAAATGGTCTACAAGGTCCCAGCTGATTAGTTTGACAAGTGATATCTACTGGGGAAGGAAGATGCTATAGCTTCATTTCTTTTACTGTGAGTTTGCCTTGACAAACAGAGAAATAAGAACAAAGCTTACCAATTCTAGGTTCTTGTTCATCACTTCAGAGATGGCAAGGAAGGAATTTAAGGCTACAAATTCATATTCAAGTTCAGAAGGGGAATAACTCAATGAATTTGGATTAGATGCATTGGACAAGAAGAGTTCATTACTCTTAAACTGTCTAGAGCCTCATGCCTAGGAATGGTGTACTGACAATGGGCTGATTCTTACAACATTATTTAATAATCTAACAGAGTAAGACTCCCTCATATATCCTCTAAATAATTGTTAATTAAGATTATTTTTATTATGTAAAGCTAGGGTGTTTTAATTGACACCGCTGGTTAAAACTAACCATGCACATTGTCTTTACTTCAGGATAGTGGTCACTGACAGCCTACTCACAACAGGTGGTCTCTCACCTAGGTCCAAACATGCACTACCACAAAAAACACAAAAGTTTATACTAAAACATTTTTGCTTGTCAGTCTTCTCTAGCCTCTGAATTCAAAATTAAACAATGTTTGCAATAACCTTGATAAAAATGTTTTCCGATTTGGATATATGTATGTCATTAAATGTGTGTGGAAATGATCAAATAATTTGCATAAAAAAGGTTACCTTGTTCTCATATAAATATATGGATCCCTCAAGTTGACTAAGGACTTCAGGCTAATATTCAGAGTCCTCTACACTTGAATTATCTCACTGGCCTAACAATGACATTTTTTTATGACAAGCATATCATTATATATAAAGAAAGACATTTTCTGTATTCTATTTACCTCTCCTGTATCTAAATGATAGCCTTGAGTAAGTTCAATGAAATACTTTGTATTTAAGTAAACAAGCTATGACCTTTGATTACATCAATATTTATAAACCCATCATTGTCTTGTAATTTTCATTATTTCATCACCACTTCTGTACAAAATCAAATTAATACTGTCTATATCTATTTTCCTATTGAATGTTGTAGGTTTCCTGTAATTTTAATATGACAGGGGGTTTATCTCTCAGGCAGCAAACTTAGAAATCTCTGGGAAATAAGGAGTTTTGGGAAATCCCTAAGTAATTTGAGACATATAGTTGCAAATGATTGTAAGTTATCTCAGTTTTTTCATCACCTTTATCTCATAGTTCATATGATTAAGGTTCACAAATCAGATATCCTTCATATCAGATATTTACACTATGATTTATAACATTTGGAAAACTACAGTTATGAAATAAGAATCAAGTAATTTTATGGGTAGGAGCAATCACAAAATGAGGAAATTTACTAGAGTTACAGTATCAGGAAGGCTAAGAACCACTGTGGAAGTTTCTATGAGCTAAGATATGTATGAAGTGAAGTATTTTTATTTTTACTTTGAAAATCTAGTCTGGATTCACCAATGGGACACAGATAAGGTCTGACATTCAAGAGTGGGAGAAAGTTTTGAATTTCTGTAATACTCTACAAAATGAAGCTTCATTAAAAAATGTGCGAGCTTTCCAAATCCACAGCTCAGGGTGCCTCACAGAAAGCCTGCTAGGACCTGGATGAAGCTCACATCACTATCACACATCTGCTGTGTCTCCAGCAAGCCCTGCAGCCTAGAGGTCTGCCTTATCCCATCTGAGTTCTATGTACTGCTCCACATGCATACTTGCAATCTCACATTTACCTTCAACTTAGCCTGCCTCTTAGAAGCCTGCTGTCACTCAGAGCAACCAAATCAGCCTGCCTTCTGAGGCCTGCTGCCACCAAACTTAACCAGAGGCCTGCTGCCAATAGGGATTACCAGGCCAGTCATCACTGGAGACATCCAGATGGCTAATGGCTAGTAGAAGAATGGAATCAAAGAAGCCAGGGCAATATGATACCATCAGAACACAGCTCTATTGCTTAAACAAACCTTGGATATCCTAACACACATGAAGATCAAGACAATGACCATAATCCCATCTTATAAAGAATATAGGGGCCGTTAAATTGGAAATTACAATGAAATTCCTTAAACTAATACAGGAAAATACAAGCAAACAGGTAAAGGAAATGAATAAAACAGTTTAAGATCTGAATTTGTTTGGAACCATGTATACCCTTTGATTGATGGTTTAGTCCCTGGGAGTCCTGGGGCCTCTGGGTGACTGACATCATTGTTCTTCCCATGGGGCTGTAAACCCCTTCAGCTCCTCCATACTACCTTCCAGTTCCTCCATTGGGGACCCCTCGCCCAGACCAATGGTTGGCTGCTAGCATCTGCCTCTGTATTTGTAAGGCTCTGGCAGGGCCCTTCCAGAGACAACCATGGCATGTTCCTTTGGTATACACTTCTTGTCGTCCATAGTAGTGTCTGGGTTTGGTGACTGTTTATAGGATGAATCCCCAGGGGTAAGGCAATCTCTCGGCAGCCTTTGCTTCAGTCTCTGCTCCACACTTTATCTCCTATATTGTTCCTGTGAGTATTTTGTTCCCTTTCTCATAGGAACCAAAGCACCCTCACTTAAGTCCTTCTTGAGCTCCCTGTGCTGGGTGAATTGTAACTTGTTTATTTTGAGCTTTTGGGCTAACATCCACTTATCAGTGAATGCATACCATATGCATTCTTTTGGGATTGGTTTACCTTGATCAGGATCAGGAGGGAGAGGGGGAGGGAGAGAAAGGGAGAAAGAAGGGGATGGAGAGGGAGAGAGGGGGAGAGGGAGAGGATGAGGGAGACAGAGAGAGGGAGAGGGAGAGGGTAAAGGAAGAGAGAGAGGGAGGAGGGAGATGGAGAGGGACAAGGGAGTTTTAATGGGCAGTTTTACAGAGACAAGGTTCAGGTGAATCCAGGATGTGCCAAAGAACAAGAAGGAGCCAGAAGACTAGAACAGATTGTAAGATTTTGAGGCCAAGCAAAGTTATTCTGTCAGAAGCCAACAGGAGCCAGATTGAATCAGTCAGCTTCGAGAAAAGAACTGATTTGATCCACCCAGCTGGAGTTCAGAATGAGCTAGAAAAGGTCACCTTTTTTCAAGCAATAAGTCTCTGATAGTATGATTATTTCTCATGAATGAATGTTACATTTACAGATGTGATATTATTTGCTTCCTGTATGTATTTATCTCATTAGTTTCATTTTTTTTATTGCATACCCTGGGGCTAGATAAGGAATCAAAAAAGAAAGACAATTACAGACTAATTACCTTTATGAACATTGATTGACAAATACTCCAAGAACACATTAAAAAGATCATGTACCACAGTCAAGTAGGTTTTATTGTGGAGATACATGAATGGTTCAACATACAAATACCAGTAATTTTAACTCACCTTATAAATGAAGATAGAAAATGAAACACATAATCATCTCATTAGATACCAGAAATCCAATATAAAAATCCATGATAAAAGTATTGACAAACTTAATGATACATGGAATAAACTTAAACATAAAAATTCAATTTAGATTAAACTTATAGCCAACATTAAAATGAATCTCAAAGAAATTTCAGTGAAATTAGGCAGAAGGCAAGTTTCTCTATATCTATTAAATATAGTAACTTGATATTTTAGCTCAAATAATAAAACAACTGAACTTGATTAATGAAATGAGAATTTGAAAGCTGGTTAAATGTTTTTATTTGTAGATGATTTGTAAGTGACCCTAAAAACTCTACAAAGCAACTCCTACATCTGATAAATATTTTCAGTAATAATGGATAAATACAAGATTAACTCAAAAAACTCAGTAGTTCTTCTATATGCAAATGACAAATGGACTGAGAAAGAAATTTGAGAAACAGTACCCTTTACAACAGTCACAACTACTGTAAAATGTGTTGGTACTCAAACCAAGTAAGTGAAAGACTTGTATTATTAAGATCAAATCTTTAAAGAAACAAATTGAAGACAATATTAGAAGATATATCTTATCTCTGATTCATTCTCTCAAATCTTCCTCTGATTCTGTCACCTTGTCTGCTCCTTAATTAGGTATCATTTTCAAACATGATTAGTTCCTTCCACAAAGTAACCTTACCAACTCTGCGATTAATGTTTTATAATAAAGGTAGGACTATATTCCAGTTAGAGTGATTAAAGGTATATGATCAGTCTGAATTCCAGCAGGATCACACTGACCATGAATTCTTTGGGTGTGATCCCATTACAGAACAGCCATGTTGATTGATTACTGTTCCTTTACAATTCCTCTACAGTGGTACATTAATGCAGTGGAATATTACTCAGTGGCTAAAAGAGGCAAAAGAATACCACCAGCAGAGGAATTGTCCTGAATGAGGTAACCCAGACCCACAAAGCAATTATGGTTTGTATTCACTTATTGGTAAATATTTGCTGTTAAGTAAGTGACAATCAAGTTATCATCCAGAAACCCAGAGAGGTTAAATGAAGAAGAGGACTCTAGAGCAGAGTCAGAGAAAGATATCATTGAGTTGGAGAAATAGTGGAGATTATGCAATTGGACTTGGAGCAAGTGGAGACTGCTGTTGGAGAGATCATATTTGGGAAAGAGGGGTAGAGGAAGAGATCACAGGGAAATACAGCTGAAATTCAGGAACACTTGTCAGGAAGTGTAGAAATATACTTGTTGATAACTTTTGTCTTTATTACATAAATCACCATCAATTTTATACTTCCTCTCCTTTCTTCTCCTCTTCATATTTTTCCCGTTGCCGGAGAACAAATTGAAAATCCAAAATATGGAAACAATAAGTTACAACTTAAAATAAATTTTTTCTTTTTTTTAAACTTTTCTGTTTAGATTTGGGTTTCTTCATTATATTAAACTTTAGCTTATTGGGAATAGATGGTTTACTAATATTATCATCCCTTTTCAAGATTGTTAAGATTTTCCCTATTGATTGATATCTTGGCTCAACTTTTATACTTTTGCTTTCAGTTACATGATTCTAGAGTCAAACACAAGCAATCACTGCGAAAGTCAATAGTTTGGACATATACACTTGACATATTCTATCACTTATATAGTGTGAGATATTACACAGTAGTCATTTTTCTGTTTTGAATTGATTTCTGTATGTGGTAAATTCCAGTCTCATTTCATTATGTTCTTATTCTCTCTCTCTCTTTCTATCTATCTGTGTGATGTGTG
Organism: Apodemus sylvaticus; assembly: GCF_947179515.1. NCBI lineage: Eukaryota > Metazoa > Chordata > Mammalia > Rodentia > Muridae > Apodemus > Apodemus sylvaticus. The sequence goes on from NC_067479.1 coordinate 12,447,223, forward strand.
TCTCATATACATACATATCTGTATGTGTCTCTAAAATACATACAGAGACACACCATAAATATATACATATACATATATATGCATATGCATATACATATACACATACACATGCACATGCACATGCACATGCATATACATATCACAGCACTGAAAAACTTTCTACTCATGGTTTATACTTGAAACCTGTTGACTTGTCAGCCAGCCTTACATTCCTGGGTCTCTAATTTTTTGTACTGCTCTGTTTGTCAGTTTGTATGACAAAGAAATACTACTTTTATTTTTAAAATTAACTGTTCAGTGCCTCCAAATTAGTTTTATCTTTTCACAACTGCTTTAGCTGTTTAGAATTCGTTGTAGACCCAAATCAATTCAAAATTATTTTTACCTTTCTGTAACATGTGCTTGGGTTTCACAGGTTATTTATTAGATTTGCATATTTAGATAATGTGGTAGGTATAAGAACATTAATTCTTCTAAATTGTGACAGGTATCTTTTCTTAATATGTGCATCTTCCTTAATGTCTTTCAGCAAAGTTTGCAAATTTCACACACACTTATTAACCTTCCTAAATTTTGAATGTTATTCTGTTTGATACTGTTATACTTATTTTTATTTCAGACACTAAAACAAATACTCTAAGCTGAGTGATGTAAAAATCAAAATATTAGTTATATGTAATTAATACGGTGTTAAAAACACTGGTAAGTATTCAAAGCATGTTTCAGAATTATTTTCTGCAATATAGAACTCACCTTATATTACTAATAAAATTATACTTAATATAAATAATATTGATAAAACATAAAAATATTCTACTATGGTGTAAAAGATAACAGCAAAAAAGGAAGTTGAGGCAAGTTGTTATGTCAGTAAAGTTAAGAAGTGCAAAGTGACCTACAGGCAGTACTGAGTGTGCTTCATTTCTTGGGTGTTTAACAGGCTATTTGATATTCTATTACCAAATGTGCATTAGCAAAACAAAATAGTTTTAAGCACTATTTCTTGCTCTTTGGTTTCCATATTTGTTATTCCTTCTCCAGCACATAATCAAGTACCAGTCTCCATCATCTATATAATAACTTTTTCCATTTGAAAGATAGAATTTACTTTAAAACATCTATATGACAAGGACCATTTTTATAAACCTCATAAGTAAAATGAAGTGATAAAAAGGAGTTAAAACATGTTTGCCATATTTATTAGGTATATATTTATATAAGTGTACTACAAGTATGCAGGCTTGCTTGAAGGCCAGAAGAGGGCATCAGATTTTCTAGAATTAGAGTTACAGACAATTGTGAGCTCCTGTGCATGTGTCTAGATAAAAATATAGCATTTTGAATTTTATACAGTTGCAGACATATGATGGTATATAAGGTCTGAGTAAAATAAAATGCCAAGTAAAATTAGAACAAGGTTGATGTATATGTATAAACAAAGGGTGTATAATAATAATATCAGTAAAGCAAAATGATATAACAGTGTCAACAGCAGTAATAAAATTGACAAAGCTAGCTAACAGTAGAATAGTTATAAAAAGTGATATTTTGATGTTAATAGATATACATATTCATTATATACACAAGATTCTATTAGCTAACATAAATGAGGATGCACTCAAATAACCAAAGTAAATCAGAAAGTCTAAAATCATAACTTTTTTAATGTCATTGCAAATATGATATTAATAGTCTTTGTAACTTAAACCATTCATTTTGTAATTTTGCAGGTTGACATTTAAGACTATTAAATGGTCCAAAAATCAAACCATCACCATGATAGTTTATAATTCTTACTGGAGATCCTAGAAGAAGGTCTACATTCTTATACTCTCTTACTTCATTTAAATTTCTTATGTGGCAAAGTACTTGGTCCCTCTTCCTTTCCCAGTAGCCAGTAACAACCAGATTTTTTTGCCTCTTCTTTTCTTTTCTTTTTTCTTTTCTTTTCTTTTCTTTTCTTTTTTTAAATTTTGACATTAGAAATATCAATATTTTATTATACATAATCCTTTACAAATATTTTTAGCATCCACAGACTTTAGTTAACTTGTTTGGCACTTTCAGATTTCTTTTCCATAGTAGAATAAAATCTAGCCATATTAAATTTATACAGTAATCATGTTTTACTAAAACATTTTCTCACATCCGTTTTTAATATATATTTTTATTTTCTTTATTCTTTGTTTACAATCCAAAAGCTTTCCTCTTTCCCAGTTTCCCCTCCCCATATGTCCCATAAGTCCTCTTCTCTCCATCTTTCCTCCTCCCTTTTCTCTGTCCTGGTATTCCCCTACAATGCTGGATCAAGCCTTTCCAGGATTAGGACCCTCTTCTTCCTTCTTCATGGGAATCATTTGATATGCTAATTGAATCTTCAGTATTCAGAGTTTCAGGGCTAATTAATATCCACTTATCAATGATTGCATTCCATGTGTATTCTTTTGTGATTGCTTTACCTTGCTTAGGATGATATTTTCCAGTTCCATCCATTTGCCTAAAAAAATTCATAAATTCATTGTTTTTAATTGCTGAATAGTACTCCATTGTGTAAATATACCACATTTTCTGTATCCATTCCTACATTGAGGGATATCTGGGTTCTTTCCAGCTTCTGGCTATTATAAATAAGGCTGCTATGAACATAGTGGAGCATGGGTCATTATTGCATGCTGGGGAATCCTCTGGGTATATGCTCAGGAGAGGTATAGCAGGGTCCTCCAGAAGTGTCATGTCCAGTTTTCTTTTTTTTTCTTTTTTTTTTAATCACCAATTAATTAATTTATTTACATTTCAAATGATTTCCCCTTTTCTAGCCCCCCCCACTCCCCGAAAGTCCCGTAAGCCCCCTTCTCTTCCCCTGTCCTCCCTCCCGCCCCTTCCCAGTTCCCCGTTCTGGTTTTGCCAAATACTGTTTCACTGAGTCTTTCCAGAACCAGGGACCACTCCTGCTTTCTTCTTGTATCTCATTTGATGTGTGGATTATGTTTTGGGTATTCCAGTTTTCTAGGTTAATAACCACTTATTAGTGAGTGCATACCATGATTCACCTTTTGAGTCTGGGTTACCTCACTTAGTATGATGTTCTCTAGCTCCATCCATTTGCCTAAGAATTTCATGAATTCATTGTTTCTAATGGCTGAATAGTACTCCATTGTGTAGATATACCATATTTTTTGTATCCACTCTTCTGTTGAGGGATACCTGGGTTCTTTCCAGCATCTGGCAATTATAAATAGGGCTGCTATGAACATAGTAGAGCATGTATCCTTATTACATGGTGGGGAATCCTCTGGGTATATGCCCAGGAGTGGTATAGCAGGATCTTCTGGAAGTGAGGTGCCCAGTTTTCGGAGGAACCGCCAGACTGCTTTCCAGAGTGGTTGTACCAATTTGCAACCCCACCAGCAGTGGAGGAGTGTTCCTCTTTCTCCGCACCCTCTCCAACACCTGCTGTCTCCTGAATTTTTAATCTTAGCCATTCTGACTGGTGTAAGATGAAATCTTAGGGTTGTTTTGATTTGCATTTCCCTAATGACTAATGAAGTTGAGCATTTTTTAAGATGCTTCTCCGCCATCCGAAGTTCTTCAGGTGAGAATTCTTTGTTTAACTCTGTACCCCATTTTTTAATAGGGTTGTTCGGTTTTCTGGAGTCTAACTTCTTGAGTTCTTTATATATATTGGATATTAGCCCTCTATCTGATGTAGGATTGGTGAAGATCTTTTCCCAATTTGTTGGTTGCCGATCTGTCCTCTTGATGGTGTCCTTTGCCTTACAGAAACTCTGTAACCTTATGAGGTCCCATTTGTCAATTCTTGCTCTTAGAGCATACGCTATTGGTGTTCTGTTCAGAAACTTTCTCCCTGTACCGATGTCCTCAAGGGTCTTCCCCAGTTTCTTTTCTATTAGCTTCAGAGGGTCTGGCTTTATGTGGAGGTCCTTGATCCATTTGGATTTGAGCTTAGTACAAGGAGACAAGGATGGATCAATTCGCATTCTTCTGCATGCTGACCTCCAGTTGAACCAGCACCATTTGTTGAAAAGGCTATCTTTTTTCCATTGGATGTTTTCAGCCTCTTTGTCGAGGATCAAGTGGCCATAGGTGTGTGGGTTCATTTCTGGATCTTCAATCCTGTTCCATTGATCCTCCTGCCTGTCACTGTACCAATACCATGCAGTTTTTAACACTATTGCTCTGTAGTATTGCTTGAGGTCAGGGATACTGATTCCCCCAGATTTTCTTTTGTTGCTGAGAATAGTTTTAGCTATCCTGGGTTTTTTGTTGTTCCAGATGAATTTGATAATTGCTCTTTCTAACTCTGTGAAGAATTGAGTTGGGATTTTGATGGGTATTGCATTGAATCTGTATAGTGCTTTAGGCAAAATGGCCATTTTAACTATATTGATTCTACCGATCCATGAGCATGGGAGGTTTTCCCATTTTTTGAGGTCTTCTTCCATTTCCTTCTTCAGAGTCTTGAAGTTCTTGTCATACAGATCTTTCGCATGTTTGGTAAGAGTCACCCCAAGATACTTTATACTGTTTGTGGCTATTGTGAAGGGGGTCATTTCCCTAATTTCTTTCTCAGCTTGCTTATCCTTTGAGTATAGGAAGGCCACTGATTTGCTTGAGTTGATTTCATAACCTGCCACTTTGCTGAAGTTGTTTATCAGCTGTAGGAGCTCTCTAGTGGAGTTCTTTGGGTCACTTAGGTAGACTATCATGTCGTCTGCAAATAATGATAGCTTGACTTCCTCCTTTCCAATTTGTATCCCTTTGACCTCGTTATGTTGTCGAATTGCCCGAGCTAGTACCTCAAGTACAATATTGAAAAGATAAGGAGAAAGGGGGCAGCCTTGTCTGGTCCCTGATTTCAGTGGGATTGCTTCAAGTTTCTCTCCATTTAGTTTGATGCTGGCTACCGGTTTGCTGTATATTGCTTTTACTATGTTTAGGTATGGGCCTTGAATTCCTGTTCTCTCCAAGACTTTAAGCATGAAAGGATGCTGAATTTTGTCAAAAGCTTTTTCAGCATCCAATGAAATGACCATGTGGTTTTGTTCTTTGAGTTTGTTTATGTAGTGGATTGTATTGATGGATTTTCGTATATTGAACCAACCCTGCATTCCCGGGATAAAGCCTACTTGATCATGGTGGATGATCGTTTTGATGTGTTCTTGGATTCGGTTGGCAAGAATTTTATTGAGTATTTTTGCATCGATGTTCATAAGGGAAATTGGTCTGAAGTTCTCTTTCTTTGTTGGATCTTTGTGTGGCTTTGGTATCAGCGTAATTGTGGCTTCGTAGAAGGAATTGGGTAGTGTTCCTTCTGTTTCTATTTTGTGGAATAGTTTGAAGAGTATTGGTGTTAACTCTTCTTTGAAGGTCTGGTAGAATTCTGCACTGAAACCATCTGGTCCTGTGCTTTTTTTGGTTGGAAGACTTTCTATGACTCCTTCTATTTCTTTAGGCTTTATGGGACTGTTCAGATGGTCTAGTTGGTCCTGATTTAATTTTGGTATTTGGTATCTGTCAAGGAAATTGTCCATTTCCTCCAGATTCTCCAGTTGTGTTGAGTATAGGCTCTTGTAGTAGGATCTGATGATTTTTTGGATTTCCTCAGTTTCCGTTGTTATGTCTCCCTTTTCATTTCTAAGTTTGTTAATTTGGATACTTTCTCTGTGCCCTCTGGTCAGTCTGGCTAAGGGTTTATCTATCTTGTTGATTTTCTCAAAGAACCAGCTCCTGGTTTTGTTGATTTTTTGTATGGTTCTCTTTGTTTCTACTTGATTGATTTCGGCCCTGAGTTTGATGATTTCCTGCCTTCTACTCCTCCTGGGTGAAATAGCTTCTTTTTGTTCTAGGGCTTTCAGGTGTGTCATTAAGTTGGTAATGTATGCTCTCTCCATTTTCTTTTTGGAGGCACTCAGGGCTATGAGTTTTCCTCTTAGCACTGCTTTCATTGTGTCCCATAGATTTGGGTATGTTGTGTTTTCATTTTCATTGTGTTCTAAAAAGTCTTTAATTTCTTTCTTTATTTGTTCCTTGACCAAGGTATCATTGAGTAGAGTATTGTTCAATTTCCACGTGTATGTGGGTTTTCTGTTGTTTCTGTTGCTATTGAAGACCACTTTTATTCCATAGTGATCAGATAGGAGGCATGGGATTAGTTCTATCTTCTTATATTTGTTGAGGTCTGTCTTGTGACCAATTATATGGTCGATTTTGGAGAAGGTACCATGAGGTGCTGAAAAAAAGGTATATTCTTTTGTTTTAGGATAGAATGTTCTATATATATCAGTTAAATCTAATTGGTCCAAAGCTTCAATTAGTTTCATTGTGTCCTTGTTTAGTTTCTGTTTTCCTGATCGGTCCATTGAGGAAAGTGCAGTGTTGAAGTCACCCACAATTATTGTGTTAGGTGCAATGTGTGCTTTGAGTTTTAATAAAGTTTCTTTTATGAAAGAGGGTGCCCTTGCATTTGGAGCATAGATGTTCAGGATGTCCAGTTTTCTTTTCTCTTTCTTTTGTAATTGACTAAGAACAAGTGTTCAATCTTTAGTACTATTCATTAACTGAGAGATGTACAGTTCTTAAGAACATTTGCTGCTCTTTCAGAGGATTTGAATTATATCGCCACCTCCCATGTCAGGCAGCTTACAATTTAGTGCTGTGAGCTAGCTCTAGAGGAACTGATGCCATCTCTTTCCTTCATGGGAACCTGCATAATTGTAGCAAACACACAAACCACTATACCCACTCACCTGCAACTCATATATATATATATATATATATATATATATATATATATATATATCTGTAAAATCACTTTCCATAACCTATAAGTTTCTATTTAATTATATCATTCATTTTTGTCACACTTTGCATAAATGCAAACTTAGGGGTTAGATAGGTCATATCAAAATTGTGCTGATGTTTTCCATCTTATAATTATATGGCACTCAATTTCTATGAACTCCAAGAATAGTTAAATGAAAATAAGTAGTAGACAGAAATTGAATAAAATGAATAAGATGTAACAAGACAGAAGACTCATTCTCAATCTCTGTGAATTTTAACCTAATTCTTTATAAATATCATACATTTGTATGATGTGATACCTTGTATCACATGTATTTATGTATGTATGTATGTGTGTATGTATGTATGATTACATTTATGTATTATAAAGGTAATTTCAAGAAAAATATAGGAAATAAGGCTCTAAATTTTATGGTAAAGTGATGCTATTTACAAAAGTATTCAAAATATCAAGATCGAAATGTATTGCGCATATGTCAGTGTGTGTGTGCTAGCAGGATTGAAGAAGTGAAATTTAATTTTGAGCCATCACTTAACTGGTGTCAGGAAAAAGATACTTATGAACTAAAATTAAAATTGTGATAAAGGAATAAATATTACAAAACTAGTTGGCAGACTCCATGTGGAATCCAGGAATTATGGATGTTATATAACTTGAATATTTGCTTATAAATGTGGCAAATTATATTAAAGTAAAGTAAAATGCATAATAACATGGTGTTCTTTTCGGTATTTAAAATACAAGCAATAGTAATGAAAAAAAACACTAATAAAAGAATAGAAGTGCATGGATGGCCAAAAATCATTTAAATATGTTGGCAGTTGTCTTTGGCCTAAACTTAGATCTTACAGAAATGAATGTCCTGTAGAAATTTGCAGAACTGTTTGTACAAAACATTTGAAAGACACATATCTTGTATTTCCAAGTAAACTAAGAAGTAGGTATATGAGGAAAAATATGCAGCCTTGGTAAAGGTTATTGAAAGCTTACAGAAGTTCATTTGTCACAGTGTTTTGTTTTTTTTTGTTGTTGTTTGTTGGTTGGTTGGTTGGTTTTTAGAGAAAGCAGCAGATAAAAACAGTTCTTGCAGAATAAAACAAATAAAACTCTTACTAGGCAACATGGCAATCTAAGTACAATCAGAGGTTTTTGCATCCAACCAGACACATGTACACTGTGTTTCAGTAGTAATGAACTTTGAAGTATTGGAAATTATTTTGCGTGTCTGTGAGTTACTAGTGAATATAATTGCAAAGGTCTAAAGTTTTATATACTTTATAATTGTGATAAATTAATTATGTTTTATTTTCATTGGTAAGAAATATGTATCTAGATCCTTTTTTTAATTTTTTTTATTCGATATATTTTTTATTTACATTTCAAATGATTTCCCCTTTTCTAGACCCCCACTCCCCGAAAGTCCCATCAGCCCCCTTCCCTCTCCCTGTTTTTCCACCCAACCCTTCCCACTTCCCTTTTCTGGTTTTGCCCTATACTGCTTCACTGAGTCTTTCCAAAACAAGGGGCCACTCCTCCGTTCTTCTTGTACCTCATTTGATGTGTGGATTGTGTTTTTGGTATGACTAAATTTCTAGCCTACTAAACACACTTACCATTACTCTTGATTATAAAATAATTTTTATTGACTTTAAAATATTTTTGCCTTGTACTAAATGCATTAACAATTTAGATACTTATACAATTTCTAATTATTCTTGCCTTTACCTGTCCTCCTATCAGTGCTTTTAATTTGGTACCTCTACCCACCCAAAACATAATCCACACATAAAATGAGATACAAGAAGAAAGCAGGAGTGGTCCCTGGTTCTGGAAAGACTCAGTGAAACAGTATTTGGCAAAACCAGAACGGGGAACTGGGAAGGGGTGGGAGGGAGGACAGGGGAAGAGAAGGGGGCTTACGGGACTTTCGGGGAGTGGGGGGGGCTAGAAAAGGGGAAATCATTTGAAATGTAAATAAATTATATCAAATAAAAAAAAAAGACAAAAAAAAAAAAAAAAAAAAAAAAAAAAAAAAAACAGAAGATCACTTTTATATGTTCATGTAATTTTATATTATTTTGAACTCCATATTATTTAAGAGGAACCTTGTATATATCCGTATATTTGGAACTAGCTAGTTTGTTGGATTCACCAATAGTTCAAGACTCCTTTATTCTAGAAACCATTAGTGAGTAATAGTTCAGCAGAGGAAGACATCATGTGCCTCTCTCTTGTTCAGCTATGACTGTCACAACATGTCCAGCATTGTAGAAGCAATTTCTCTTAGGCAACTGGAGATGATGTTGGTAGGAAGGTAGGAGCATACCACCCCTCTCTGTATCTTCAAATTATATATTCTCTTTGTCCTTTCTTCCTTAATACAGCCCAAATAATTCAGTGGGATATGTAGATCTCTTATCAATGGAGGAGTACACAGTCATTTGATTTGCTCAGCACTGTAGTCATCCACAGGTCTCTGCATTCACTGTTAGTGATTACAACAAAAAGAGGATCAACACTCTTTGGGGAATATATTTCACGTTTAATAGCTCTAGAGATCTAGGAACAACCTTACCAGGACATGAAGAATGACTGCCCTCCAAATTTAAAACTTTAAAACTATACTTTAAATTTGTTTACACAGTATTTTACCTTGATATTTCCTGTGTTCAATATTCTCTGCACTTCATAGACATCTTCTCAACTTAAACCTTTCAATCCCCAGCATCATACCCTTTGATATCACTAATAATTCCTTTATCACCCTTCACCTGAATTATATTACTCAAGGAGTTGTGAAGTCTTGTCTCCTGTATGTACTCTAGTGTAAGTACACAAAATCTAAAAATATGATCTATATGATCCACTTATGATAACATAATGATGTTTATCACTTAACTATGGGGTTGTGTCAACCAGTATATCTTTGCCTGTTCTATAAGTTAGGCACATTTTTTCTGATTTTCTTATTTTTTATAGTTGATAAAAATTACATATGTACCACAAATTTATGTACTAATTTCAGGTCATCTTGGCTGCTTCCATTTCCTAGTTGTTTTTAATAGAATAACAATGAACACGCTATGCATATACATCTGAAGTATGGCATCTTATAGCATGTGCTCATGAGTAGTATAATGGGCCTGTGTGTTAGGTCTAATCCTACCTTTTCCAAAGCTATGACAGTATTTCCATACTGGCAGCATAAATACACTGTGATGGTTTGTATATGTTTAACCCAGGGAGCCCACTATTAAGAGGAATGTTGCCTTGTTGGAGTAGGTGTGTCATTGTGGTTGTGGTCTATAATACCGTGGTCCTAGGTGCCTGAAAGCCAATTTTCTGTTTTCCTTCAGAATAAGATGTAAAACTATAAGCTCCTCATGTGCTGTGCTTGCCTTGAAACTGACATGCTTCTGTACTGATGATAATGGACTGAACCTCAGAACTTCGACGCCATCCTTAATTAAATGTTGCCCTTTATTAGACTTGTCTTAGTCATGGTATCACTTCACAGCAATAAATCTCTAAGATATGATCTAAGAGAGGGTAACATGTGCTCTCTCCTTACATCATAGGTCAGAATTTATTTTAAAGATTATAATATAATGACATTATTTCTTCCTTTTATTTCCTTACTCCAACCCCTGTCATGTACTCTTAATTACAGTTTTTGAAATTCATAAACTTTTATTGTTTATTGATACAATATTCATAATGTATCTACATAGTGTTATTCAGGTATATTTTTAGGGCTGTCCATTTGATATCTGATAACCAATTTTTCCTATGGAAGACACTTTCTTCCACTTATAGCATGTCTTAGATATCTGTCTGTCTTTGTGGAGGGTTGAGGCCTCATGATCTTTCCCTCAACCACACTGGTATGCCATTTGCTGTGGTTCTTTTTCAGCTTATGGTTAGGCAGGCGTGTTGGTGAGAATTTAAGGATATATCTTCCAAAATTACTAAAAGATACAGTTTTACAGTAAGCTCTCTGAAATTATCTCTCTTAATATTTCTTCTTCTTTTTCTACAATGTTCACTGAGTTGTAGGTGCAAGAGTATTTTATAGACACATCTGTTGGGAGTGGTGCTCCCAACACTATATTTTGAGTGGTTGTTGTTTTCTGTAATGATCTGTATTTCAAAGAGATGTTTCTTCGATGAGACACGAGCACTGTGATACTCTCTAAAGTTATTGAAGTTTTTAATAATATAGTTATTAAAACTGTGTATTATTTTCATAGATAGGTTGTTATATTGACATAGAGTTTAATAGCATATCTTTGCATTTCTGCAACTATTCTGAGTTACCTGTGGTTATTAACATTATTATTCTTGTGAAATGCTATGAAAGATTTCTATAAAAGATGCCCATCTCCTTCTCATGCAATGATATTTTGTGTGATTCACAATACAAATAATGTTGTGTAATTCTTTTTGTTATGAACAAACTAGCAGGCAACGCCAGGTACACAGAGACAACCCGAGTATAGCATTGCTTTGGATAAGGCACAATAGGGCTGCAAGAGTATGGCAGAACATCAGCAATCTGTGCCAGGGGAAACCCAGTCATCCAGGGGTACAGAAATATCCTTACAGGCCTATAGGAGGTTCAGGCACCAGCCAGTGACAACAGGACCAACTAACACCAGAGATAACAAGATGGCAAAAGACAAATGCAAGAATGATACTAACAGAAATTAAGGCAATATGGCAGCATCTTAACCCAATTCTCCAAAAACAGCAAGTCCTGGATACCCCAACACACCAGAAAAACAAGATTTGGTTTTAAAATCACTGGTCATGATGCTATTAGAGGAACATAAGAAGGACATAAATAAATCTCTTAAACAAATACAGGGGAACATGAATAATTTAGAAGCCCTTACAATGGAAACTCAAAAAAAAATCACTCAAAGAAATTCAAGAGAATATGGGTCAACAGATAGAAGCCAATAAAAGGAAACACAAAAATCACTTAAAAAAATGCAGGAGAAATTGAGTCAACAGGCAGAAGTCATGAAAGAGAAAACACAAAAATTTCTTAAAGAATTGCAGGAAAACACAAACAAACAAGTGAAGGAACTGAGTAAAGCCATAAAGTATCTAACAACAGAAGTAGAAACAACTAAGAAATTACAACAGGAGACAACTTTTTTTGGAGATAGAACACCTTGGGAAGAAATCAGGGGCCATAGATGCAAATATCAACAACAGAATACAAGAGATAGAAGAAAGAATCTCAGATGCCGAAGATACCATAGAAAACGTTGACTCAACAGTGAAAGAAAATGCAAAAAGCAAAAAGCTTGTAACCCAAAATATCCTGGAAATCCAGGACACAATGAGCAGACCAAACCTAAAGATTATAGGTATAGATGAGAGTGAAGATTTACAACTTCAAGGGCCAGCGTATATGATCAACAAAATTATGGAAGAAAACTTCACTAACCTAAAGAGAGAGTTGCCCATGAACATACAACAAGCCTACAGAGCTCCAAAAAGACTTGACCAGAACACAAATACCTCCCATCACATGATAATCAAAACCCCAAATGTACTAAACAAAGAAAGAATATTAAGAGCAGTAAGAGAAAAAGGCCAAGTAACATATAAAGGAAGACCTATCAGAATCACAGCAGACTTCTCAACTGAGACCATCAAAGCTAGAAGATCCTGGGCAGATCTCATACAAACTCTAAGAGAGCACAAATGCTAGCCAAGACTACTATACCCAGCAAAATGCTCAATCACTATAGATGGAGCAACCAAGATATTCCATGATAAAACCAAATTTACACAATATCTTTCCACAAATCCAGCCCTACAAATGATAATAGGTGGAAAAAAACAATACAAGGAGGGAAACGACACCCTGGAAAAAGCAAGAGAGTAATCTTCTTTCATCAAATTCAAAAGAAGATAACCACTGAAATATAAAAGCATCAAACTAAATGTAGAGAAACTTGAAGCATTCCCACTAAAATCAGGGACTAGACAAGGGTGCCCCTCTCTCCATATCTTTTCAATATAGTACTTGAAGTTCTAGCTAGAACAATTATACAACATAAGGAAATCAAAGGGATACAATTTGGAAGGGAAGAAGTCAAAGTATCATGATTTGCAGATGGTATGATAGTATACTTGAGCAACCCAAAAAACTCCACCTGAGAACTCCTACAGCTGATAAACAACTTCAGTAAAGTGGTCGGATATAAAATCAAGTCATGCAAATCAGTAGCCTTCCTATACTCAAAGGATAAACAGGCTGAGAAAGAACTTAGGGAAATGATACCCTTCACAATAGCCACAAACAATATAAAGTATCTTGGGGTGAATCTAACCAAACAAGTGAAAGATCTGTATGACAAGAATTTCAGGTCTCTGAAGAAAGGAATCGAAGAAGGCCTCAGAAAATGAAAAACTCTTCCATGCTCATGGATTGGACGGATTAATATAGTAAAAGTGGCCATTTTGCCTAAAGCAATATACAGATTCAATGCAATTCAGAGCAATTCTCAAATTCATCTGGAATAGCAAAAATTCCAGGTTAGCTAAAACTATTCTCAACAGCAAAAGAACTTCAGGAGGAATCAGTATCCTGGACCTCAAGCAGTACTACAGAGCAATAGTGCTAAAAACTGCATGGTATTGATACAGCGAAAGGCATGTAGATCAATGAAATAGGTTTGAAGACCCAGAAACAGACCCACATACCTATGGTCACTTGATCTTTGACAAAGGAACTAAAACCATCCAGTGGAAAAAAGATAACCTTTTCAACAAATGGTGCTGGCTCAAAGTCAGCATGCAGAAGAATACGGAATTGATCCATTCTTATCTCCTTGTACTAAGCTCAACTCCAAGTGGATCAAGGACCTCCACATAAAACCAGACACACTGAAACTAATAGAAAAGAAACTGGGGAAGACCCTTGAGGACATGGTCACAGGGGTAAAGTTTCTGAACAGAACACCAATAGCTTATGCTCTGAGATCAAGAATTGACAAACAGGACCTCATAAAATTACAAAGTTTCTGTAAGGCAAAGGACACCACCGTCAAGGGGACAAAACAGCAACCAACAAATTGGGAAAAGACCCTCACCAACCCTCATCTGACAGAGGGCTAATATCCAAAGAACTCAAAGAACAAAGAACTCAAGGAGTTAGAATTCAGAGAGCCAAACAACCCTATTAAACATGGGGTACATTGCTAAACAAAGAATTTTCACCTGAAGAGCTTTGAATGGCTGAGAAGTACCTTAAGAATCGTTCAGCATCATTAGTGATTAGGGAAATGCAAATCAAAACAACTGGTGTGAGATTTCACCTCACACCAGTCAGAATGGCTAAGGTTAAAAACTCAAAACACAGCAGTTGTTGTCAAGGATGTAGAGAAAGAGGAACACTCTGCACTGCTGGTGGTAATGCAAGTTGTTACAACCACCCTGGAAATCAGTATGGTGGTTCCTTAGAAAACTGTGTATGACACTTCTGGAGGATCTGGCTATACCACTCCTGGGCATATGCCCAGAGGATTCCCTGGCATACAATAAGGACACTTGCTCCACTATGTTCATAGCAGCCTTATTTGTAATAGCCAGAAGGTGGAAAGAACCCAGATGTCCCTCAATGGAGGAATGGATACAGAAAATGTGGTATATTTACACAATGGAATACTACTCTGCAATTAAAAACAATGAATTCATGAAGTCCTTAGGCAAATGGTTTGAACTGGAAAATATCATCCTAAGTGAGGAAACCCAGTCACAAAACAACACACATGGAATGCAGTCACTGATAATTAGATATTAGCCCAGAAGCTCTGAATACCCAAGAAACAATTCACATATCAAATGATTCCTAAGAAGGAAGGAGAGGGCTCTTGATCCAGCATTGTAGGGGATTGCCAGGACAGAGAAGAAGGAGGGGGTTGATTGGAGAATGGGTAGAGGGGCAAGGGCTTATGAGACTTATGGGGAAGGGGGAACCAGGAAAGGGAAAATCATTTGGAATGTAAACAAAGAATATAGAAAATTAAAAAAAGGAAAAAGGGGGAAACAAAAGAAAAAAAGAAAAAAAGAAAAAACTAGTAACTTCAATAACTACAAACCAAACGAAGGCACTGTCAAAGAAGGGGAGATAAGTCATGCTGGGTCAAAAAATTAAAAGAGGATGTTTTGTTTGCATTCCTTAAAGGAACATTGATACAATTTAGGGCATCTCAGCTTATCTTGCAAACTTTTAACCAATATAATTCTTCTCTTTTAATGAAGATTTTGAGGGTTTATATATCTATATTTTCAAGTTTCTAGTTTTCTTTAAATTTTTTAATAAAAATTTTCATTCAACAAGGTCCAAATTGTTGAAAGATATGTTAATTACAAAAGGTGTTCCTCTTTGAGTGACCCAGGAATTTCAACTGATGGTTTAGGACAGGATTTGAATTACCTATTTCTTACTAATATTGCTGAATTTACTGGCAGCCTGCAGCTACTGGCACTCTACAAGTGTATTCACTGGGCCAGTCTTAAAACGTGTTAATATATAAGCACATTGCATTCATGAGAGATCATTTTCCTATCATTAAAAGACATTCATGTAGTTATATGATGAATAAAAGTATTTCAATAGTGTATTTTCAGAATCAAGTGATTGCATCCTTAGAAAAATCTGCTTAGACATGTAATCTCCTTTTGTAATCTGCTTATGGAAAGCATCTAGCAGTCCCTCAGTTGCCTTCAAACCTTCACCAGCATTCACACAAACCATTTAACACTATTTGATAATTTATAAATTCATTTAAACTCTCTAGAGCTCGTATGAAATTCAACATCATATTTAGATCTAGACTTGTATTGAAACTTGCAAATAAATCTTTGCCTTCTAAAAACTGATCATGGTTTTAAAAATAAGAAACATTTCTTGCTCTGCTCAGGCTTAAGGTCAGGCCTATAGATATTTTTCTACAATTGATTTAAATCCTACTCACTTTTTTTTACAACATTGTCTCCAATTAATACATTCCTTGATATGTTTATTTAACTATACACATATACACACAGAGACATATATGCGTGTTCAGTGCTGAAGAAGGCCAGATACTCTACACATGGACTTACAGATTACTGTGAGCCATCTGTGTTAATGCTGGAAATCAAACCTGGTCTATTGGTAAAATACCCAAGGCTCTTAAGCACTGGCATCACTCAAACACCAATTAAGCATATCATCCATAACTTCTGTCACTACATTTTTTCTTTATGGTTATAGCTATTGTTGAATATACAAACTTCTGACATACAAGCAGTTATTTATTTCTCAACTGCAAAGTCTTTAATCATTGTTAATTTTGTTCCCACAAAGAAGAACAATAAATGTTGATGTTTGATCAGACCCTGTATCAGGTTTATCATAAAGATTATGTGGTATTGCCAAATATAAATCAATATAATGATGGAAAAAGCTACAAATCTAGAAAGGAGGCCATTCCACTATTTCTAAACAATTTTTTAAAAATACCATTCATTGAAAAAAATAGATAACAGTTTTTAATTTAAACTGGTAATATAACAAAAACTGGGAATGAAAAGGGACATTAATTTGATTTATCTTATGTACTGAATTAACAGTAGGATCTTGTAGAACATAAAAATTGTAGTCACTGAGTCAATTCTTAAACAATGACTCAGAATGCATACTAGAACTCACTTTAGTTAGTATGTAGATGATTTATCTTTGCATTTTCTGCTTAGTGTAATAAAACCTAGCCATCCTTTAAAATACATTATTTTATAACAATGCACATAAATGGTAAGTGGTATAGCTCAGTAGATAAAGTGCTTGTCTAAAATGTATGAGGTCCTGGGCTTGATTCCCCAATACTTCATAAAACAGGTGTAATGTCACAAACCTTTAATCCTAAATCAAAAGCATACAATAATCATCTTGACATGACCTTTTTGTAGAGCTTTTGAAAGCAGGGGGAGTTCACAATCAGCAAGATATCTACTGCTTAACAATATCCTTTCTTCTCTTTACCTATAAAAGCAATAATTTATTCACTTAAAAAAACACATTTTAAATCTATTACATGAATATGAAAACTGCTCAATATTTACTTTATTCAATAATTTTCCTACATAAGAAATCTAATAATCAGATAGAAAAGATAATGGCTGATCAATCAGACTCAATCAGTTTCTGTATTGGGTGTCTCATAACTGCTTATGACTCCACCTCCATGGAATCTGACATATTCCTATGCTCCCTGAAGTCACGAGTACTCAAACAGGCACCCTGTACCCCACTCTACCCAACACATAGATATACACAAATAATAAAAAGCAGAATAAATCTCAGAAAAGCAATTCTATAATAAACAATAAGCAGCTAATTTATCTTTGAGAAAAATGTGTAACTTAGCATTAGAAAAGCTGTTTCTCCTATTTTAGCAAATTGATTAGCTGTGGATCATTGGCACTAGTGTTTACCTTAGTTTGAGCTGTCAGTGAGCCCATCTAGCTTCCTCTGAATTTGGGTGTGTAGTACCCTTTGAAATGTTTAGGAACACTCAGATCCACCTGGTACCTCATGTCCCAGGGCACAGCACATAGAAGAGTGATAACGGCTCATTCCGTAGGTGCCATTTAAACCTCGCCAATCCCAATGTTGAAAATGCAAATGTGTGAATTCCTTATTTTTTCATTCTCAATTATTCTGGAGTAGGAAAAATTGTTCAAACAGTTGGAGCTAATAAAATGATAATAAATGTTTAAATAAAATGAGACTTAAATAATATTAATTATAACAGGCAGAAAGAGCACAGAAGTTGTAGCACATGCAAGGATTTGAAAAGAAACCAATGGCTGTCATTGAAAGGTAGACTGAGGGGAGACTTCAAATACTGATCACTGTTCAAAAGTTAAACTATTTCAATTTGTTAAAAAAAAAAACTATTAAAGAGAGTTATGTTTCCTTTTAATAGATGAAATTCCAATTAATGAATAATTGTATCTGGCACATGAGGAACCAAAATAATAATCACATGGAAACAATATTAATGATGGACTATTTTCTGTAAATCAGAGTCAGTCTGGCTTGGTTTTAGTGACTTTTTTGCATATAGGTTAACATTCTCTAAAATCCTTCTTCCTTTGATGTGATTTGAGGAGAGCAATTTTGATGTCTATCACTTAGAGACCAGAGGGAAAAAAGAAGACAAATGATGATAAAATTGAGTAGTCTCTCAAATAAAATTAGATCAGTCTAAAATAATAGAGATAACCAGATGTTGTGTCTAGTTTATCAGTGTCTAAATTCTGATACATCAAGATTAGGAATTTGACATTTTCTCACTTGGGGATATAAAGAGAACATTGACTTATATGAATTTGTGATCTTAAGACTACATTTCTGTGTTATTCGTGAGGAATATATTGCTCTGCAATTTAAGTTAGAGTATGAACATAGTAGTAATATGTTGTAGAGCTTGGTTTTAGAAGTAGTTTAATCTCAACTTTTATATATATATATATATTATATATATAATCATATATATGGATTCACATATATATGCAAATTTATGATTGTTAAATTTTGGTTAATATTGCTATGAAGAAACACCATGACAAAATAGCAAGCTTGGGAGTAAAGATTTTAGTTGGTTTATGCTTCCATTATCACTATTGGTCTTTCCCTGGCAGTGGTGGCACATGCCTGTAATCTCAGCACTCTGGGAGGCAGAGGCAGGCAGATTTCTGAGTTCGAGACTAGCCTGGTCTTCAGAGTGTATAGCCAAGGCTATACAGAGAAACCCTGTCTTGAAAAACCAAATCAAAAAAAAAAATCAAAAATCACTATTGGTCCTTGAAAGAAGTTAGGAGAGGAACTCAAAACGTGTCAGGACCCTAGAAGCAGGGGTTGGTGTTGTGGCCGGGTAGGGAGGATGCACACTGTCTTGCTCTTCATTGCTCTTATTGCTCACATACAGGACCACCAGCCCAGAAATGGTCACAATGGTCTAGACTATCTCAGTATAAATTTTTCTCATATGTATGTTTTCAGGCTGTACAGTTTAGCTGTAGACAAACAATTGATGTGATCCTCCTTATCACATCTATCTCCAATCCCCTACATTGATTCCTATTCTTAGGCAAATGGATGGAGCTGGAGAACATCATACTAAGTGAGGTAACCCAGACTCAAAAGATGAATCATGGTATGCACTCACTAATAAGTGGATATTAACCTAGAAAACTGGAATACCAAAAACATAATCCACACATCAAATGAGGTACAAGAAGAACGGAGGAGTGGCCCCTGGTTCTGGAAAGACTCAGTGTAGCAGTATTCGGCAAAACCAGAACAGGGAAATGGGAAGGGTTGGGTGGGAAAACAGAGGAAGGGAAGGGGGCTGATGGGACTTTCGGGGAGTGGGGTCTAGAAAAGGGGAAATCATTTGCAATGTAAATAAAAATTTATCGAATTAAAAAAAAGAAAAAAAAGAAAAAAAGAAAAAAGGAAAAAAAAGAAAGTGCTCACTGTAGACAGACTGTTCTCTCCAATGACTCTAGCTTTACTGTGTTGCCAGAAAACTAGTGAGAATGACAAATACTTTGTGATTTTGTGACACAAACACATGACTCTTAGACCACAACCTTTTTTTTTTTTTAGTTTTTTTATTCGATATATTTTTTTATTTACATTTCAAATGATTTCCCCTTTTCTGGACCCCACTCCCCGAAAGTCCCATAAGCCCTCTTCCTTCCCCCTGTTCTACCATCCACCCCTTCCCACTTCCCTGTTCTGGTTTTGCCCTATACTGCTACACTGAGTCTTTCCAGAACCAGGCCACTCCTCCATTCTTCTTGTACCTCATTTGATGTGTAGATTAGGTTTTGGGTATTCCAATTTTCTAGGCTAATATCCACTTATTAGTGAGTGCATACCATGATTTTTCTTTTGAGACTGAGTTACCTCACTTAGTATGATGTTCTCCAGCTCCATCCATTTGTCTAAGAATTTCATGAATTCATTGTTTCTAATGGCTGAATAGTACTCCATTGAGTATATATACCACATTTTTTTTAATTCATTCCTTCCGTACCTGGGTTCTTTCCAGGTTCTGGCTATTATAAATAGGGCTGCTATGAACATAATGGAGCATGTATCCTTATTACCTGCTGGGGAATCCTCTGGGTATATGCCCAGGAGTGGTATAGCCACAACATTTCTATCTGTAATCATCTCCAACATTCCACATTAATGTGAATATCACAATATAAAATATTTCAAACTTTAAAAAGTCTTTTAAAATTAAATCATGTAAAATTTCAATGTATCTTGAAAATAACCAAGCTTTCTTTTAAATTTTAAAATTCAAAGTCTGTGTAAAACTCTAAAATCTCTTTAAAATTTAGACTCTCTGAGAACCTGTAAAATTTTTTCAAAATATATAAATACTTTATCACTTTAAGTTGAAAGGATCAGGGCACAGTCACAGTAAAATCAAAGCAAACCCAAATTCCAATTGTATAAATAAGTCAATGCCCAAAGCCAGGAATGTATTCATTACCTTTTTGGCTCCTCAAAAGTGTGGTGCTGGTTCACGTCACTGGCTTTGTCCTCTGAGGCACACACAATTTATCTTCTAGGACACTGTGACTCCAATACAGAGCTACTTCTATACCCGATGGCCTCAACCCTATGGGAAGAGCTATAGGAAATTAAAGAGAACAGGAAACAGACATTGTCCTCCCTGGGAAGAATTACATCAATTAGCTATCTACAGCTGAACTGTAAGGCCTGAAAACATACATATGAGAAAAATTATAATACTTATTAGGTTATATTTATGAATATATGTATATTCACAGACATATGTAATGCAATAAAAATGAGTGGTAAAGGATGTCATAAATTTAAAGGCAATATGAGAGGCGTTTACAGGAGGGCTTGGATGGTACAAAGCAAATGGAAAATTTATTTAAATTATAATACCAAAGAAATACAAACAAGTGAATAGACCCTTATTTTTTATTTTTATTTTACTTTTATGATTTACTAATTACTTATTTTAATTTATTTACATTTCAAGTGCTAGACCCCTACCTAGTTCCCTCCCACCCCACCTGCTGGAAACTCCCTATCCTATCCCCGTTCCCCTGCTTCTATGAGGGTGTTCTTCCTATGAGGTTGCAAACCCCTTCAGCTCCTTTAGTCCTTTCTTTAACTCCTCCATTGGGGACCCTGTACTCAGTTCAATGGTTGGCTGCGAGCATCCAACTCTGTATTTGTAAAACTATTCTCAACAATGAAAGTCCTTATTTTTTTTAACAAGGAGCTCTAAACTTTGTTTTAACAAAGGATGACCTTAGTTACTAAAACATTTAATTTTCAAGTATAGAAGTTTAAGTTCTTAAAAATTATATATGCATAACAAACAAACAGACATTGAGACATTTTGAGTATTTAAGTATGCCCACATTTATAATAAGACAAGTAAACAGAACCAAAACATTGAATTAATTTCTTTGAAATAATATTGAAACAAATATTAGCTTTGTTTTACAAAGAAATAGATTTTCTTCCATCTTGCAAAATCAATCAGCACAGACACTGCATATCCTTAATGAATTAAAAACAAAAATGAAGGCATGAGAACACAGTCATTTAAGATTAGTAATTTCTTGGTTAGCTATGATTTTATTTATAAAGCTAAGAGTTTATTATCTCCACAATACAATTTGGATAAGTAGGCATAAGCAAACTTCATTTTGCATGCATTACCAGTTTGCAGATTCTTCACACTGAAACATGTAGGCATCTTTCTATTTATAAATGGTCATCACTGCAAGCCAATAAACATAGGGGTTTTGGCCTCAACTTTGCAAAAACTTCGATCACTTTCTAAGCTGCCATTTCATGTACCTGAAATAGCTGTTACCAGGAAGAATGTTTCTGTCCTTGGTTCTATCATTTGAACATATGTAAATATTTGGAGCATTTCATATAAATTTTGAAGGAACATGTTTTTGCTTTAAATTATAGCTTACATCAAAAGCTAAAGAAATTGCTCAGAAGGAAAAAGAACTTAATGTTCTTTCAGAGGAAGAGAATTCAGCTTTCAGTACTATGTAAAAAGACCCAAGACAAATTGTAACTTTAGCTCTAATGCATTTCAAAGACAGTATCTGGCCATCATGGTTAATTGCACAAACACACACACACACACACACACAGAGAGAGAGAGAGAGAGAGAGAGAGAGAGAGAGAGAGAGAGAGAGAGAGAGAGAGAGAGATTGAGAGAACAGAGAGACAGATAGTGAAAGAGACAGAGAAATATGAAGTGTTTTAAAATGATAAAATAATGAAATAATGTAGAGCTTACATTATGCACACATATGCATACAATGTAATGGGTTTGGATGTTTTAAATATATTCTTATTTATATGTTTTGTGTATGGATGTTGGGCTAACATGTTTGAATGTTAACTAAACATGTGGGTCCTGAGTCCTGAGTAGGATTCCTTGGAATAGGATTTACAGACAGTTTCAATCAAATATGTGTGTGTCTACACAAACAGTAAACTGCATTTTAACAAAATATTAATCACTTGACTTTACAAATAAAAATTTGTCAGCCAGATGATAGTGTGACTACATGGTAGCTCAGATAGGCAGAGAAAGCAACATGAAGACATTCCTTCTCAGCCACTGTCCCAAAGGGAAAGCAACGTCTCCCCCAAGCAGTCTCAAAAATCTCCTCAACTAAAAACCTCCTCCCTTCTATTTCCTGTGAGTGTCTCTATCCATCCTTCTGACCCTCTGTTACTCTCTCTAACTTTTTTCCTATGTTCACTACCTGTCCACCAGTTGCTTGACTCTACGGTTGACTTTACTTTATCCTGCTTTCAATAAACAGAAAGCTTTTAGATTAAAGGTATATGCGAGGGCTGAGATATATCACAAGTAGAAACAATTTTTTCCCCAGGAAAGAGCATAATTTTAGTATGATAGTTATCATCTGGGCCAGTTCTCCATCCCACGTTCCAGGTTATGCAATGACAGGTCTCTTTGGATGGTTTGAATAAATGGATTGAAGCAGACTGGTAAATTTCAGATTGTTTGAAATGATTCTGAAAGTGCCCTCTACTATTACACTCATTAGAAGTATGGGAGCACTTAGCATTTTAAATGTTTCTCATGATTCTGAAAACTTACTTTTATAGTCTTTAATATTAATTAAGCTAAAAAATGAAGTAGTATAGAATAGAGACAAAATATTACCCATAAATTTTTCACAACTTGTTAGTTATGAATACACAAATGAGTTCAAAAGTTTAGTGCTGTGGAAAGCATACATGCCATGTCTTCAGCAACATACATTTCAATGATAGACCAATGATGTTGCTTGCACAAGGCCTGCTGATTTTATATAGCTCCACAATAAATTTTTCCTCCTCTTCTTTTCCTCCTCCTTCTTGTTTATCCTCTTCCTGTTCCTCTTCTCTTTCTTGTTCTACTAAATTCATACTGGGCCTCTACTACAGAGCAATAGTGTTTAAAACTGCATGGTATTGGCACAGTGACAGGACCAATGGAATAGAATTGAAGACCCAGAAATGAATCCACACACCTAGGGTCACTTGATCTTCGACAAAGCAGAAAACATCCAGCGCAAAAAATATAGCTGGTTCAACTGGAGGTCAGCATACAGAAGAACGTGAATTGATCCATTCTTGTCTCCTTGTACTAAACTCCAAGTGGATCAAGGACCTCCACGTAAAACCAGACACACTGAAACTAATAGAAAAGAAACTGGGGAAAACCCTTGAGGACATGAGCACAGAGGGAAAGTTCCTGAACAGAACTAGAAAAGCTTATGCTCTTAGAACAAGAATTGACAAATGGGACGTCATAAAATTACAAAGTTTCTGTAAGGCAAAGGACACTGTCAAAAGACCAAAACGGCAACCAACAAATTGGGAAAAAATCTTCACCAACCCTACATCGGATAGAGGGTTAATATCCAATATATACAAAGAACTCAAGAAGTTAGACCCCAGGGAACCAAATAACCCTAATAAAAAATGGGGTACAGATCTAAACAAAGAATTTTAATCTGAAGAAATTCAGATGGCCGAGAAGCACCTTAAGAAATGCTCAGCACGATTAGTCATTAGAGAAATGCAAATCAAAACAACTCTGAGATTTCACCTCACTCTAGTCAGAATGACTAAGGTTAAAACCTCAGGAGACAGCAGGTGTTGGCAAGGGTGTGGATAAAGAGGAACACTCCTGCACTGCTGGTGGGGTTGTAAGATGGTACAACCACTTTGGAAATCAGTCTGGCGGTTCCTCAGAAAACTGGACATGATACTTCCGGAGGACCCTGCTATACCTCTCCTGGGCATATACCCAAAGGATTCCCCAGCATGCAATAAAGACACATGCTCCATTATGTTCATAGCAGCCTTATTTATTAGTCAGAAGCTGGAAAGAACCCAGATGTCTCTCAGTGGAGGAATGGATACAGAAAATGTGGTATATTTACACAATGGAATACTATTCAGCAATTAGAAACAATGAATTCATGAAATTTTTAGGCAAATGGTTAGATCTGGAAAATATCATCCTAAGTGAGGTAACCCAATCACAAAAGAATACACATAGAATGCAATCTCTGAGAGGGGATATTAATTTGCCCAGAAGCTCTGAATACCCAAGGCACAATTAGCATAAGGAACGTATCCCATGAAGAAGTATGGAGAGGGTCCTGATCCTGGAAAGGCTTGATCTAGCATTGGAGGAGAGTACCAGGACAGAGAAACAGGAGAGAGGTGATTGAAGAATGGGTGGAGAGAAGAAGGTTTATGCGACATATGGGGAAGTGGGAACTGGAAAGGGGAAATCATTTGGAATATAAACAAAGAATATAGAAAATAAAAATATATAATAAAAAAGAAATTTTAAAAAAGAAAATTTATACTGATAACGTAATTACATGACATGACATTTTTAGATAGATAAGGAGTCTCTGTAATACAATGAAATTTATTTTACCCTTTATGTGACTGATAAATGATGGGAAACTGCGGATGGCACAAATAATATTTTCATTGGCTATCATTGTTCTAAATAAGTTAATTTATTTTAAAAGAAAAAATAAAATGATGGTTTCCCAAATGACTCTACCTCATAAAGCTGATCATCTTTGATAAATCTATTTTAAAAAAAAATGTTAAAAGATATTAGCACAGAAGCTCTGAATACTCAAGACACAATTCACATATCAAATGATTCCCAAGAAGAAGGAAGGAGAGGGCCTGGTCCTGGAAAGGCTTGATGCAGCATTGTAGGGGGTTACCAGGACAGAGAAATGGGAGGGGGTCGATTGGGGAATGGACGGAGGGAAGAGGGCTTATGGGACTTCAGAGAGGGGGGAACCGGGAAAGGATAAATCATTTGGAATGTAAAGAAAGACTATAGAAAATTTAGAAAAAGAAAAAGAAATAAAAAGAGACATGTTTTAAGTTATAAATATTGTTTGAGGATATGTTTACCATTTTATGGTTTAATTTTAGTTCATTTGATAAAATAAGAGCAGAAATAAGCTTATTTGAAAATATTGGACTGTTGCAACACCTCATCATTTAAATTTTTCCTTCATGAAACTGATGACTATTATTATGTATCTATGCATGTTATATTTATTTCTCTCCAAGTATAAACTTTAGTTGTAATTGAATACATTGTTTGACCATTTTATTATCAATTTGAATTTGAATAGAGAAAAGGACATTAAGTAGATATGCATCAGTATTTTTATGGAAAATAAACTGCTTTGAGAATAGAAAAAAAATGGTTATTTTTCTTCTGTTTATTTGTTCTCTACAGTAAGCTTTATTTTTCTTCCTTTCTCGGTTTTCCAATATCACTTCCCGGAACTTTTCGGAAATTCTAAGCAGAAAAACCTTATTATCTTCTCAAAACTAAGATGCAAGTCAGTCCAGTGCTTCATGTCAATCCTGCTTTAGTCGTGAGGGATTTCTCCTGCTTATCTTCCTCCAGCCATCTGCTCTGCGCTCAAACACTCTCCAGCACTCCCAGTGGCTCCTAAACTTATGGATATTTTAAAAAGTTGTCACCCACTAGCACTACATAAAAAACACTAACACATTCAAATACAAGAATCTTCGTATCTGGAACCCACACAGATTCTCAAAGATGCTGACATTCATATTTATGTAAGATTTTATTCTGACTCTCTCCCTTATAAGCACTTACATTACTGCTTAGTGATCACTCTCATTCTAATTTTCTTGCTAACCATTATTCAGAAGAAACTGTCTTTGTTCACCCCTATAATAATTAGGGTTGCTATTGCTGAGATTTAAAAAATGACCACAAGCAACTTAGGAAAGTGACTGTTTGGCTTACACTTCTACATCTCAGTCTATCTCTAAAGGTAATTAAAACAAACTCAGGCAGGGAAAGAATTTGGAGATTGGAGTTTCTAAGTCTATGGAGGAGTTTTCTTTGTTTGCCTGTCCTGCATGGCTTGCTCAGAGTGTTTTCTAACAAGACCCAGCAGTACCAGCACAGGGGTGGCCCCACTCACAATGGGCTCAGCCCTCGGACACCAATGGAGAAATTGTCCCACAATCTTGCTTGTGCCCTAGTCTCATGTAGAGAGGAATTTTTTCAATTAAATGTTCCTTCTCCCTGATTATTCTCCTTTGTAGCAAGTTGATATAAAACTAGCAAGAAAAACTCCCAGTATACCTTTATCACTGTATTCCTGCTATCTTTATATACTTAATGTCTCTGTCTTACACATTCAGAGGTACAAAAAAGAGGAAGCTGGCAAAATTTCATGAAAATTCAAAAAATAATGTAGCATGCATGAAGCATATATGAACATATATAATTTCTTTCATGGTCATAACTGATCAATTGAGTTGATTGATACAGTGTAGCAATAAGCATAGCATACTATATTTGAACTAAGAGCCATGCAGAGTAGGAAAATGGAAGTCTCTATAGATTATAAAATCTTTATTGTTTTAGAGACAGTAGTAACTTGTTTTTAATAAGCACAAACAATTTAGGTTTGATATATTTTTATAAATACTGTTTAATCATATTATATAAGTTTATATTATTTGTTATGTTTATAATGTAGCATTATAATTTTGTTGTACTATTAAAATATTAGTTTCATACATTCTTTGATTCCTTTGTTCCTTCCAAAACCTTCTCTATATCTTTCTTTGTTCTCTTTCAAATTCATGATCTTTTTCACTGTTATTATTTGCATATATATGCATATTCTTAAGCAAACTTTTTCATTCTCTATGGGCATTGGCTTTGATATTTTTCTCAACCACAAGCAAGGTACAGTGACTCACTGCCTTCCCTGCTGCGTGAGGATCCAGATGTAGAACCCTCAGCTCCTCTAGGACCATGTCTACCTGTGCCTTACCATGTTTCCCATCATACTGATAACACACAAAACTTCTTAAACTGTAAGAATACGCCA
Source organism: Apodemus sylvaticus (assembly GCF_947179515.1). NCBI lineage: Eukaryota > Metazoa > Chordata > Mammalia > Rodentia > Muridae > Apodemus > Apodemus sylvaticus. Next base: position 12,474,602 of record NC_067479.1, read on the forward strand.
TTCAAAAACCCATTCATTCCTTTAGAAGATTTGTTATCATGATATCTCTTCACAGCAATAGAACATTAAGTCACCAAACCAGCTGCAAACCTTCAATCTCTAATGGTGTTTTGTCTTCAGGCTGCACAGTGTAACAATTGTTACATCTAACTGAATTTTTTGGCTCATTCCATGAGACTAAATTCATCCTTTTCACTACTTGGGTTGTAAAGAAACTCAGAATAGATAGACCAAGGACCTAGCAGAAAAGCAAACACTACTCTTCTGCTAAAGGAACACAATAACAGCATGACTCAATGACATTCTGTTATACTCGTGTTTTTCCCTGCCACTATCAGAGAAAGTACATCCTGTAGCAGATGGAAATACATAAACCCAAAGCCAGACAGTACTATGAGTGAGAAATGTTGGAACACAAATGGGATGCCTCCATCAATCCCTCGGTTTGAGTCTCAGAGAATACTGCAGAAGAGGAGGGAAGAAGATTGTGAGAACCAGAGGATATTGAATATACCTAAGAAACAAGTCAAGGCTCTCTAAACAGAGGAGGACAGAAGCATATATGAATACGACCTCACAGAGGTTGTGGCGGCATGTGCAGAGCCTTTCTAGATTGTGCCAAATTGAGACCCAGAGTCAAAAGGGAAACACACTCCTCTCTAATCCAGAGGCTGCATCTAAGTGATAATTACTTACAACTTGTTTTTTGTTTGTTTGTTTGTTTGTTAATTTTTTTCCGCAGCCTATTCTTACTGGGTATGAAAGCACTCTTTTTTTTTAATATATATATTTTATTTTCTATATTCTTTGTTTACAATCCAAAAGCTTTCCCCAGTCCCAGTTCCCCCTCCCCATATGCCCCATAAGTCCTCTTCTCTCCATCTATTCTCCTATCTTTCTCCTTCCCTTTTCTCTGTCCTGGTACTCCCCTTTCCAGGATTAGGGACCTCTTCTTCCTTCTTCATGGGAATAATTTGATATGCTAATTGTATCTTCAGTATTCAGAGCTTCAGGGCTAATTAATATACACTTATCAATGTTTGCATTCCATGTGTATTCTTTTGTGATTATGTTACCTCGCTTAGGATGATATTTTCCAGTTCCATCCATTTGCCTTAAAAAATTCATGAATTCATTGTTTTTTAATATTTTTATTTTCTATATTCTTTGTTTACATTCCAAATGATTTCCCCTTTCCCATATCCCCCCCTCCCCATATGTCCCATAAACCTTCTTCTCTCCACCCATTCTCCAATCACCTCTCTCCTTTTTCTCTGTCCTGATACTCCCCTCCAATGCTATATCAAGCCTTTCCAGGATCAGGACCCTCTCCATACTTCTTCATGGGAGTCATTTGTTATGCGATTTGTGCCTTGGGTATTCAATGCTTCTGGGCTAATTAATATCCACTTATCAGAGATTGCATTCCATGTGTATTCTTTTGTGATTGGGTTACCTCACTTAGGATGATATTTTCCAGATCCAACCATTTGCTTAAAAATTTTGTGAATTCATTGTTTGTAATTGCTGAGTAGTATTCCATTGTGTAAATATACCACATTTTCTGTATCCATTCCTCCTTTGAGGGACATCTGGGTTCTTTCCAGCTTCTGGCTATTATAAATAAAGCTGCTATGAACATAGTGGAGCATGTGTCTTTGTTGCATTCTGGGGAATCCTCTGGGTATATGCCCAGGAGAGGTATAGCAGGGTCCTCCGGAAGTGTCATGTCCAGTTTTCTGAGGAACCGCCAGACTGATTTCCAAAGTGGTTGTACCATCTTACAGCCCCACCAGCAGTAGAGGACTGTTCCTCTTTCTCCACATCCTCACCAACACCTGCTGTCTCCTGAGTTTTTGACCTTAGCCATTCTGACTGGTGTAAGGTGAAATCTCAGGATTGTTTTGATTTGCATTTCTATAATGACTAATGATGTTGAGCACTTCTTTTTTTTAATTTATTGATATATTTATTTACATTTCAAATGATTTCCCCTTTTCTGGACCCCCACTCCCTGAAAGTCCCATCAGTCCCCTTCCTTCCCCCTGTTTTCCCACCCAACCCTTCCCACTTCCCTGTTCTGGTTTTGGTTGAGCACTTCTTAAGGTGCCTTTTGGCCATCCGAATTTCCTCAGGTGGAAATTCTTTGTTTAGATCTGTACCCCATTTTTAATAGGGTTATTTGGTTCCCTGGGTCATGCACAGAAGTAGCTGGCTAACACAAAATGAACTCAATGTCATTTTGAATGTTCTTACCATGGATTTTTTAATAGTATTTTGCATACATATTATGGTTTTTGGTGTGTACACATGCATTTTTTATTGCTTTTTATTTAGCCCTTTTTCTTTTATTTGTTCATTGTTCCTATCTGAATTATTTCCTTTACTATTATTATTAATATTACTATCATTGTTAATAAAATACTAATTTTACTGCTTCAAATATACTTGTAACAAATTATTTAACTAAGTAAATAATATCAATACATTTGATATTATTATTAATAATTCAAATTTAATGATATTTTGCCTGTTTATGTTCATATGAGAGAGGAAGATATGGATATGGGAGAGTTGAGGAAGGGCCTGGGAGCGAGCTGTGAGGAGCTGTAAGCTCATTCAACTACTCTAAAAAATCAGTGTGAAGAACTTTCAAAAAATTAAAATATATTGTTAAAAATTGGCTTTTCAATAAAAAAACATAAGGCAGGTTCAAAAATGTACTACACACATAAAGAAAGATCTCCAGAGAATAAATAAAAGTAGCTAAGAAATATCTCAAAGAAGTTATTTGTTTCAATATTTGGCAAACACAAATTAACCCAACTTTAAACTTTCATTTTTTTCTTAATGAAATGGTTTAAATTAAAAGAATGGCAACAAACCTATAAAGGTTTTGTGAAAAAGAAAACTTGCATTTATTGTTCTTGGGGTGTAAATCTTGTTCAGCTACTCTGAAAAATCAGTGTGAAGAACTTTCAAAACCTAAAAGTAAATCTCTCATATGAACAAGCTATAACACTCCTACGAATATACCCAAAGTATCCTACAAATATCCTACGAATATTCCTGGGCATTCTACATTGCAGACACTTGCTTGTTCAGTCATTTTTACTGCTGCTTTATCCACAATTGTTAGAAAATCCAAACTTAAAAATTCTTCATCTGTTGAATTGTTATTGAAAATGAGGTACATATGCACTAGAAGAAATGATTTACTCATAAAGAAAACTGAAATCACGGAGTTTGCAGGTACATAGATGGAATTAGAAAAAAAAATTGGCTATTATAAATAGGGCTGATATGAACAGAGTAGAGCATGTATCCTTATTACATGCTGGGGAATTCTCTGGGTATATGTCCAATAGCCAGAAGCTGGAAAGAACCCAGATGTCCCTCAACGGAGAAATGAATACAGAAAAATGTGGTATATTTACATTATGGAATACTACTCAGCTATTAAAAATAATGAATTCATGAAGTCTTAGGCAAGTGGGAGGAACTGGAGAATGTCATTCTGAGTTAGGTGACCCAATCACAAAAGAACACACATAGTACACACTCACTGAGAAGCGGATATTAACCTAGAACTCAGAATACCCAAGAAACAATTCACATATCAAACGATGGCCAAGAAGAAGGAAGGAGAGGCCCCTGATTCTGGAAAGGCTCAGTGCAGCAGTGTAGGGAAATACCAGGACAGGGAAGTGGGAAGGGGTTGATTGGGGAATAGGGGGAGGGAAGAGGGCTTATGGGACTTCGGGGAGTGGGTATATAGGAAAGGGGAAATCACTTGAAATGTAAATAAAAAATATCGAATTTTAAAAAAAGGAAAAAAATGAAAAGATAATTGAGTGATGTAATCAACACAACAACTAAAATTATTGCATGTTCTGTCTGGTCTGTGCTCCTAACCTCAAATCTTAAGTTCTACAGCTAGAATTTAGGTTTATTCAACGAGGAAGAAGTCATTCAATCTTATAGTAAACCAAGACAACTATTGTCATCTTAAGAGGACATGATTCTTAGGGAGTAAATCTTCAATTACCACTTTACCTGTTTCCTAACTGCATTCTATGCATGTATCCTTAAACCCAAGACAAGTTCAGCTTTCTCTTGAAAAAGGAGAACAGGTCATCATGTAGAAGAATACAAATTGATCCATTCCAGTCTCCTGTACAAAGCTCAAGTAATAATGGTTCAAGGGCCTCCACATATAAACAGATACACTGAAACTAATAGAAGAGAAAGTGGTAAAGTGTCTTAAATATATCGACCCAGGGGGACAGTTCTTGAACAGAACACCAGTGGCTCATGCTCTAAGATCAAGAATTGACAAAAGGAACCTCATAAATTGCAAAGTTTAAGGAAAAGAACACTCTTAATAGGACAAAATGGCAACTAACAGATTGGAAACAAAATCTTTACTAGTCCTACATCCAATACATGGCTAATATCCAATATATATAAAAAGAATTCAAGATATTAGTTTCAAGACAATCAAATAACTCTATTAAAATTAGGGCACAGAGGTAAACAAATAATTCTCAACTGAGGAAACTTAAATGGCCAAGAAGCACCTAAAGAAAATGTTTACCATCCTTAGTCATCGGGGAAATGCAAATCAAAACAAACCTGAGATTCCACCTCACACCAGTCAGAATGGCTAAGATCAAAAACTCAGATGACAGCAGATGCTGGCAAGGATGTGGAGAAAGAGGAACACTCCTCCATTGTTGGTGGGATTACAACCTGGTACAATCACTTGGGAAATCAATGTGGTGGTTCCTTAAAAAACAAGGACTCAGTTATACAACTTCTGGGCAAATACCCCAAAGATGCTCAAACATACAGCAAGGACACTTGCTCCACTATGTTTATAGCAGCCTTATTTATAATAGCCAGAAGCTGGAAACAGCACAGATGTCCTTCAACAGAGGAATGGATACAGAAAATGTGGTACATTTATGCAATGGACTACTACTCAGCTATTAAAATCAATGACTTCATGAAATTTGTAGGCAAATGGATGGAATTAGAAAATATCTTGTGAGTTCTTCATAAAAGAACACTCGTGATATGTATGCACTCACTGATAAGTGGATATATTAGCCCAAAAGCTCAGAATATCCAACAATTCAAAGACTGCATGAAGCTCAAGGCGGCAGACCAAAATATGGATGCTTATGTCCTTCTTAGAAGGTGGAAACAAAATACTCACAGGAGGAAATAGGAAGACAAAATGTAGAGCAGAGACTGAAAGAAAGGTCGTCCAGAGACTGCCTCACCTGGGAATCTATCTCATATACTGTCACCACGTGCAGACACTACTGTGGATGCCAAGAATTACATGCTGACAGGAGTCTGATATATCTGTCTCTTGAGCAGCTCTGCCAGAGCCGTACCGAGGCAGATGCTTTCATCCAACTCTTGAGCTGATCATAGGTTCCCCAATGAAGGAGTTAGAGAAAGGACTGAAGGAGCTGAAGGAGTTTGCAACCATAGGAAGAAGAATATCTACCAACCAGAGCTCCCAGGGTATAAACCAGCAATCAAGGAGTACACATGTAGGGACCCATGGCTCCAGCCATATAAGTAGCAGAGGATGGCTTTGTCGGGCATCAATCTGAGAAGGGGTCCTTGGTTCTGTGAAGGCTTGATGCCCCAGTGTAGGGGAATCGAGGGGGGAAATGTGAGTGGGGTGGGTGAAGGAACACCCTCAAAGAAGCAGGAGGAGGGGGAATGGGATAGGGGATTTCTGGAAGGGGAAAATTGGAAAAGGGAATAACATTTGAAATGACCAATAAAAATCAATCAATCAATAAAGGTGATAATAGAAAAAGGAAAATAGGTAAGGAATAGGAGATTGTGTGTTGGCCAGTCTGAATAGACAAATCAACAGTAGTACATCTTCACCAAAATCACTAATTAAGATATGGAAGAGGGGATAGGGCGAAAGCAAGGCCTAGATAACAGGAGTTTGCTGTAAAATTGTTTCTTGAGGATGGATAGAGAAGATATGCCATAAAGTCTTGACAATATCCATTCTTAAGTACGATATTAATGAGAATAATATTATTAGACATATATTTGAAAGTGTGTGTGTGTGTGTGTGTTCGCGCGCGCGCGCGCTCGTGCGAGGGATTGGCAGGAAGAAAGGAAAGGATAGAAGTTTATAATTACATTCTTATGTAAAAAATGAAAGTGAAAATTAACAAAACGATGATCTTTTCTAATAAAAATATTTTCAATTTTATCTCCTGTTGAAGGACAGACTATGCTAATGTTAAACAGAACCTTTTACCATCTTTCTATAACTTTTTTATTCGATGATCATCTTCCTCCTTTTGTTGTTCAATCTTCAGTCCAAAACTTGCTTTGCAGCTGAATGCTCCAAAGCAGTTTAACACAACCACACACTCTTCAAATGACTTTCACAAAGAATTTATTTCCCCTTCTTCTAAACTTTAGAATCAAAACCTAACAGTTTTTGCAAAGCACTAACATAACTTATAACCCCAACATCCTCAGCGTCTAACGGAAGGCATCATTTCTCCCTTGTTCTCAAGGCAAGCCCAATAGCTATTTCTGTCTTCTCAGCATACCACATCCATCTCCTCTTCCCCAACAGCAGTGTACCCTGCTCAGGGCTTCTTGCCTCACTGACTGCAGTAATGTCTTAAATATTTTATCTGCTTTGGTACCAAATGCTTTCAAGCAGAGTTTTTTTTTTTGTTTGTTTTTCTTTTTGTTTTTTTTTTTTTTGATAAGATGTAATTGTGCTTATGTTTTCCCTTTAAAGTATTATTCATTGAGTAAATTGCATACCTTGTCACCCTGAAAATTCTCTAGGATAAATCTGCTTGCTGTTTATCCATTCTTTTATACACCTTTCTTGCTCACCTCCCCTGAAGCTGGTTCCTACCTTCCTCTAGGCACACAGTCAATGCAATGTTCCCTTACTTTATAGTTTATGAACTGTCATCGAACTACTAATGAAAAATTTCAAAGCTATATTTAGAAAGAAAATATCACAGTTGCAGACACATTAAGTTGGATTCTTCAAACCTGGAACAAGACAATTTATCTTTTTAAATTTTTTTTTATTATTTTTAATTTTTTTTTATTTTTTTGGTTTTTCGAGACAGGGTTTCTCTGTGTAGCCCTGACTGTCCTGAAACTCACTCTGTAGACCAGGCTAGCCTCGAACTCAGGAATCCACCTGCCTCTGCTTCCTGAGTGCTGGGATTACAGGTGTGCACCACCACCACCCAGCTAAAACAATTTATCTTATTTATTAAGAAATAAGTGGTTAGAAAGTCGGAAATGATTCACTTAAAGTTCTGTACTTTATGATGATCAAATATTCCAAATTATTTGAAAAACTATGTGCACCAACATTTTTTTCAAAATTAAAGCCTTATAAACTCAATAAGATAAACATTTTTAACCATTTTAAATAATTTCATTTATTTTGGAATGAAGGGAAGTAAATGATTATACTGTAAAATATACACTAGAACGTCTCTGTGTTTTGTGCCCACTCACCTACTTCATGCTGGAATTTTTCTGGCTAGAACATTTAAAAGATTTTTTTAAAAGATTTATTTATTTATTATTGAGAACACTGCAGCTGTCTTCAGACACCCCAGAATAAGGTGTCCAATCTCATTGCAGGTGGTTGTGAGCTACCATGTGGTTGCTGGGATTTGAACTCAGGAACAGCAGTCAGTGCTCTTAACCACTGAGCCATCTATCTCTCCAGCCTCTGTTTACAAGTTTTGTGTGCGTTGTGATTTGCTAGTGAAAATCCTCTGGCATGTTGGAAGCTGCCTCCATGGTGTTATCCAACTTGGCTCTCCCATGCTCTCTACCCCTTATTCCTCAGCATCCCTAAGCTATGGAGCTGGGAGAATGATTGATACTTGTAACTTTTGGGCTGAACACTCTGAAGTCTCTTATTCTTTGTATCTTAACCAGTTTGTGTTTCTGTGTTAGTCACCATCAACCACAAATAGGAGATTCTCAGTTGAGGCTTTATACCTCAACCCGTGGTTATAAGGATAATGTTTAAGAAATTAGTTTAATACTATGTTCTTTTAGCTATATAATAGCAATAGGTTCTCCCTCAAGGCTATCTAACTATAGATTCTAATGCTTTTATTTTGCACCTCCCAATGCACTTTGGAATATACAAATTTAATATAATTTTTCTGATTCAAAAAATATGGGATGAAAACTTATCTATTTTTCCAAACAAGACAATCATTTCCATATATCAGATGTTTCAGTTACTTCAAACATTGCATGCTATAAATATTTCAGACAATACAATCTGGGTAACTGCACTTCTCTCTCTCTCTCTGTCTCTCTGTCTTTGTGTGTGCGTGTATGTCACACATACGTACTCACACATGCACATACACATATGCTCACACAAATATATTCACAGGAATATATATTTAAACAATAATTCTAGAGTTAGCATATTTCAGAACTATGAACCAAGACACTGATTTTATAATCAGAAATATGTATAATTTAATGCATTGTTTACTTTGTGATAAGTCACTGAAAAAATAAAATAGATACTGAATTTAGAAATATATAAATAAAAAATTAATTACTGATGAATGCATTGCAATTTCTCTTTAAGACAAGAACTAATTTCCAATTAATTCTCTTGAAGAAAGCATGTTTAATGTTGGTAAAGCAACAGTGAGATTTGCTAGCTGTTAATTATGCAGAGGCCCATGAGATGTGGGAGTAATATCTGCTGGGGGCACAGGAAAACATTGTTGAACAAAATCTTGGTTTTCTGTTGACAATAAAGCTGGATTCTCTTCTTACTGTTCACCACCAAGACAAATGTCACGTTAAAGTGTTATTTAAATATGCTAAATAGCAAAGTGACTATGTAAAATGTATTTACAAATAGGTCAGCTATTGTTTCAAACTTTATATATATTTGACATGATATCATTCTAAAAGCATAGCAAAATTGGCATAAAGGCAATATAAGCTATTTTTATAAAATAAGTTTAAAAATACATGCCATAGGTGATAGTTAATATTGACATTTATATTTCAGTAATTAATAAGCATGTAATAATATCTTATATCAAATATAAACAGTTACTATAAATTCTCATTGAGTTTGTAGTGTTGGCAATATTTATTCCAACAGACTTTCAAATCATAATAAAGCCCAACATTATCTTAATATTTATTTTACTATCATTGTCTCAAGAATTTGGGAGATTAAGTAGCCATTTAATGAAGTTTATATGTCACTTGAAAGGTAAGGTGAACACAGATTGCAGAAAAATACCTGACATAAACAGTATTTTGTTTTTTATTATCTATTTCAGAGCTCAATTTCCAATTCTGCCTTTATTTTACTTCTTCATTTTGATTCTTTGTCCTGTACAAGGCAAGTCTGAGAAAGAATAAAGCACCGGATCACAGAGGGTTGGTGAATTCTCATTCAGTAATTTTCTGCTATTTCTGGTAGACTCTGAATTTCTAGCATGGCTTTGTTACTTGCCTTCTTTCTGACCCTCTTTGTCCTTGATCTTCTTGCTGAAAATAGTGCCCTTAGCTGATGATTACCACTATTTTCTGAGGACTTTACCACAACTATATGCATGTTTTCCAAACTGTGTGTGCTCTATGTTTTTGTCTCTGTTTTTTTTTTCAATATTTCCTGTGTTGAGGATGGTCTCTGCCTCTGTTTTTACAAGTGAGAGCAATCACTAGATTCCTGCCATGAATCTTAATATCTTCATTCCAGAAAGTATTATTTTATAGGACATATGCCTCAGTAGAAGAGGGAGCAAAAACTATTGCAACGAAAGTAGTTTAAATGAAATAGAGCAGAGAAATGGGAAATTATTTTAAAGTGCATCAAAAAATTAATGTTCTATTGATAAGTGTCTCTCCTTGATGCAACAGAATAGTAAGACTACATTATATTTCAGAAGCTTGATATTTATTTATGGCATATCAATTTTACATCTAAAATATATATGTATGTGTGTCTATATATATATATACACATCCACAAATACATCTACATGTATTTGTGGGTGTGTATGTATGTGTGTGTTTGTGTGTATGTGTGTGTATGTTCCACAATGCCTTACACTAAATGTTCATCATACTTTTCTCATCTAAATGCCTCTACACATGAAGCTACCAATTATCTATCATCAATTTTATTCACTTTTAAATGTATTTTTTCTATCAGATTCAACTATAGCAAGAAAGATTTGATAACCTAAGTGGTGGTTTTTCTTCATAAACAAATAGATATCATCTTATGTTCCTGGCATGGTACTATGAATATCTTGGGCACTGTCCATTTGATATTTTGTATACCCTGAAAGCAATTTGTCTTTAATGCCTAGTAGATGATTCCAGCCAATACATTCAGTAGATAAAAAAGAACAATTAGACTAGTTTGTAAATACTCAAAGAATTGTTGTTGTTGGTGTTGTTGTTGTTGTTGTTGCTTTTTCCTTTTTGTTTTTTGGGATTTTTTTCATTCTCTGGTTGGCTACAAAGCAAAGATTTAAATGGAAAGTCAAGGGGTTATATCGACTCTCCTACACTCTTTCACAATGGGCAGCTCACTGCTCTCCTATATTGACAGCATCATTCCATGTGCAATGCTAGTTTAGACTTAGAAAATTGACAGATTATCTTGGAAACAAAACATGTCCTAGGAACTAAAATAGATTATTACTAAGAGATCTTAATCTAACAAGAGGTTCTAAGAATTCCTTGTAGACGTACCGTTATAATCTCTTGAAAGTCCACACTTTTTCTGTTTATAAGTGAGATACTTAGATGACCTCTGGATTTTCATGCCAGCTTTCACTTAATCTACAATTCCTACTCTGGCTTTCGGTTACACTGTAACTTTACAATAGGTTCTGAGCCTTCCTCTGGCCTTAAAGTTCAAAGCCAGGTATACTGCTTCTCGAAGCTCTTGAGCTGGAAAAGCTGCCCTCTTCTATGATATATTTCGCTTTGTGATTGACAGTCGTAATTTGGTCCTCAAAGCTTGTAGTGACTACACATTTGCTCACAGATCTTGAAAGGATCATGAGAAATATAAGAATTCAGACAGAACATGCCATTGAGGCAAAAAATTGAGTGCACATAGCGATAGGGATGTGTGTAAGGTTGGGTTGAGCAGAAACCAATTATAAGCCTATATGTCATCCACAGAGAATTCCTATTTCTTTCATAGCATCACCCAGAAACAGTGGTATGAACATTCTGAAGAATTGCATCAGCTTCATGGTATGTTTTCAGATGTCATAATCTATGCCTTAAAATCACTTGGTGGCGGTGGTAGTGGCCTTTATTATTTTTTTATTCGAATGAATTTCATGAATTCATTGTTTCTAATGGCTGAATAGTACTCCATTGTGTATGTATACCACATTTTTTGCATCCACTCTTCTGTTGAGGGATACCTGGGTTCTTTCCAGCTTCTGGCTAATTTTTTTTTTAATTTTTTTTATTCGATATATTTTATTTACATTTCAAATGATTTCCCCTTTTCTAGCTCCCCACTCCCTGAAAGTCCCTCAAGCCCCCTTCTCTCCCCCTGTCCTCCCACCCACCCCTTCCCACTTCCCTGTTCTGGTTTTGCCGACTACTGCTTCACTGAGTCTTTCCAGAACCAGGGGCCACTCCTCCTTTCTTCTTGTACCTCATTTGATGTGTGGATTATGTTTTGGGTATTCCAGTTTTCTAGGTTAATATCCACTTATTAGTGAGTGCATACCATGATTCACCTTTTGAGTCTGGGTTACCTCACTTAGTATGATATTCTCTAGCTCCATCCCTTTGCCTAAGAATTTCATGAATTCATTGTTTCTAATGGCTGAATAGTACTCCATTGTGTATATATACCACATTTTTTGCATCCACTCTTCTGTTGAGGGATACCTGGGTTCTTTCCAGCATCTGGCAATTATAAACAGGGCTGCTATGAACATATTAGAGCATGTATTCTTATTACATGGTGGGGAATCCTCTGGGTATATGCCCAGGAGTGGTATAGCAGGATCTTTTGGAAGGGAGGTGCCCAGTTTTCTGAGGAACCGCCAGACTGATTTCCAGGGTGGTTGTACCAATTTGCAACCCCACCAGCAGTGGAGGAATGTTCCTCTTTCTCCACACCCTCTGTCTCCTGAATTTTTAATCTTAGCCATTCTGACTGGTGTAAGATGAAATCTCAGGGTTGTTTTGAGTTGCATTTCCCTAATGACTAATGAAGTTGAGCATTTTTTAAGATGCTTCTCCGCCATCCGAAGTTCTTCAGGTGAGAATTCTTTGTTTAACTCTGTACCCCATTTTTTAATAGGGTTGTTTGGTTTTCTGTAGTCTAACTTCTTGAGTTCTTTATATATGTTGGATAGTAGCCCTCTATCTGATGTAGGATTGGTGAAGATCTTTTCCCAATTTGTTGGTTGCCGATTTGTCCTCTTGATGGTGTCCTTTGCTGTACAGAAACTTTGTAATTTTATGAGGTCCCATTTGTCAATTCTTGATCTTAGAGCATAAGCTATTGGTGATCTGTTCAGGAACTTTTCCCCTGTGCCCATGTCCTCAAGGGTTTTCCCCAGTTTCTTTTCTATTAGTTTCAGTGTGTCTGGTTTTACATGGAGGTCCTTGATCCACTTGGAGTGAAGTTTAGTACATGGAGATAAGAATGGATCAATTCTCATTCTTCTGCATGCTGACCTCCAATTGAACCAGCACCATTTGTTGAAAAGGCTATCTTTTTTCCACTGGATGTTTTCAGCTCCTTTGTCAAAGATCAAGTGACCATAGGTGTGTGGATTCATTTCTGGATCTTCAATTCTATTCCATTCGTCCACTTGTCTGTCACTGTGCCAATACCATGCAGTTTTTAACACTATTGCTCTGTTAGTATTGCTTGAAGTCAGGGATACTGATTCCCCCAGAATTTCTTTTGTTGTTGAGAATAGTTTTAGCTATCCTGGGTTTTTTTCCCCAGGAAATATTTCATCCAATATTCCAGATGAAATTGATAATTGCTTTTTCTAACTCTGTGAAGAACTGAGTTGGGATTTTGATGGGGATTGCGTTGAATCTGTAGATTGCTTTTGGCAAGATGGCCATTTTAACTATATTAATCCTGCCAATCCACGAGCATGGCAGATTTTTCCATTTTCTGAGGTCTTCGATTTCATTCTTCAGAGACCTGAAGTTCTTGTCATATAGATCTTGCACTTGTTTGGTTAGAGTCACACCGAAGACCCTTGAAGACATGGGCACAGGGGAAAAGTTCCTGAACAGAACACCAAAAGCTTATGCTCTAAGATGAAGAATTGACAAATGAGACCTCATAAAATTACAAAGTTTCTGTAAGGCAAAGGACATTGTTAAAAGTACAAAACGGCAACCATCAATTTGGGAAAGGACATTCACCAACCCTACATCTGATAAAGGGCTAATATCCAATATATACAAAGAACTCAAGAAGTTAGACCCCGGGGAACCAAATAACCCTATTAAAAATGGGGTACAGATCTAAACAAAGAATTTTCACCTGAAGAAATTCAGATGGCCGAGAGGCACCTTAAGAAGTGCTCAACATCATTAGTCATTAGGGAAATGCAGATCAAAACAACCCTGAGATATTACCTTACACCAGTCAGAATGGCTAAGGTCAAAAACTCAGGAGAAAGCAGATGTTGGCGAGGATGTGGAGAAAGAGGATCACTCCTCCACTGCTGGTGGGGCTGTAAGATGGTACAACCACTGTGGAAATCAGTCTGGAGTTTCCTCAGAAAACTGGACATGAGACTTCCAGAGGACTCTGCTATACCTCTCCTGGGCATATACCCAAAGGATTCCCCGGCATGCAATAAAGACACATGCTCCATTATGTTCATAGCAGCCTTATTTATAATAGCCAGAATCTGGAAAGAACCCAGATGCCCCTCAAAGGAGGAATGGATTCAGAAAATGTGGAATATACGCAATGGAATACTACTCAGCATTTAGAAACAATGAATTCACAAAATTTTTAGGCAAATTGTTGGATCTGGAAAATATTATCTTAAGTGAGGTAACCCAATCACAAAAGAATACACATGGAATGCAATCTCAGATAAGTGAATATTAATTAGCCCAGAAGCTCTGAATACCCAAGGCACAAATCGCATAACAAATGACTCCCATGAAGAAGTATGGAGAGGGTCCTGATCCTGGAAAGGATTTATCTAGCATTGGAGAGGAATATAAGGACAGAGAAAAAGGAAGGAGGTGATTGGAGAATGGATGGAGAGAAGAAGGTCTATGGATCATATTGGGAGGGGTGATCTGGGAAAGGGGAAATCATTTGGAAAGTAAACAAAGAATATAGAAAATAAAAATATTGAGAATGGAGCAGCGGCAGCGGCGGCAGCAGCGGCAGCAGTGGCTGCTCCAGCTGAAGGGCCATCAGCAGTGGAACCAAGGCGTCACAGGGACCAGTTAGGCCCTGCGCCCACGACCACTGACCTTCGCTGACCAGCCGGACAGCAAGCAGCTGCAGTTGTGCGGCGCCTTTCCTGCACGGAGGCCACTTCAGAACTCGGCCTCCCACCAGTCAGGAGAGGAGGATCCATCTTGGTTCCGTACTCCAGGAATCGGACAGACTGAGGTACACAAACATAATCCGAGGACAACACCGCGGTGGTCTGAGCCCGACGGGCGTTGGCCTGCACCCAGGCCCTGGGCGGGTCGGGGGGCCATCGGGGTGCCAACCCAACCAGGAGGTTTTTTGCCCAGGCCTGCGAGCGCGCCGCCGCCATTTTGGCTGCAGGACGACAGAGAGCTCAGGCGGGCAGACCTGTAACAGGCATAGCCTAAGGCTAACAAAGCGGGGGTCCAGGCCCCAAAAGGCACAGGACTGACCCCAAGAACTGGGCGGCTTGGTGGGCCATCTGTGAGTCAACCCGCCCAGGTGATTGTTAGCAAAGCAGACTCTCCCGGCGCTTTCAGGGAGCGCGGGCGCACACGCCCGCCATCCTAGTCACCTGGCAAACCCAATTAACAGTCAAAGCCGTAGGGGAACTTTGCTCGGACCTTGGCCTCCCAGGCTTTTGCCTGGACTCAGGGACTGGGCGGCCAGGCTAACCTTGTGTGCGATAGCCCGGTTGGCAGATCGGCTGCCCAGCGGAGTGAGCGGAACTCAGGGGAGGTCACAGTAGCATACACTGTCGGCACTCCCTGGGAGTGCACACGGGCTCCATCTGCTCCACAGACACAATCTGGGGCAAGGCCTCAGGCAGAAGGCCTTAGCTCTACTCTCTCCGCTTCCGGATCCAGATCAGTCTGGGCGGCAGCATTACATCTCCAAGTCCTGCAAGTGGCTAGCTGGGCTTCCGGGCGGCCAGCTGGGAGAAGTCAGTGTGCTCCAGTGAATCCAGCGGGCCCCAGCGGGAGCCTTCGGGTGCCTGCTTTGGGATCTGAACAGCCTGGGCAGCAGCACACTGTCTACAAGCAGTGCAGGAGGTAAGCTGTGCACCAGAGGCCAACTGGGAAGGGGCAGCTTGCACTGGTGAGTCCAGCACTGACAAGATAAACTAACACCAGTGAGACCTAGATGGCAAAAGGCAAACGCAGGAACGTCACTAACAGAAATCAAGGCAATATGGCAACATCTGAACCCAACTCTCCTCTACCAACATGTCCTGGATACCCCATCACACCAGTAAAACAAGATTTGGATTTAAAATCACTGGTCATGATGCTGGTACAGGAACACATGAAGGTCATACGTAAAGAAATTCAGGAGACAATGGATCAAAAGGTAGAAGCCCTTGCAAGGGAAACACAAAAATCATTGAAAGAAATCCAGGAGAATACAAAAGCCAACAAGGAGGAAATGCAAAAAACACTTAAAGAAATACAGGAGAACTTTGCTCAACAGGCTGAGGTCATGAAAGACGAAACACAAAAATCTCTTAAAGAAATACAGGAGAACTTTGGTCAACAGGCTGAGCTCATGAATGAGAAAACACAAAAATCTCTTAAAGAATTACAGGAAAACACAAACATGCAAGTGAAGGAGCTAAGCAAAACCATCCAGGATCTAAAATCAGAAGTAGAAACAACTAAGAAAACTCAAAGGGAGACAACTTTGGAGATAGAAAGCCTTGGGAAGAAATCAGGGGACAGAGATACAAATATCAACAACAGAATACAAGAGATAGAAGAAAGAATCTCAGATGCTGAAGATTCCATAGAAACCATGGACTCAACAGTTAAAGAAAATGCAAAATGCAAAAAGCTTGTAACCCAAAATATCCAGGAAATCCAGGACACAATGAGAAGACCAAACCTAAGGATTATAGGCATAGAGGAGAGTGAAGATTTACAACTTAAAGGGCCAGCAAATATCTTCAATAAAATTATGGAAGAAAACTTCCCTAACCTAAAGAGAGAGATGCCCATGAATATACAAGAAGCCTACAGAACTCCAAACAGACTGGACCAGAACAGAAATACTTCCCGTCACATAATAATCAAAACACCAAATGTTCTAAACAAAGAAAGAATACTAAAGGCAGTAAGAGAAAAAGGCCAAGTAACATATAAAGGAAGACCTATCAGAATCACAGCAGACTTTTCACCTGAGACTATGAAGGCTAGAAGGTCCTGGGCAGATCTCATGCAGACTCTAAGAGAACACAAATGCCAACCAAAACTACTATATCCAGCAAAACTCTCAATCACCATAGATGGAGAAACTAAGATATTTCATGACAAAACCAAGTTTACCCAATATCTATCCACAAACCCGGCCCTAAAAAGGATAATAGGAGGACAACACCAATACAAGGAGGGAAACTTCACCCTGGAAAAAGCAAGATAGTAACCTTTCATCAAACCCAAAAGAAGTTAAGCATTCAAATTTAAAAAATAACGTCAAAAATGATAGGAAGTAACAATCACTATTCCTTAATATCTCTTAACATCAATGGACTTAATGCCCCAATAAAAAGACACAGACTAACTGAATGGATACGTAAACAGGACCCTACATTTTGCTGCTTACAGGAAACACACCTCAGGGTCAAAGACAAACACTACCTTAGAGTAAAAGGCTGGAAGACAATTTTACAAGCAAATGGTCTCAGGAAACAAGCTGGAGTAGCCATTTTAATATCAGATAAAATTGACTTTCAACCCAAAGTCATCAAAAGAGACCCTGAGGGACACTTCTTGCTGGTCAAAGGAAAAATACAAAAAGAAGAACTGACAATCCTGAACATCTATGCCCCAAATGTAAGGGCACCCTCTTTTGTAAAAGAAACTTTATTAAAACTAAAAGCACACATTGCACCTAACACAATAATTGTGGGTGACTTCAACACTGCACTTTCCTCAATGGACCGATCAGGAAAACAGAAACTAAACAGGGACACAATGAAACTAATTGAAGCTTTGGACCAATTAGATTTAACAGATATATATAGAACATTCTATCCTAAAACAAAAGAATATACCTTTTTCTCAGCACCTCATGGTACCTTCTCCAAAATCGACCATATAATTGGTCACAAGACAGACCTCAACAAATATAAGAAGATCGAACTAATCCCATGCCTCCTATCTGATCACTATGGAGTAAAAGTGGTCTTCAATAGCAACAGAAACAACAGAAAGCCCACATACACGTGGAAACTGAACAATACTCTACTCAATGATACCTTGGTCAAGGAAGAAATAAAGAAAGAAATTAAAGACTTTTTAGAACACAATGAAAATGAAAACACAACATACCCAAATCTATGGGACACAATGAAAGCAGTGCTAAGAGGAAAACTCATAGCCCTGAGTGCCTCCAAAAAGAAAATGGAGAGAGCATACATTACCAGCTTAATGACACACCTGAAAGCCCTGGAACAAAAAGAAGCTATTTCGCCCAGGAGGAGTAGAAGGCAGGAAATCATCAAACTCAGGGCCGAAATCAATCAAGTAGAAACAAAGAGAACCATACAAAAAATCAACAATACCAGGAGCTGGTTCTTTGAGAAAATCAACAAGATAGATAAACCCTTAGCCAGAATGACCAAAGGGCACAGAGAAAGTATCCAAATTAACAAACTTAGAAATGAAAAGGGAGATATAACAACGGAAACTGAGGAAATCCAAAAAATCATCAGATCCTACTACAAGAGCCTATACTCAACACAACTGGAGAATCTGGAGGAAATGGACAATTTCCTTGACAGATACCAAATACCAAAATTAAATCAGGACCAACTAGACCATCTAAACAGTCCCATAATGCCTAAAGAAATAGAAGGAGTCATAGAAAGTCTTCTAACCAAAAAAAGCACAGGACCAGATGGCTTCAGTGCAGAATTCTACCAGACCTTCAAAGAAGAGTTAACACCAATACTCTTCAAACTATTCCACAAAATAGAAACAGAAGGAACACTACCCAATTCCTTCTACGAAGCCACAATTACGCTGATACCAAAGCCACACAAAGATCCAACAAAGAAAGAGAACTTCAGACCAATTTCCCTTATGAACATCGATGCAAAAATACTCAATAAAATTCTTGCCAACCGAATCCAAGAACACATCAAAACGATCATCCACCATGATCAAGTAGGCTTTATCCCAGGAATGCAGGGTTGGTTCAATATACGGAAATCCATCAATACAATCCACTACATAAACAAACTCAAAGAACAAAACCACATGGTCATTTCATTGGATGCTGAAAAAGCATTTGACAAAATTCAGCATCCCTTCATGCTTAAAGTCTTGGAGAGAACAGGAATTCAAGGCCCATACCTAAACATAGTAAAAGCAATATACAGCAAACCGGTAGCCAGCATCAAACTAAATGGAGAGAAACTTGAAGCAATCCCACTGAAATCAGGGACCAGACAAGGCTGCCCCCTTTCTCCTTATCTTTTCAATATTGTACTTGAGGTACTAGCTCGGGCAATTCGACAACATAAGGAGGTCAAAGGGATACAAATTGGAAAGGAAGAAGTCAAACTATCATTATTTGCAGACGACATGATCGTCTACCTAAGTGACCCAAAGAACTCCACTAGAGAGCTCCTACAGCTGATAAACAACTTCAGCAAAGTGGCAGGTTATAAAGTCAACTCAAGCAAATCAGTGGCCTTCCTATACTCAAAGGATAAGCAGGCTGAGAAAGAAATTAGGGAAATGACCCCCTTCACAATAGCCACAAACAGTATAAAGTATCTTGGGGTGACTCTTACCAAACATGTGAAAGATCTGTATGACAAGAACTTCAAGACTCTGAAGAAGGAAATGGAAGAAGACCTCAAAAAATGGGAAAACCTCCCATGCTCATGGATTGGCAGAATCAATATAGTTAAAATGGCCATTTTGCCTAAAGCACTATACAGATTCAATGCAATACCCATCAAAATCCCAACTCAATTCTTCACAGAGCTAGAAAGAGCAATTATCAAATTCATCTGGAACAACAAAAAACCCAGGATAGCTAAAACTATTCTCAGCAACAAAAGGAAATCTGGGGGAATCAGTATCCCTGACCTCAAGCAATACTACAGAGCAATAGTGTTAAAAACTGCATGGTATTGGTACAGTGACAGACAGGAGGATCAATGGAACAGGATTGAAGATCCAGAAATGAACCCACACACCTATGGCCACTTGATCCTCGACAAAGAGGCTGAAAACATCCAATGGAAAAAAGATAGCCTTTTCAACAAATGGTGCTGGTTCAACTGGAGGTCAGCATGCAGAAGAATGCGAATTGATCCATCCTTGTCTCCTTGTACTAAGCTCAAATCCAAATGGATCAAGGACCTCCACATAAAGCCAGACACTCTGAAGCTAATAGAAAAAAAACTGGGGAAGACCCTTGAGGACATCGGTACAGGGAGAAAGTTT
The DNA here is from genome assembly GCF_947179515.1 of Apodemus sylvaticus. Lineage (NCBI taxonomy): Eukaryota > Metazoa > Chordata > Mammalia > Rodentia > Muridae > Apodemus > Apodemus sylvaticus. Next base: position 12,494,552 of record NC_067479.1, read on the forward strand.
CTGAACAGAACACCAATAGCGTATGCTCTAAGAGCAAGAATTGACAAATGGGACCTCATAAAATTACAAAGTTTCTGTAAGGCAAAGGACACCATCAAGAGGACAAATCGGCAACCAACAAATTGGGAAAAGATCTTCACCAATCCTACATCAGATAGAGGGCTAATATCCAATATATATAAAGAACTCAAGAAGTTAGACTCCAGAAAACCAAACAACCCTATTAAAAAATGGGGTACAGAGTTAAACAAAGAATTCTCACCTGAAGAACTTCGGATGGCGGAGAAGCATCTTAAAAAATGCTCAACTTCATTAGTCATTAGGGAAATGCAAATCAAAACAACCCTAAGATTTCATCTTACACCAGTCAGAATGGCTAAGATTAAAAATTCAGGAGACAGCAGGTGTTGGAGAGGGTGTGGAGAAAGAGGAACACTCCTCCACTGCTGGTGGGGTTGCAAATTGGTACAACCACTCTGGAAATCAGTCTGGCGGTTCCTCCGAAAACTGGCCACCTTACTTCCAGAAGATCCTGCTATACCACTCCTGGGCATATACCCAGAAGACTCCCCACCATGTAATAAGGATACATGTTCTACTATGTTCATAGCAGCCCTATTTGTAATTGCCAGATGCTGGAAAGAACCCAGGTATCCCTCAACAGAAGAGTGGATGCAAAAAATGTGGTATATATACACAATGGAGTACTATTCAGCCATTAGAAACAATGAATTCATGAAATTCTTAGGCAAATGGATGGAGCTAGAGAATATCATACTAAGTGAGGTAACCCAGACTCAAAAGGTGAATCATGGTATGCACTCACTAATAAGTGGATATTAACCTAGAAAACTGGAATACCCAAAACATAATCCACACATCAAATGAGGTACAAGAAGAAAGGAGGAGTGGCCCCTGGTTCTGGAAAGACTCAGTGAAACAGTATTCAGCAAAACCAGAACGGGGAAGTGGGAAGGGGTGGGTGGGAGGACAGGGGAAGAGAAGGGGGCTTGCGGGACTTTCGGGGAGTGGGGGGGCTAGAAAAGGGGAAATCATTTGAAATGTAAATAAATTATATCGAATAAAAAAAAAAAAAAAAAAAAAACCAGTCAGAATGGCTAAGGTCAAAAACTCAGGAGACAGCAGGTGTTAGCGAGGATGTGGAGAAAGAGGAACACTCCTCCACTGCTGGTGGGGCTGTAAGATTGTACAACCACTTTGGAAATCAGTCTGGCAGTTCCTCAGAAAACTGGATATGACACTTCCGGAGGACCCTGCTATACCTCTCCTGGGCATATACCCAAAGGATTCCCCGGCATGCAATAAAGACACATGTCCATTATGTTCATAGCAGCCTTATTTATAATAGCCAGAAGCTGGAAAGAACCCAGATGCCCCTCAAAGGAGGAATGGATACAGAAAATGTGGTATATTTACACAATGGAATACTACTCAGCAATTAGAAACAATGAATTCACAAAATGTTTAGGCAAATGGTTTGATCTGGAAAATATCATTCTAAGTGAGGTAATCCAGTCACAAAAGAATACACATGGAATGCAATCTCTGATAAGTGGATATTAATTAGCCCAGAAGCCTGAATACCCAAGGCACAAATCGCATAACAAATGACTCCCATGAAGAAGTATGGAGAGGGTCCTGATCCTGGAAAGGATTGATCTAGCATTGGAGGAGAATATAAGGACAGAGAAAAAAAGGAGGGAGGTGATTGGAGAATGGATGTAGAGAAGAAGGTTTATGGGACATATGGGGAGGGAGGATCCCGGAAAGGGGAAATCATTTGGAATGTAAACAAAGAATATAGAAAATAAAAATATTTTAAAAAAAGAAAAAAAAAAAGAAAATAAAAATATTTAAAAAAAAAAAGAAAACAAATTCAAAGTTGCAATCCACCCATGAGAGAGGACATGTTAACTTAAGGTATTAAAACAACAGCATTGGAAAGATTCTAACAGAAGCCACAGGCCTTGTGAATTTGGGCTGTGATGTCATGTCATGCTCTGCACAAGCTATGCTGGCTTTCTGAGTGTCACAGCAGCACAATAATTTTCCTTAGGGTAAAAAAAAAAATGTTTGTCATTTTCTAAAATTGTCTTCACAGCCTAATTTATTTATTAGACTATATAAATTCTAAATAATAAATATATTTTATTTTTAAATATATTAAATATATGTTATATATATTGACTTAAATATATATTAACTTTATCTGTGGTTCAATACTAGGTTACAGATTGTGGTATTAGATTTATGTGTTAGATGTAATTTTACCCAGTTTAGAATATTATGCATTGTCCTTAAGAACAAAATTTTGCATTAAATTTTTGGTATCCCTAACACTATAAACTTTTCTTCTAAAACTTTGATGGCTTAAAGGTTTTTAAATTATAAAACTCTCTAGTATGCAAGTTGGAACTTAGAAACACTGGCTAAATTTGATTTCTACAGTGTTAGATACCTTAATTCAATGATTAATTCTGTTGCCATTATATTCTTATTTTGGGTAGCACACACCACCCTTTCTGACATATAGAGTATTGAAGCTATAAATTTAAGTGCTAAATTAATTTGCAATTACAGTTTAACTAAAAGCAGCAGATAAGATACTCCCCAGAAAAATATTTTCATTTTAAATGTACACTCTTAAAAAGTACACTATTCAAAGTACTTGTATGATAGCTTTTAAATTAATCTCTATGTTAAAATAGCATTTCCTAGGAATGTATTTCAAACCATTGTTAATTACATACAAGCCTATATTAATATAGATATGCTTTCAATATGATCAAATCATGTGTACATGAGTATAGTTATACAGGTAAGACAATTTACTATAACTGTTGAAATGTAAGAAAATTTATTCTGAAGAGGGGTCTTTGAACAAATGCTTAAATTGCTTCATTTCTAGTAACACTGGGAGGCTCCATGGGGAATCTATAGAATTTTGAGAATTTGCAGAGGCATGAATTTTATAATAGTATTAACTGTGAGGGGGTGGGCTTCTATCTTTATTTATAAGAATGAATAACTGTTACACCTGTCTAACTCTTTGCGAATTCTATGGAGAATATTTCTAATGTATTTCTCTTTCTCAGATCTAGTATGACAAGAAAGAAGCAAGTGTAGATCACTTTTCTTGAAATGAGATTTCCATCACAGATTCAACAGCAAGGAGGAGAAAAGATCAAGTGTATTTCCATTTCCTTTGCTTAGTTTTCAAGATTTTGCATCTTGTAGAGATTTCAAACATCTTTAAAGAAAACACATATTCTTATTCAGAAATCTTTTACTGCTACAAGTTAAAAATGGTAATTGTTTATATCCAAAGTATAATTACTAAAGTGTTCAGGAAATGAGCATCCAGTGGTCAGAGACCCTTATTGATATGTGAGATCTAATACTTCTAGTCTTTCTATTTTTATAGTGAAAGCTTAACAATATTATTATTACATATAAATATTCAGGAAATTTTAGTTTATCCAGTTACTATAATCAAATAAGTCCTACAATAATCAGAAATTCAACATGCTAATATAGTCTGGAGATAGTGAAAATGACTTTGAGAGGTAATTTAATGTAAATTATCCCCATTTGCATGCATTTTTTGCATAGTATGTTTTTTCTCTTTGTTTTATTACATCTCTAACTATATTATCAATTGTAGACAGTCCACTAGAATGGACAGGATCGAAGACAGACTACCTTTCTGTGTCACTGGGGATAAATGGCCCTGCTAGTATACAAAGGGTTCACAATACAGATGCCAAACTCCTCTCCATGATCATGAATTCTTATTTATCATTCATGTCCAGTCTCTTCACAATTAGCTCTAGGTGACTGGGTGGAATAAGGAGTCCAAACAGTAGTAATGAGTTCTTTCTCATGAGACCCTGTAGCCTGTGGCTTCTGAGGTCTTCCATTCTGTTACATGTATTTTTCTGGATTCAACTTTCCAACTAATGAGATTTCTTGTTCATAGCAAAGAATATCATTCTATTTCAGGAATTCCAAGGATTTCAGAAAGTTTACATCAGTCTCTAGAGAAAAGGATCAATGTCTTTTTATCCAATAGTTTTCTACCATGTGAATGTTGGTAAATTTATCTGATTATACTCTATGTGCATTCATTTTATTCATTACCAAACGTATTTTCACTGAATATTTATATATATTCTTGTTTCCTCACAGATTTTGTCAAATGTTACCTTGTTGCTTCTGTTTTATAATGAAATAATCATCCATTTTTATTATTTTCACTATGAAAGCAGTGTCATTAGTTTTAAAATTATTTTATCTTTAATATTTCAAGAGATGAGCTATGTATTTGATACATAGTGACTGAGAATCTTCAATCTATTTGAAAATTTTCTATATGAAATCTTGCTATTCTATTTTGTATGTTGCAACATTGTATAGTCTCACCACTGCTTTCTTGTTCTGCTTCTTAGGAGAAAACAGCATGAATTCTGTGTTTGTAATTTCTAGTTGCTTTTATTTTTGTTTTTTTGTTCTTTACATTTTTATATTTTTCAGTTATAAAACTTTTGCCGATGAACATATTTTTAATTTATTTATTTGTTATTTTATTGAAAGTTTATGCTTTTCTCACTTAGTGTGCCCTGCTTATAGTTTTCCTTCCTTATACTCCTCCAAGTTTGATCTACGGGTCCTTTCGTATCCATATCCCTTCTGCCTTTTTGTCTCTCATTAGAAAACAAGCAGGCTTCCAAGAGGCAATAATAAAATAAAATAAACTATCATATAATAATATAAAGCAAAGTCTAATAAATATATCATAGTAGATGAAAAAAAAGATAAAAATATACAAAGAAACACATATAATTATACAGACTTACTGATTTCCAAACTAATAAATGACAATAAAACACTGAACTGCATGGTATATTACATGCAAAATGACCTGTAGAGTTAAGTGGCCAAAACAAGCATCTATGCTTTAATAGAAATTGCTTTTTAATATTCATCCATTGTTGGATATTGATGTGGTATGTTTCTATTTTGAGGAACAATCAGAGGAGGATCTTCTTTGACAATTTGGTCCAATGCTGCATTTAAACTACCTAGTCTTGGGCATTTTTTGGTCAGATAATTTTTAATTCTGGTTTTATTTGACTAAATGTCTTAACTATGCTTAAATTGCACATGTGATCTTGACTTAATTTTGGCAACTAATATCTCTCAAGAAACTTTTCAATTTCTTTTCAAATTTTTCAATTTGACGGAAGACAGGTTTTGTATTATGTCCTTATGATTCTCACATTTCCTGAGTTCCTGTTGCTCTCCCTCTATTTTCATTTCTAATTATGTGAATTTAGATATTCTCTCTCTGCCTTTAACATAATTTGGAAAAGCATTTGCTAATCTTATCACTCTTCTCAGAGAGCCAACACTTCATCCACTGAGTCATTATATGGTTTTGTTTTCCTGTTTCTGTTTTATTGATTCCAACATTATCTTTTCCTGTAGTTGAAGTTTCTGGAAATGTCAGGTGACACAGACTCATGTGATAAGGCAGACTCTTGTGGTGTTTAGCTGTGCCTGACTCACATGCTGCTTTGCTGAGGCAAGACTCATGGGAGGACCAGGGATGACCGAAGAGAATATTAATAGTACTCAATGGACAGTGATGGTGTGCTTGCACAACTAGGTCTGTAACTTTTCGATTGTCTTATGTCTTTGTCTTTGAGTTTCACTTCATTGATAAAGTCAAGGCAGAGAACTCCTACTGTCGCTGTCGGTTCTGACGCTACTGAACTAGATGGTCAGTATCCTGACAAAGATTGGAATTGCCTCAATAAACTACTTTTAAACAGCTTCAGATCCCCTTGTCCTGTTTACCATCTTTTCTCCCCTACATTTGGATGGTAGACTAGAAGTGGGGTTAAAGCATTTGAGAATCTCTGTAAAAAATAGGTTTGGTCATGTGGAAGCTGGATGCTCCAGCATAAGGGAATGCTAGGGTGCTGAGGAGGGAGTGGGCAGGTTGGTGGGGGAGCACTCTCATAGAATCAGGGTTTAGAGGAGAAAATAGGGGGTTTAATGCAGGGAAAACTGGGAAGGGGATAACATTTGAAGTGAAAATAAATAAAATAACCAATAAAAATGAAAAAAATCAAAAACCAAAAAGAATGAAAAAATTGAACCCTACATTGTCCTTTCTTTGTGTGTGTATGTGGTGTGTGTGTGTGTGTGTGTGTGTGTGTGTGTGTCTGTGTGTGTGTGTGTGCATGCTCATGCACAGGCACATGCACCTGTGGATATACTTACATATGTTATGTTGTTCTACAGGTTTCAGTAATGCTGCTAATTTACTAGTATGCAATTTTTTCAACGATTTTGTTTAAGAATTCTTATCGATGTACTTGTCTTGGAACCACACCATTTTGTCGTATAAATTCAGGGGTGTTGGGCATTCTTTTTAATTCAATTCTAGAAAGTCTTCAATTTTTAAAAATTATTTCTTGATTATTTTTTTTAATTCGGTAGTAAATCATTCAGTTTCCACCATATTGTAAGAATTCTGTTGTCATTGGTGTACATCTTAAGTCTGAGGTAGACAAATAGGATGCATGATGTTATTTAAATTTATTTTATATTTTGAGACTTGGTTTGTGTTCAAGATTGTTGTCAATTTAATAAAAAGTTCCATAAGTTCCCAGAAAGAACATATATTCTTTTCTATATAGGTGAAATGTTTTATAAATATGTCATTTGATTTATAATATCAGTTACCACAAATATTTTTGTCTAGCTTTTGCCTAGACAACATGTCTATTGTTGAGACTGCACTTTTGAACTCTGTGTGTGTGTGTCTGTGTGTCTGTGTGTGTCTCTCTGTGTGTGTGTGTTTGTAACACATTTTGATTTGCTGTTCAGAGCTTATTTATTCCTTTTGTTTTCAAAGATGTAGGCAAACTTTTTCAGTTAACTTCTTTGTCCAGTACAATACCTTCTGAGTTGGCCTTCTAAATAGATATTGTTGAAGCCTACTTTTATCACAAAATGCCTTATTTTCTCCATCTATTTTGATTGAAAGTTTTACTGAGTATAATATTCTATGCTGGCCTCTGAGATCTCTTAGGGTCTTTGCATCAGCAGTCCATGCCCTCCTCACTTTCACAGTCGGTACTGAGAAATCTCAGGTGATATTCTAGTAGGTCTATCTTTTTGTGTTTATAGTACCTTGTTTATTCTGGGTTTTAATATACTTTCTTCTGAAAATTTAGTGTTTTTATTATTTTGTGCCAAAAGAGCACTCTTCTTAGGTTCAGTCTTTTCTGATCCAGTTTATGTTCTGTATACTTCTGGTTTCATGATAGGTATCATCTTCGAATTAGGTTATAGAAATTTTCTTATATGATTTTGTTGAAAATATGTTTTGTGCCTTTGATGAGGATTTATTTTCATTCATCTATTCTTATCATTCTATGGTTTGGCTTATTCATTATATCCAAGATTTCCTGTGTGTGTGTGTGTGTGTGTGTGTGTGTGTGTGTTTGTGTGTGCTTGAAGTTATTTTTTTTTACCAAATCATTGATTTCTACTGCCATGTCTTTAATACTAGGCATTTTTTCTTTCATTTGTTATATTCTGTTGCTGAGGCATGCCTCTGAGATTCCTGGTCTAGTTATTAAATTTTAATTTCCAGATTTCCTTCAGCTTGGATTTCTTTACTGATTCTATTTCTAGTTTCATGCCTTGAACTGTTTTATTCATTTCCTTCCACTATTTTTGTTGTCACAGGTTTCTTTAAGGGATTTACTCACCTCCTCTTTCAGGAACTCTATCATATTCATGAAGTCTGTTTAAGGTCTCTTACTTGTGTTTCAACTATGATGAAATATTCAGAATCTGCTATGCTAGGTTTGTTATGTTCTAGTGGAAGCAAATTGACCATGCTACTATTGACTGGTTTTTACATTGGTATATTAGGCTTGGGAAGATTGTTAGTTGTTATCTTTCTCGAGTATATGTTTTGTTTCTTGGTTTGTATTGCCATCTCTGACCATTATGGTAGTTGTGGTGCCTTGTAGAAAAATCTTGAATCTTGATAGGTTGTAGATATTTGAGGTTTTAGGTAAAACTATATTTGTAGGTGTTAGAAATGTGAATGGTCTAGGATAGAGTAACTGGCATGGTGACAGGAAGAAGAGAAGCAGATTATTTCACCAGGATCTGCTTCATCCCTTGAGAATGGGAGTAGAGAGTGTGAGAGATCATAGCAGAAGGGCTGCTACAGTGCTTGGAATGAGAACAGAAAAAATGGGTTTGCAGGAATGGATGGAGTGGTACAGATCTTCAGGAAGCCTAGTGTTTTGCTTGCCAAAAAGTTCTGACTTTTGCAAGGAAGTGTCTGCTGGGGATGAACATTGGATGAAATCAGTGAATCCAGAAAGGGAAATGAAGTTTGGAGAAGTCTGTGTGATCTGCTTGAGATGGGGCATAATTGGTAGGGAGGCTACAGCAGGTGCTCTGAAACAGTTGGAGTGAGGCTAAGGGATTGGATTTGCCCCAGCTAAGGGAAGGCTGAAGATATGAAGTTAGCCTGCATATCAATTCAAGCTTGCTTTCCTGATTTGCATGACCTGTTGGTTCCTAGGAAGTGCCTGCTGGTGTTGGGGCACCGGATAAAGCAATTAGTGTAGAAAGGACAGTTTTCAGAATAAGATCTGTGTGATCCACTGAAGAAGTGCACTTTACAGGTTAGCAAAGTGGCAGCTGGTGGTCTCCTACAAATCTGGGGATGAGGCCAGGGAATTGAGTTTGAGGGAGCTGAAAGTGAGTCAAATATATACAATTAGAATAAACGCTTCCATTGTTGAAGTGTGGCCTGTGAATTCCCAGGGAATTCCTCCTCTTTTTAGATCTGAGATAAAGCAAAGGAAGCAGTGAGGGAAGTTAGGATATGAATTTTAATTCATTTTCAACCTATGTTGAATACTCTACAAGGAGTTCCATCTATTAAAAATATGAGAGACCTTTTGGGATTTTTCTGGTCTATATTAGCATGTATATTGTTGTGATCCTCCTTCAGGGCATTATTAGTCATGTTGGTGAGGCTTTAAATATCTGGCCTCTGTCAATCCTAGGAGTCAAAATCTCACAGCTTATTTCCTGTTCCTTTGATATTTACAATATTTCTATCTTTTCTTCTTAATTATCCTTAAACCCTAGATAGAGGAGTTATATTATAGATATGTATGTTGGAGCAGGAAATAACATTTCTCCATTTTGATTGGTTATCGTTTTCTGCAATGCTCTTTATCTGATGCAAACGGAAGTTCTGTTATTTAGAGGATAGAAAAAATACTTTTTTATAACCATAGAGGTTAATCACCATTAGTAAAATAGCAGTTGTAGGTTGTCCTACAATATCCATTACTTGGTTAGCTATATATGGGAAGGACATGAGTGAGTCCAGAATAACATGAATTAATTCAGAGTAATTGCCACCTTTGAGGAAGTGAAGACAAAACAAAAGAAACAGGTCAGAAGCTTGTGCTAAAGATTATAGACTGAATTCAGAAAGTTGATTTCTATGGGCATTTTCATGACTCTTGATGGATACTTTCTAAGCTGTCAGCTACAGTTTCTTTGGCCATAAATCACTAAGGTACTTGTAGGTCTGGTGAGCAAGCAAGAAGTAAATATAATGTTTTAGGAATAATTAACTGCACTGTCATCACAGGACCACAAAAGCAACTATGTCATGCCATCTAGTTCAGTGTTATATGAGCTTTGGATAACTTCACCTCAGAGGACAAGGTGCTTCAGAGTCATCTCCCATTGTTGGTTATTAAGTTATTTTTAGACAATTTGTTTCTTTTCTGCTGCTTTGCTTACTTTTTGGTCTTTTGTTGAAGTAAGAGGAGAGTCTCTCATTACCACAACACCATGGATGTCAGTTGTTAAACAGATTAAGAATGAATTGAAGAATCATTTTCTAAAATTTAAATCCAATTATTTTACCAGTACTCCCCCCTCCTTTACCTTCACTTGTAGTAGTTACATGTGTGCCTTCTTCTCGTGAGCAGGAGATTGGTTTATTTGTCCAGCTCATTTTCTCAGGCAGGGTACATATTTGTAAGTATAAACTTTCTAACATACAAGCTTAAAGGGCTACATTTTTAATTTGCAAACAACTGAGGTGGCTCAGAATGGATAACCACACATTTGAGGTACTTAGAATTCAGCATTTTATGTAAAGTGTTTTCAAAGGGCAATTGAGATGAACTGAACAATGGATTAACTTGCAATAAATGTTTTCCATCCATTTGTAACTGGAATTTTAGTGGAATGCTCCTTCTTGATCTAGTCCTGTCATTTCGTGTTATTACAATATTAATGCTTAAAACAGAAGTTCAGATTGTGGTGGAATTATTTAAAAAGATTTTATTGTTGCTCTTTTTCTTGGCTTCCTGCTCCTGCTCTCTCTCTATTCCCCTCCCCCTCTCTCTCCATGTACTCATACCAACACACTACTTGTCTACTCCTCTTCTCTCCTCTCTGTCTCTCTCTCTGTCTCTCTCTCTCTCTCTCTCTCTCTCTCTCTCTCTCTCTCTCTCTCTCTGCCTTTCTCAGCCTCTACTACTCTACTACCCTCATAACTCCCATCCCCATGTTCTGAATAAACTCTACTCTATACTTAAAAATATTTTTTAAAAATATGTTTTGTTATAATTAAAAAGGGATATATAATAAAAATAATTCATATGATTTGTTTTATAAGAAGATTCTCCCATTGTTTTCTTAATAAGAATTAACTGGGTTGCACATGTGAGACCAACATACTGCCTCAAGGAAATTTTTGGAAGGGAAAATTTTATATGGGGACTCTAATAAGATTCTATTGTTATATTTCTCTTGCCTTTTCTATTTAGTTTTAGTACAAGGTCCTTTTGTGTAGACCATCCAGGCAATGATGTCAGAGTCTTTCTCTTTAAGTCTCCAGAATGGTTAAATTATAGATTTGTCAGATAAAATTTTGACTCTTAAAGATTCCTGAGAAGTTTCTTTTATTCTAACAATAAGGATAACTAAAGCCAGTTATTAATAGTACATATGTTTGCAATATATCAGTTAAAATTCTAAATGGAACTAAAAGCCATGTATCTTTTTGCTGAAGATTTTCTTATATTTATTAGCATTAGAATAGTTTAACTTATTAAATGGAATCTTAATTTGCACTCGCAGTATGTTTAGTCATAAATAATTTTTTTTTAGTTTGAGAAGGTAAATGTGTGTTGGCAGGTTGGGAATAGAAAGAAAACAATTTAGAGTAGAATAATTAGTAATTTATTGAATAAATAATCATTATATGAACTAGGTATGGATAAACTGTATGTATACAGAGGAGGTATCATGGTACAGATCACCTGTCCATCTCTGGGCCACACACATATACAGATGGCTGCTATATCAACATCCTCCACAAGACTCGAATCTCATCCTTCTAGGGAAGGTACTGTTATTGATCTAAATGTCCTCATTGCTTGCACAGTCTGAGAAAGAATAATATTTCAATATACCAAAATATTTAGTAAGTCAATATTTTTATTTAATATATCTCTGATAAAAACAGTCCAGGGCATTATGTGAAAAACTATATTAAACTAATAGCTATAACCAACACAGTTTACTAGTATTAAATTATGATACAGTTTATGAAACTGCTAGCAAATTTATATAATAAAACTTTCATAGATATATTTTATAAGAATTATTATTTTATCTACTCTCCTTGAACTTGCAAGGTCTTAAGCTATTCTGGCTATTTGGCACTAGATTTAAATTGAGATTCCATAGAGGCAGAATTGGTCTTTCACCATCTGATCTCATTCTATTTTGAGTCTATAGAATTCATTATATAATAATGAGAGAAAAATTTAAAAAATCCACTTCTTCTCAATATCCACATGTTCTTAGTACCCATTTATATTCCACTACTGAAATACTGTTAGGATCAGTCACTAAACCATCTCCTTTTGATTGTTCTTCATGAGAAAGATATCTATATTTGTAAAGTGAAATTACTTCCAAGTTTCTGCATTAACGGCTAAGAAAAGACTCGTATTCTGAGAATGAATACTTTAAAGTCCTTTGGTTTTGCTTCTTATAAACATTTAATATTATCTGTCAATAACTGTGGTGGTTTGAATGAGAACTGTCTCCCATAAGAACATTCATTTAAAGCTTGGTCCGCAGGTGGTAATGGGGTTTTTTTTACAGTGGAGGCAAGAATGCAACTAAGGATAGCAAATAAAACAAATATGTCACTGAGTACCAACAAGGAAGCTTTATAACCTGAACCAACTTCCTGTGCTTTCTCCTTCAACTTCCAGTGAGAGAAGAAAAAGTTTTGTCAGTCTCACTTTCTGCTCTTGAAAAACATATTCCCTTACATGATGGATCTATATAAGCCTTTTATATCATCTAAACCACTCTTCACTGTAGCATTTCAATGTGACAACAGGAAAGTAACTGATACAACAAGTATCTAAAATCCTAAATTCTAAATTTTGTTGTCAATTGTACTGGTATTTCTTTGTCTGTGTTTTGTATCTAGAATTTTATTATTTTTTGAAATGAGACAAACTTAGTAGCAGCAATATTAACATACTTTTCCCTATGCAAATGTACTAAATTTAGAGTGAAATCAGAAACTGCTCAAATTTTCTTTTCCAGCATTTTGATGCTAGGATACAGTTTAGGCTGTGAACATGGTACTTGGTATTAGAGATTTTCTTTGAGATCTCTTTAGAATCCTTTTCAAAAAATATATATATTTAAATGAACATTTCAGTTATTTCTGCTTGACAAAGTGTAGTGTTGAATTTACCAGCCTGAACATTAGAGGGGTATGAGCTGAATAATGATTTGTGAAAAGTATGACCTGTATATTTTCCAATATTAAATAATATTCCAAGTACCCACACACTAGATGCTTGTTTGAGGAACCTCTCATCATTGGGTCAAACAAAACATTTCCAAGTATGGCCAAAAGATGGCATTAAACTCAAAAATGAACTATTTTAAGGATTTATTGAAATTGACTTCAAATTTCTCTTCTTGTATGGCCGTATCTTGATTAATTACAAAACTTTCTTAGTCCTCCCTTAAAAGCAATTACCTCACATTTTACATTATGGTCATAGAATCAGGTTCAGTATCTTTCATCAGCATGTATATTACATTTCCCTTTACTTGAATCTACTACAGAACAGGTTGCTTAACGTTTTCAACACCTGGTCAGGAAACATGTTTTCTTAAAGAGTAAATTACAGGCATGATCCTTGAAAACTCTTGTATTGAATCTAGGACTTTTGTCAGAGTTGTCATGTTGACTAAACCCTCCCATGTATTACTTAGTGATTATTCTGGGCTGCTATAGATCTTGATACTACTCTATTCTAGAATCTCTTCAGAGACTATATGTTCAGTGCTCAATTTCATTTACAAAATTTACAAAATCATTTCTTGGAAAAATGAGAATATTTTATTTCTTTCTTGTGTTTCCCTTGAGTATGGTCTTTCATGTAAAAAAAAAAAATAGCTGTTGATGAAAAGAGATTCTCAAGTAAAGGTGTGGTAGAGTCTGCTGATCTTCCTCTGGGGGTTGGTGCTCCAGTACGCACTACAGCAAAACATATTCTACCTACACACTAAGTATACACAAATTCATATAACACTAGATTCTTGGAAGATAACATAATTTAATTAAAAAACAGGAGAAATTCATACATACAGAGAGGTACATTCTCTCAAAATATTGAAAGTCATAATATGCAAGCAAAAAATCAAGTAACGTAAAAAACAAACAAACAAAAAAACAAAACAAAAAACAACCAATGTAATATGAGACAAAAAATCTCCAAAAATACTATTGCAATTTTCGCGTGCATGTATGCTGGATCTTCTAGTACTAGGCATGGGGGATAGGGGTTTGTCCTTAGATGTGGATTATATACTCATACTATACTAAGGGAAACGAGTTTTTTCTTTGCCAACCATTGTCAATTGAAAATAGTATCTTGGTTAGGGAAGGGATATCTGCCCAGTTCCCCTTCTCAGTCCTGGGATCTCATAAGAATTCTGAAGAGAACAATTAAAACAGAAAGATATAATACATATTATTTAAAGTGTTTTAGTTTGTCTTAGTACTTGTAATCAGGGTCCTAACCACTTACTTGTCAGAAGCCATCTAGGAGAGGCAGAAACTTACAAGTGGTGGCCTGTCATGTTTCAAGGCTGTGATGGGTAAGCTCTGAACTGCAGGGCCTTCAGAGGTCTCATCTCAGGATTGATTCCTTTATCGTTATGTCTTTCCTATCATTATTAAATAGTCTAATGATTCCTGGACATTAGCCAACATATTGGGCAGATTTTCTGCAGAACAGTGATGATGCACTATCTTATAAATAAGATAAATTTAGATAGATAAATTACATAGATAAATTAAGAATTTGGTAATTCTCATTAATGATTCTGTAGAATTTCTAAATTTATACAATAAATTTTGTGCCCTCTATGGAATGAAAGCTGCAATTAGAATTCTGTAAATCTTCATGTGTCATTGACTAATTGCTCTAGAATAAAAATCAGGCTTGGAACAAATTTACAATCAGGGAAGACATTCCTTCTAGGCTACCTGTGAAACCATTATCTGATAACTAAGTATCATAAACAGGGAATGAACAATTTATTGTAAGTGCAAAGAAAGAAAATAAAATATTGACTAATTTACAAAACTAGAAATACAAAACTAGAAAATTAGTAAGACACAATGCAGATGATTTGCCTTTTGACAAAACCTTACTGATTTATAGCACAATTTTTTCAAAGATTTATTTATTTATTATATATGTAAGTACACAGTAGCTGTCTTCAGGCACTCCAAAAGAGGTCATCAGATCTCATTACAGATGGTTGTGATCTACCATGTGTTTGCTGGGATTTGAACTCAGGACCTTCAGAAGAGCAGTCAGTACTCTTCACCACAGAGCATCTCTCCAGCCCCACAATGTTTAAAAAAAAAAAATTAATGAATTTACAGAGCTAGAACATAGATAATGAATGTCTAATGAGGTGTTAATCTTAATGTAAACAATTTTGCTATAATTCCTTATTCGATTTCTGATTTGAATTTATGTCTTAAACTTGCTATGGACCTTTGGAATGCAATAATGCTTGGAAAAGAATGTGATCCTTTATCCTGAGAAAGTGTAACAACTAAGAAAGACAAAAACGTAGGGATGTGTTTTAATTACAGTATGGCCGGCAACAATCAGGCTTTTTTTTCTTCCTAAATTCTAACTCTGAGCGATAAAATGTAAAGAGCTTTTTCATTCTGTGAGTAATAAAGGTTTGTGTTCCTTTTTTTTTTCTTTAATCCAAAATGAATAAGGGAATGAGGATTCTTTTGGTTTGTTTCTTTGTTTGTTTATTTATTTGCATTGGAACTTGCTGCTGGAAGCCTCAGATACATCCACAAAATGCATATATGCATATTTAAGTATGTATGTAAAATAGTGTGTATGTAAGTATGTAGGAATACTTGTGGAATTGATGAGACAGGTGGTCAGGCCAAACCAGAGTGTGTGTGTGTGTGTGTGTGTGTGTGTGTGTGTGTGTGCATATTACCTGCATAAAGGATTTTCTTTCTGCATGCATGACTTTGTTTTCTGTTTCCTCTTGATGATCAGTGAGGGGCTCCTGAGTAAAAGAACAAAGAGCCAGATTAGTCATGTCTTCCCTTAATTCCCACTGTTAAACAGCAGGTGTTTATTCCCCAAAAGCCAATGGTTTCTGGTCCTGAATAGGGAAGATCACGAAAGGTAAATATTGCACAATCAAGCAACATTTAACCCTCACAGAACTAAACTCTGCCCTCAAAAACCACAAACACTTCCCCCAGTTGCTGCCTTCTAGAGAATGCAGTGCCAGGCAGGCTCCTGGCACTTACTTAATTTAGGTTTAAAAAATATCACATGTATTTTTCATTTCTGTATGTGTCTGCGAGCGGCCTGTGCTACAATGGTACCTGACAGAATAATCTTAGGAGGTGTTTCTCCCAGGTTGTGAATCCTGGGGGCTCAGACTTGGTGACATCAACTTTTGGGGGTTTTTTCTCTTTATTTTATGAGCCATCTCCACAGTTCTAGAGTTACATTCATAAGTCTTGCCTTTTTATATTATTTTATCCCAGCGATACATTTGGAGAGAGTTCCTTTTTTGATACTGTTTTTTGATTGGAGGTTTTCTTTATTTATATTTCAATTATGAACCAATTTGCCATATTTGTTGTTGTGGTTTTTGTAACATGTGATTACAGAGAATAATAGAATTTCTCCTTCCCGAAGAAACACAGTAAATATAGCTATAGGAGTAGTAAATAAAATGTAACACAAACACACAGCAAACAGGGAGGAATTGAAATTTTGTATCAGAAAGAAAATTGAGTCACCAGTTATTCATGTAACATATTCCTTTAAAAGAAAAATAGGTTTCATTTCTACAGTAATATTTTTGTTAGACTTTGTACCAAGCCAACTTAATATATACATATGCATCTATTTCTAAAATCTTTATATTATTTCCTGGATATCTACCTTCCACCATTGCCACACTTACAGAACCCTTTTTAAAGTTCACACTCAATATAATGTTCATTAATGTTGTTGACATTGTGCAAGAAATTATTTTGACTCTTTGGGCTCTTTTTCCTTATTACTTTTGGGTCTGTTATAGGAGATTTAATTCCAGGTCATTTTGCATGCCATTTCTTAATTATCTTTTCAACATATTTTAATTGTGATTTGAGTATTTCAAGAAATAACTATTTTTCTCATAATTGAAGATAATTTTCAAAACATTCATGTGTTAGCACAACTAGTTTGGGAGCCTCTCCTGACTATTGTGCCTGAACTGATAAACAGCATGGACACCTTGTTCCTCTACTTCTCTTCTGAGAGAAGATTTGAGTGTTGAGTCTCTCCCATGTTATAGTATGACTCCAGCACAGCTATGTGCCTAGTATATTATTTGTAATGGTACCTAGTCATCAGCATTATATTAATTCATGCTACAGGCTGTGTAAAGCCTAATAATCAGAACATAGAAAGTCTAAATCAAATAGGTGCTCTATACTTCTACTCCCCCAAGGAAAAAAATTGTTAGAGGAGGCATTCTGGGTATTGACTGTCCTATTTTCAAATTTAATGTTGTTTGATATATTAGACTTTTAGGGACTAAAGAAATGGTTGAAAGTTTCAGAGTATATACTGCTCATTTAGAGAACACAGCTTAAGTTTCTGGAAAGGACATGGATATTAACAACTCCTAGTTACTCCAGTTTCAAGGGACTCAGAGTTATCTTCTTGCCTCTGTGTATATATTAAACTACAGTGCATGTAATCAAAACACTCATACACATAGCATAAAAATGAAATGGAAACAAAAAGAAAGAATGGCCTATGACATATCATATCACTGACCAAAATTCCCTCTTAAACCTATGCTAAGTCAAATGATGAACTTGGAGATTATTTCTAGAAACTGAGGTTTTTGTTAAAATACATATACAGAAAATATCAGCTAAGTATGCTTCTAAAGACGAAATTGTTTCAAAAGCAAAAGTTAGGGTAATATACATTAATTGGACATTTTAAGGTAATTTATATTATTTAAGTATAATATTTAATTGCTATTTGCATACTAAAACAACCATTATGTAATAAATATCAGTATGCTTCTATTCCCAATATAGTTTGACATATTTTAGGTGTACAATAATTTTATTTCTTTAATTATATGAATGTATGTATTAAAATCCTTGCCAAAGAACAAATTATTAACTTCCAAAATGAAACTTGAAAAATGATGCAATACAATCCTACACATACACACACACAGAGAGAGAGAGAGACAGAGACAGAGACAGAGAGACAGAGAGACAGAGACAGATACAGAGAGACAGAGACACACACACAGAGAGAGAGAGAGAGAGAGAGAGAGAGAGAGAGAGAGAGAGAGAGAGAGAGAGAGAGGAAGCCCTACCAATGAAAATAAGAAAGGACATGTGAATGTAGATGTTGCTATTTATGCTTTAAGATTATTAACGTGCAGGAAATCTGGGCTAACTGTGACTAATAACATATGCCAATGTTCATTTATTAAATGTTCACTTTTTAAATGCTAATAGTGACTACAGTACAGAAGAGAGTAATAATTAAGATCAAACTTTGTTCATGTGCAACATTTTTCAGAAAAGAACAGTTCAAACCAAACTGCATATTGGTTTTATTTCTTAGGTTTTTTTCTACCTGATAGAAAATCAAAAGCAATTGAAATTACTGCTCAGTTACAAAAAAGTAATTTCTTGATACCAAGTAGTGAAATATTAAAATTGACCTTATTTAATTACTTCAATTATAATTTATAATTATGAATTAATTATGCTGTAGTGGTAGCAGAATACTGCTCACTGCCTAAATTAAATTGAAAAACTTGATAGCCTTTTCACGTTAGCGTTGGCTGAGTCAACATCACAACTTTAACAATGTAATTTTACTTGACTCAGATTTGAAATTTGTAATTTTTCAGTAGGCAAATCAAAGGCCAATAAGCACACACATATAATAAATGTATGGTAAATCATGTGATGCCTCCATAATTTGTATTCTGATTTTAGATTCTCAATTCAATAACATTCACCATGAGATTATGTCTCCTAAGAATGCCAGATTTAAGTCCAGTAAATTCTTAACAGCACGAATGCCCAAACTGACCTGGCCGGGACATGATTGCCATGCTGATGAGCCCTGAGAAAATCCAAGGAAGCCTCACCATACACAGAAAAACTGCAAGTAAGCTAAGGGATTCTGAGAGCGGGAGAAATAGTCTTCTCCAAGAAAACATAAATTGTCTGTACAATAACAGTCAGCCCTGAAGACAGCTTCAATTAGCCTAATACCTGCTGAGCAGGCACATTAAGTGTTTGTGTGTGTGTGTGTGTGTGTGTGTGTATTAAAAATTAATAAAAAAGAGGACATGAGTTGAAGGAGTCCTAGGAGGTATATAAGAAGGAAAGTGAAATAGGATATTATTTAATTATAACTATGAATAATAAAATGAATAATGTAAACTAGGTACTGAAAACCTATAGAACGATTCAAATGAATAACACTTATATATCAAAAACCAAAACACAGGATGTCAACTATCAAACTACACTAAAAACTTGTTTATTAATGGATACACCAACAGTGTTAAATTAAGATTGGTATATATAAATTCTAAAAGTTTGTTCTAGTTCTTCTAAATATAGGAGATTTCTATTAATTGGTGAAAATGACAATTTATAGGCAAGTTGTAGAGCTGAATATGAGATGAAATGGAACAATGGTGTCAATTGTGAGCTCACCAAATAAAGGCCTATAAAGAAAACATCATAATATTGACTATTGTTCAATAGAATTGTCATTTGTATGAAGAGAAAAAAATTTAAGCCTTTGAATAACCTTATTTGAGTAAAATAATGAATTAAGATATATCCATTCTATGTCCAAACAGTGTCAGGACACGATTGATATTAATTTAGAAGACTCTAAACACAATTAAGAAAATGAACTCCAATGTGCATTTTATTTCCTCTACTGTATTATGGGAAATTGTGTAGAGGTATAAAGCCAATTAACAAACATCATGAACTAATTATTTATTATAATATATATAGTTCACTCTATTTAATTCTTAAAATACTTTATTTTTAAATACTTAATTTTAAATATGTACAATATTTAAATATTTTGCTTGAATTCAATATAAAATAATATAAAAGTGATGTGTCCAAGGCCTAATTTTCACAGACCATTGGCTTTTATCTTCTAATAGACATAGAAAAATATCCAATGTGCTTTCCAGTTCATTGTCATATTGTTCCTGTGTAAGAAAGATTTGGATTAGGTTATTCAAATGGTTGTTTTTAATAAAGTGCAGGAAAATACATTTCTATTAATAATTGTAAAGTTTTCCCCAACTTTATAAGAACACAGACAAGAGTCAATTGTTGTACAAGTATATTTATATTAGATTGTATCTGTAATTTAAATACAGTATTTAGTATTTAGTATTTCAATTCATCAATATTGTTAATTTTACATTATTACATATAATACAATGACAAAACTGACTCAGTCATTTTCAAAATTGTGTTTGTTCAACAATATAATTTCCTGTGATTCTGAGGGGCAAAGATTTTCTGATAGATTATTAGCTGCTTTCTTCAAAAACAATATAATTTCTTACTCCTTTAAATCAACTTACCTGAGGTCATTTACCTAAGGAAATGCTCATTCACTGACTGTGAGTAGAATCATAATTATTACAAACAGAAATACACATGCACACAAATAAATATGCACGTAAAAACTTGTTTAAAATATCCAATTCTAAACCTCCACAGGAAAAGAAGTAATATAAACTTTCAGAAGAAAGAGCACAAAGGAAAAGGTCAATACGACTTTTCTTTATTACTGTATCATTATGCTGACTTTGTCCAAGGTCCTGTAGACCTACTTTAATGAAGGAATAATGATAGCTCATCCTTTCCCATTTTTTGCCCAGTTAACTCAGTATTGTTTCAAAATGCCTCTAACCCTCCTTCAGAGAATGACCTTACAAAGTGTTCACTTTCTTTTTCTTTTAAAATTGTAATTCACAGTCATACAATCACTGAAATTATGTTAACTATATGATTCCAGCAGGTTACATAACATCTTTAGACTGTGTAGAATGTCAGTAGTACCCACTTAAAGATACTGAGAATGTTAAATTAATTAGTTTTCAAAACAGACATCTGTCACACAGTAGAGCTTAATGAATTTCGTTTACACATGCTATTATTATCTTGAGTGTCTTTTAAAATAGAAGAATGAATGATTCAAGGTTAATATGCCAATTTTTAAAATGAATTTAAAAAATTAGAACTGATTGCTAGAGTAAATTAGCCTAGATATATTATTTATTTTCTTAGTCACTGGTAAAAACAGCCATAAAGATGTTGTCACTTTTGTTGATATGATTAATAAAATATCAGTACTTCATTTACAATGTCCCAAGAGATTACATGTATTTATTTGTCTCCTTCAGTTAGTACTGCATGTAACAAAATTCTCTTTATCATGGAGAATACTCATAGTGTGCTACGTGCAAATTTGGCTTCATTACCCCAGAAAAATACTCCTAATGCTCTTCCACTATTGCCTTTGTCCATTCTTTATGTGTCTATTTGAATACGCAAAGCTCTATAAATGGTAACTTACATTTTAACAATCCTCCAGTGGTGTATATATGATGAAATCAATAAAGTAATAAGGATTAAAGTCAAATTAAAAATCACGGAAATTAAAAAATGAAATCCAATAGGAGATTTACATATTTAATGATACAAAGTCTATTGAAAATAGATAACACTAGTGAAGTTTTTTTATAGATGCAAAATGAGGCCAAGCAAGTCCAGGAATAATCAGGTTATTCATTAAAATGTTTTCAGTGCTTTTAATTTGAACTTTGAGACTATAGCAATACCATCTATAAGAGTCATATTTTAATAAGAGGCCTGAATGCCTTGGAGATATATTTGCATACATAAAACAACATAGACTCAAATGTTCAATATATCCATTCTTTGAAACCTAATTTATTTTTAGTCAAATTGCATTTCAATGTGCTTTTCTAAATTAAAATTGTAGAATATTACTCCAAAACATGGATTAATTTGCTGTGTTAATTTGGCTTGGGATTAACCATCTGGATTCAAAGTGGATCCCAATTTCAACAATTTTGATATTGAAATAGTTATTACTAATATGTAAACGCTGGCAGTAACTAGCTGACAAGCTCAGCTGTTTCTGAAAGCTACGTTTCTTTTGGAGCAAAACAACAGTAGTTAAAGAAAGAGGGACACATACAATAGTTCTGATTTATCTGGAAAAAGTAATGGATTCCAGAGCTTTGGAGATAGGGTGGGAAGACATGGGCTCTTCTGGGATTGGCAACTTTACAACAAAAGTGTGAAAATGTGATAGCCATGTTGGCATATGCTGTGTCGTGGGGAATCAAGACACAAGATCTTTGTGGTTTTCTTGCCTGTTACTTAAGTCTACCTCCTGAGGTAAGGAAAAAGCAGGGAGAGATACTCACTCAACAATAGGTGCACAGCAGTCCTAACATAGCATACTGGAGGTTTTCCTCTATAGTGCTCTGGTACACACATGCATGAACAAGCTCACCTTCACATATTCATGCAACCCTGCCAC